>NC_080594.1:67283639-67592673 GCF_027887145.1 Ammospiza caudacuta
TGCTCCATATCCTTCTTGTGTTGGGGCCTCCAGAGCTAGACACAGTACACCAGGTAGAGTCTCAAAAGAGCAGAGGCAAGGAGAATCACCTCCCTTGACCTGCTGGTAATGCCTCTTTTGCTGCAGCCCAGATTCCTGAGCTGCAAGTGCACCTTGCCAGGTCATGTTGTGCCCATTGTCTGCCAACACCCCCAGGTGTTTCTCTGCAGGGCCGCTCTCAATGCATTCTCCACCTGCAGAATGTGCCCTCGGCGCTTGATCTTGTTGATCTTTATGAGGTGCAAACACGCTCACCTCTCAAGCCTGTCAGGGTCCCTTTGGATGACATCCCTTCCCTCCAGAATTTCAACAGCACCACATAACTTGGTGTCATTGTCAAAAATGCCAAAGATGTACTTGATCCCACTGTCCACGTCACCAATGAAAATGTTAAACAGTGCTGGTTCCAGAATCAACCTCTAAGGAATGATGCTTGTCACTGTTATCCATTTGGACCCCTAGCTGTTGACTGCAACTCTTTGAGAGCAATCGCCCAGCTAAATCCTTATCTACTGAATGATTTATCTGTCAAAACCATGTCTTTCCACTTAAGAGGCAAGGATGTCATGTGTCAAATGCTTTGTATATAGAGATAAAGAGATGGCAAAGATAGAGAGATGGCATTTGCTCTTCCCTTACCCACCATGGTTCTAACTTCATCACAGAAGACCACCAGGTTTGTCAGGCTTGACTTGAGCCTAGTGAAGCCTTGATGCTTTTCACCAACCATCTCTGTGTTTTCTGTGTGCCTGAGCATAGTTTCTAGGAGGATTTACTCCATGATCTTGCTGAGCACTGAGATGAGACTGATCAGCTTGTAGTTCCCTGGGTCTTCAGGGTTTGGGGTTTTTTCCCTTTTTAAAAATGGGAGGAAATGGGGTTTTTTTTCCCCTTTTCCAGTCAATAAGAACTTCACCAAACTCCTATAAATTTATAATATGATGGATAGCGGCTTGGTCACTTCATCTGCCACTTCTCTCATGACCTTTAATACATCCGATCAGATCCCACGGCTCTTCAGGTTCCTGAGGTGGTCTCAAATGTGATCACCTACAGTGGGAAGTTTGTAATTCTCCCAGTGCATCCCATTGAAAATTAGTACATCCTATTAGCATTCAGAAAGGTGTCATAATACTGGAGGATTTCTCACTAATCAAGTAAATCAGGGATGTATATTAAGGCATCTGATACTGCTCAGAATCCTATAGCCCTGTACCACTCTTTCTTGTGCCTCACACTAAAAGTTATAGAACCGAATTTTTGTTTGCATAACACCTAAAAGCCTCCTTAACCCAGCTTTTACATAATCTTCAGAACACTGTTACTCTCATTTCATATTAAAAATTTATTCCAAAACAAAATTACACAGCTGTTTGCTTCCACGAATAAAGTTGTTTTGCTGTGTGTTTATTTTATTTAGTTCTTGGGGTTTGTTTGTTGGTGGTTTTTATTTTGTGGTTGTTGGTTGGTTTTTTTGTTTGTTTGTTTTGTTTGGTATTTTTATGGGGGTCCTCTCATCTGTTTCTCTCTTATGTAAGTCCTATCTCTTTTCATTATGATAGGTCTTAATGAATATATACTGCCTCTTAGTGTTTGAGAACTCCTACTAAAGCTAAATTTGAACTGCATTAACAGACCCCACCAATAACTCCTGAGTAATGGATTTATTAGACTCCCTACAATATCACCTATAATTTTCTCTATAAGATGTGATAAATGACAAAAGATGAACTCTTCAGAATATTTTGTATAACATTCACTATTCATTTCACATTCTCTCTTATACTAATACCTTATAACACTTATCATCCTTGGAAAATAAAACCAAGCTCTAGTTATTAATATCTTTCTTTAAATGCAGATCTTGATTTTCCCCTGGAGACAAGACTTAGCATTGAGCTATGAGGGGAAAAGAAGACTTTGAGTCATATATTGTCCACAAAGAAAGGATTTTTCTAGGGTCTGGTGAGTAATCCTATTTTTCCTTTTTTTTTCCCCTCAGGTGTGCTGGCAATCTATAATTGTACGTTTGCCTTTAATACCATATTGTACTTTCAGTCACAGGACTATATGTAAAGCAATTGCTTTTGTATCATGAGTCACTAGGCACATCACAGTCTATAAATGTAACAATAATAGTGATGTTAATAATACTTGCTTGTCCTATGGCATTCTTTTATCTACATAATTCAGTAAGTTTTAAATGGAGAGATTATTACTCTTGGTTTATGGGTGGAGAAACTGAGGCATTGAAGAGACATAAAGGTTGGATTTAGTGTTTTCAAACCAGTTTATTAAGTTTTGTTCCTTCATAAATTCTGTATTCCAAGAGACTCCAGCTGTTTAATTGAAACAAAAGTGTTATAAAGGCCTGTAGTGGCTGCTGACTCAATGCGGTTTCTACTCAGTATGCTGTCAGCTGATTAAGAACTGGTACAGAGCAAGAGAATCTATTTTCAATGTCTTGTTCTAAGGCATTTAAAAACGGACCAAATTTCTCCCCAGATTTTTAACATAGATACAATTAAGTCAGTCAGTCCAGGCACAGAAATGGAGTTCCAGATATGTTTCCTGACTATGAACTCAACTGTAATAACCACTTGTAATAATCAAATGATAAGCTTTAATCACAGTACATGCCCCCCCTCTCTCTGTCTTCTACATCCTAAAATAAATGTTACAAAGCAGTAGAGAAAAAAAAAGTTTTGTGGTTTAAACGTAAAATCAGAATAACCCTGGAGGATATGCCCTAGAAGAGACTTTGGTGTCCCATTTTTGTTCTTCTCTGAAGTCATAAGGACCTTTCTTTGCACAGAGGCAATTTTGCAAAAAAAAAAAAAAAAAAAAAAAAAAAAAAAAAAAGAAAGGAGGATATTGGCAGAGATTAGGGTTAATAACTATCTTCTAATAAGAAATAGAAGCACAACAGAGGAGAATTTGATAAACTGATTTAAGAATTATGCTCACTTGATACTTAACAAAGAGTGGAAACCAGAGGAAGAGAACGACTATTAATCGCTAAAGGTTAGGAGATCTGGAAACATTCTAGATGTTAGGATAGACATGAGAATAAACATGGCAAGACAAACACATGCTTAGAGGTCCAGGTAAAATTCCACATGTGGAAAAGGTCCTTTTAAAGGAAATTATTCCTATTTCATTGAAAAGAAGAGAAAATAGGTGAAAACAGTTGTTTGGCTGGTCTAGCAGGTTAATCATAGCTACTCACAAACATAAAGAACTTAGTGAACTCAAAAAAGAAAAAGAAATATTTTTCCAGGACTCATTACTGACGATAGAAAGAGTATTCTGAATCAACAGACAGCTAGTAGGATGACTTTTTTCCCATTGGGTAAAATTCAATTATCTTCAATTAGGAATGGCAGCAATGTGCTGGAATGTGTAGTGAATGAAAAGAAATAACCATTTCCAGATGACTCAGCTAGTCATTAAATGAGTTCTATCCCTGAACATGAGAGATGGTATTCCATTTGGGAAAACTTTATCTAGGCTGTTTCTTCCATCAGCAGGGAAAGTGCAGATGATTAGTCATTTCAAGACTGCTTTTAAATTTAGAGAATGGAGATACCTTTCTCCTTGGACTACAGAGGAAGTCTGTGGAGCAGCTTAGACCAGATGCCTGACTTAGATTACTAAATAAATATTAATCACAACATAAATACAGGATTACTTATGTCTCTCTAGTCACTGTGCAAGAATTTATTTGTGATGGTCCATTTTAGTACATCTGTTATTTATCTATCTGAATTCGCAGAACTTGTGGGGAATCAGCTGACTCAGCCAGTTAAAGTACATAAATGAGCACCTAGAAAGGAGGGGGTTAAGGAGAAACAGATGAACAATCTTTTAGCACGAAATCAAGATGTCAAGAATAAAATTAATCAAGGCACCAAGAAGCTTGAACAGAAATACTCTAGTTGCCTGTATATGAATGGTAAAAAGCTGGATAATAAAAAAGAGAAATTGGAATTGGAATTGTTCTTTTATCCCCCAGCTAGTATTACTGACACATGATGGGAAGATTTGCATGAGTAAAATGTTAAAATCACCGATATACTGGATTTAGACAGGATTTAGTGGGAAAAAAAGTAGCAAAGTCACTTTCTACCAAAACAGGATATTACCTGCCCCTGAGTTCTCTGGTAACTCAGGAAAAAATATTTTGCATGTTCATAGATTCATGTTCTAAACAAATCAGCAAATGAACGACATGAACAACATGAACAAATTTGTGTTCAAACAAATCAGCAAAAAGCTTAGACAAGGCACGAGCAACTGTCTTTAATAGACCAATACCTTAGTCTAGTAAAAGAATGGCTGATTTCTGCTGCAAAAATGGAGAAACTGCATTATAACGTGTGACTTCAAGTTGAACGGCATGGTTGGAAATCTCATGGTCCTTACAATTTCTAAAAATTATCGAAGAAAAAAAATGTAATAAAATTAATGTTTCTTCCTAAATGTTCTATGCCTGTTGCAGTTATCTCAAAAAACCAAGGAATTCTAAAAGCACAACACACCCCACTTTAGATGTTGTTTTTTTGACCTTACAGTAGCCTTCCAGCACCTAAAGGAGACCTACAAAAAAAAGCAGGAGAGGGACATTTGACAAAGATGAGTAGTGATAGGAAAAGGGGGAATGGCTTTGAACTGAAGAGGCAGGTTTAGATGAGATATTAGGAAAAATTCTTCACTGTAAGAGGGATGAGGCACTGGAACAGGTTGCTCAGAGAAGTTGTGGATGACCCATCCCTGGAACTGTTCAAGGCCATGTTGGATGGGGCTTTGAGCAACCTGATCTAGTGGAATGTGACCACACCCATGGTAAGCAAGATTGAAACTAAATGATCCTTAAGGTCCCCTCCAACCATGCTATAAGTCTATGACCTAATTATGTCTGTAAAAGGTAAATAAGTCCATACAAGTGGTATATATTCTCAGCAAGTTTGTGAATGACAACAAACTGGGGGGAGTAATCCATATGTTGGAGAATATGGCTATAATTCAGAAGGATTTCTACAGGCTGGAAGAATAGGAATGGCCTAGAAATGGAATTAATTCTATGAGAGGCTGGGAACTGAAAAACTATGAAGTCACAGATGTGCATGTGCAGTGGCAGAACCTCCTGTGCTGGTACAGATCTGCTGAACAGGATCTGTAAATCCTGATGGGCTGGAAACCAAGCTTACTTTAGTAGATGTTTATTAAACAACTTTACTATTTTACTGCAGCACTCTCAAGGATGCAAGTTAAGTACAGAACCCAAGGTTAATGTTAGTTCACCTTAAAAATTAAAGCTCAGACATTCAAGGCCAACAAGCAAAGAAATACATACATATGTTTCAAAAATTAGGTAAATTTCGTATTTCAGTAAAAAGAAAAATCAATGGAACTTGGCACAGAAGTTTAAAAGTCAGTTTTTAGGACATGAACATGCTTCATTACTATTTTTCTTTTCTTGTCTGAAGTACAGTGTCAAAATGACATATTGTTAAGATTTAGAAAACTTTCTGCCTTGAAGGAAGAAAAAAATGGTTTTCTTCTTAACTGGAAGACTAGTATGAAACAGATTCAATAAAAAGAATGCAAAACATTCCAGGTGAGCTATGTTTTGGAGATTAAAATTAAACTAAGGAAAGGCAAGGACAAAAGGTTAGTGTTGTGGTGGGTAACACTAATCTACAGATCATTCTCAGAGGAGAATTAACCTTTTTTTGTTTCTAAGTTATGTAAAAGGAATTCAACAAAGCATCACTAAGCTGTCAAATGAAAATACTAGAACCACAATTTATCTTTTTTATCAATGCTTGTCTATGTAGGGCTTTGGTTTTGTTTCCATTTGATTTTTTTTTTTGTTGTTGTTGTTCCTTAGGGAGTGATCCTATACTAATACAATTGTATGCTTTGTAACAGTAGGAGGATATGTATGAAATTAAATGGCAATGATTGAACTTGGAAAAAAATAGATGCAGAAGGGGAAAATATACTCTGAAAGATTTTCAATATAGTTTCTTGCATAGGTGGCACAATGCATAAGATGGAATATACTAGTTTGAACTGGGTTGCTTTCCTTTTTCTGAGAGGAGACTTTATTTATTACTATTTTATTTATTTGTAATTAAATGTCTCTTTCATTGTGGTTTCTGAATCCTGACTGCAAAATTAATGGATGTTTAGGAAAAAAAATATTACTTTGCAATAAAAAAGATTTTTAAATTAGTTTCTCTTTTTTTGTGCCTCTGTCTTTCTTTTTGTAGTTTTAGTCAACTTAAAGACACCTTAGGTATTCTAGAGTATGCAATTTGCTGAGCCTTCTAATTATACTAAGATTTCTTTAATATTAAAACTTTATTACCTTTATTTATAGATCTGAAATTTCAATAATATTTCATTATGCTACACAAAAAGCAAAATAGAGTCTTATTCTAGACAGTTGTCACAAAAATGATAAGTAATGGAAAAAATATTAGAATACCTTCAGAGCTGCAAAAGGTGCTTGGCTCCATAGTTGCATATGTTCTGCCATCTGAGTTAAACAGTACCAGAGAGTAACAGTAATTGTCAGTTGACCTTTTGATTAGACCTAGTCCTATTAAATGTTATGAGAATAATCAATTGGTACTAAATAACGAGCAAACAAGCAAACAAGCAAAGAAAATTATTTCATTAAATGACCTTTTTTAAAACAGTGTTAGCTTTAGAAAGATAATTTTTGGCTTTAGCTTGGTTGTGACAGAAAAGAAAACCAAAATAATTCCCTCTAAGGGTATCCAACTCTATAAGAACAAAATCATAATGGTTATCTAAATCCAGTAACTCTCTTACAATGGTTTCTGCATTTTCCTGTGTAGCCCTTCCTCTTCCATCACCCTTATTCCTTCCACCCCAATAGCACCTGTCAAATGCTAAGGTTAAGTGCAGAACAGAACACTGAAGAACTGAATGCAGGTCAGGGCATAAAAACACTTTGCATAAGGATGCTTTGTCTTACAGAACCAGCTGTGGAATGGACTGTGAACAGTGATGCAGGTACCAATATCCTTTATGGACAGTGTGGGGAGTTCCAATCAACAGCCTTTAACTCTTGCAAAGGTATCTTTATTACAGAAAAAATTGCTTACTTAACATCCATATAGTCCAGCACTCACTACATTTGGTTATTTTGTTAGCTACTTTTCTTACAGTACATTCAATTGTCATGGTAATTAATTTTTATGCTGACCTGAGGCTATCTATTTCCATTTCAGGGTGTTCCATTCACTCATTCTCCAAGATAGGTACAACTATTCAGCTGTGCTTCACGGTCCCTGAACTCTGAAGCAGAACTGCTCACCTTTTAAAACAAAAGTCTCTCCCCTCCAGGTACAATAACAAAATAAATTGATGGTACAGCATATACAAACTTATTTCAGCCTTCAGAGAATTGCTTACTGCCTTTCATGCTAAGACACATATAAACACGGTAATTCACTCTGATTTTATGAATTGCCTCCTGACTATCATTGGGGAGTGATGGCTAGGCAGTGCTAAATGAAAGCATCTAAAGCAGGTTGAGAATGACTGCAGTGTGCCTCTAAAGATCGATGAGTTGGCAGGTACTGTTATAAATTACCATCGGGTGCCATTCACAGACGATAAGAGCTTCATCCTGCATGACAGCCATTGATCTGATTCAGAACTAAGATGCAACCTTTGATGACACTCCTTGAGGATAAAAGGTTATGCTTCACATTCAGTTATGAATAATAAGGTCATGTTTTAATTAAAGTAGTATCTCAGTGGAATATTAGGGCAGTGAAACTGTACAAATTAGTATGACTGTATAGCAATTGTTGCTGAAAAACAGTCTAGTACTGAGTATAATAACAGAGAATAACAATGAAATTACATTAATGAGGTAAATAGCCCATGTTATGAGAAGGAGCTTAATTAGTCAGATCCCAAAATTAGAAGAAATAATAGCTTTTAAGCTTATGTTTGACTCTAAACCTGGCAAAACAAGAAAATTGAAATTAAGGTAAGAAATACTTAAATTATATACCTATGTTTTGGTTACAGTAATTTCAATACACTTCAATTTTAAAATATTTTGTGCAAAACCTAATATCAAAGCTAAAAAACAAGCCAGGGACTTACTGTTCATAGAGATTTTTGAGTCTTCTTTTCTAGGAAACTCAAAGGATTGTTCACAAATCTCTTTTATTGGCACAGTCCCAACAACATTTCCTGACCAAGGTTTCTGAAAATACAGCTGGCTATATAATGAACATGTATCCAGAACAACTATTAAATGGAGCAAATATTATTTGTAAATATTTGTGAAATCCTATTACATAATAAAATATTACTGATAAATATGTGTGCTGCTGATACAGCAAAATATTGAGGCTTGTGCTTAAGTAAATTATCTAACCAATACCAACCTTAGAAACTGAATTAAGCAATGTAGGGATACAAATATTTTCCAGTCTACTCCATTGTAAATGAATTGCACATATTCTAACTCGCACTCCAAAAGGCAATTTTACTCACCCAAGATTTGGAAATGCACCTCCTATACAGAAAGTATTGTAAAAGTTCAGTCATGAAGATTTATCAAGAACCTACAAATGGTAGCTTGTGCATTCTGTCAGCATGGCAAACTTTATTTATTTATTTATTTACTTTGACATACTGCAAAAGCATGTACAACCAAGTCTTTCTTCACACCCACAGTTGTTGCAGCTTATGCTGTCCTCAATCCAATCTAAATGTTCATTTTGCAATTACTCTGCTGTCAAATGATAAGTGAAATACAGAATATATATGCAGTAAGTACTTAATAGCTTTACAAATATACTTTCTATCATAATGTCACCAGTTGCTTGTCAGAATTCAGACATTTTAAAATGTTTAGTGCTCGAACTAGCTGAACACATCCAGATCAGAAACCAGGGATAGTGGCTCTGCAGGAGAGCAGCTATGCAAATGCCCTGAAAACATAAATTGCTCTGAAAAGGCTGAAAACACAAGATCAGATTGGGAGGTCAAGAGATTACGGAAACGAGCTGTCCACCTCCCATGGTGCACGACAGATTTTCATTTCCCTTGCTGTTCCTAATATAACTGACCAGCCATAAAGCAAAACTCACTTACTACAGACATAGCAATGCTTGTTTTGGGGGTCTCAGTAAGTCTGGGCACTTAGAGAAATGCAAAACCTCAAGGCAACTACAGGACTGGACCAGTTGCTTTGAATTGCCTTTAATTAAACCAAAACTGGGTTTGAAGCTGTTATGAGTTTGTTTATGTATGTTTTACAGTCATAAGCTATGGCTTTGCAAGGCAGATATAGAGCTGTCTCATTCTGATGAGAAATAAGTAACATTCCAAATGAAAAATGTAAATCTACTGAATATTTATTCTGCTTGTGTTCTATATTGTTACTGATGTCAGACTATAGCTGAAATTCTTTAATTAATACAAAGCATGGGCAGAGATTCTTCTTCAAAAGATTCTGTATCCAGAATCATTACCTAAGACTTTATATAATTATTTGTTTTCAACAATTTTTATGCAAACTTAAGAACACTATTTAGCATAATGTGGTCCTGATTTTTCTTGCTTCCAGATTTAATGAGGAAATGCACATTGCTTGCTTGGAGAAAAATAAAAATGTAATGTTTCAAGGCATATCCTGAGTTCTGACAGTCATATGCTATAGATTTCTGCTCTATGAGGAACACAGAGTAACCTTACTTTTACATTAAAATCTCTTTTCCAAAATCTTACTAGATAGCAGTACCTTCTAGAATAGAGAAAATATTCAAGGTAATTGTGTGTGTACACAGGGATTTGGTAGAAGAACAAAACAGTTATGGCTGAGATAAATACACATATACATGCTGACATAATGAAGCATCTAATATGTAGATATCCCATTTACTGGGTGAGAAAATAAAATTGCACTCAAGAGAATAGTTTAGAATAATTTTTTGTTTTCTGACAATATGCCTATTAAAAAAGATTACTCTTTCTGCTTTTTTTTCTTTTTTTTTATTTATTAAAAATATTTCCTGTTTCATACTGGTTTGTCCTTTTTTGTGCAAAAGTATGAATCAAATCAAGAATTGTAGTCAGTATTCTTCAAATGAAATCAGTAAGAATTACATTAACAGTTTTAAAGGATGGGTTTACAATCAATACATGGATAATATTTGAACTATCAATTTTGTTTTTAAAAATGCTGAGAAATTTCAATTTCTAAGCCAAAATAAATGTATTGTATTAGTGGGGCACAACAGTGTCCTATCAAGCATCCTCCTAAGAAGACAAATATTAAATAAAAAAAATCATGTACAGTACTTCACCTGTCACCTATAAACTAACAGTCTCTGAAATGTTAGATTTTTTATCTGACAAAAAACCTGGATTTGATTCCCAAATACTTCATGACAGGAGTTCAAACAACCATTTCCCAGCAATCCAACAAAACTTATAAGGAGGAAATGGCAATAGATTTCCATGCTGTTGGAAACACTTACATACTGTGTAGAAAAGTAACAAATATCTGAGTAGAAAAGAAAAATAAATAAAGCGATAAAGTAAAACAAAAGCCAGAAATCAAAAAAGGCATATGCTTTTTTACCTGCAGGCAAAGGAGACTTGATTATGAATTTCCAGGTGCAACAGCACAGTCTCAGTAAATGACCATATTAATATAAATTTCCAGAAAGCAAAAAGCTTTCTGAAGGTAAGGAATATTATTTCAAGCTCTTCTTGGTTACATCTCAGTGGAAGAACATGTGTAGAAACATACTGAAGATCAAAGGGCTAAATAATTATCTTCTTTATTAGTTAATTCTGAACTTATATTTTATCAATGTCCTTAAGATTTGTGTTTCAAGGATATAATACCAATACTGTAATACATTCAATTCAGTACAAATAGTATTTACCCTTTGGTGATTGATTAATTATTACCACATCAAGAAGATTCTGTCTTCCTTTATCCTTTTGGCAAAACCAGTATTTTTTTATTAGGCACTTACGCTTCAAAGAGGTAAGCAGAGCATGATCTCAATAAATTTATTATGAAGGAAATTGACTTTTTGAAGTACAAAATTGACCAATGGGATTTGGTAAGAAATATAAAAAGAAAAAGAATTATAAATCACATAAATGATAATATTTTAAATCTGCTCTAGATTTACTTATATATTCAGCTTTACGCTAGAGTTAAAACGAATGCTATGTTAAAGTTTCATTTGAAATCTAAAAAGAATGGTATAGAATGAAGACTGCCATCTCCTAAGTTTGTTAAAATGTATTAAAATTAACACTAGCATTTCATTTCTGCTCCATTTCCCTTTCGGGTTACCCATATTTTCCCTTAGTGAGAAGCACACAAGATCTACTGTATTGACAGTCGCCTACATTTGGTATATTAATTAGGGAACCACCTAATCAGTGGATGAGCAACAAACATTCTTTTACTCCACACATTAGAAATCTTCCCAAAATGATTACTTTACAGATTTATATAAAAACCAAAAATTATTAGGGGATGAGGGAGGTAGGCTTGGGTTTTGGTTGTTTTTCCTCACTGATACCTAATACTGATTTCAATGTTCTGTGTTGATGTCTACTGAGACACTGCTAAGTGATTAGGACCATATCCAGCAAAGCACTTAATATTTAGTTTTGAAATAGAAAAGGATATCTACTGATCTCAGTAAGCTACAGGAATCAATCTAATAGAACCAGTTGAAAAAGCTAGCACATTTTATTTTTCTTCATTCATCTTATTACAAAAGTGAGCAAACTTGTCCCTGAAAAATATTAAAGGATATTGCATACAAGCCTACTCCCTCCCCCACATACAAATGCAAACAACTGTATACAGACAAGACATCATTTATGAAACACAATGAAGCTAAGCAGGCAGGAAGTGAAAATATGAAATTACTCAAAGGTGCATTTCTAAATAATTTTTAAAAACATAATTTGTTTCATTTTCATTGTTTTAGACAGAAATACTATTTTTAACAACTCACAGCTCATTGTTATTTTATTAAACAGAAATAATAATTATTTATGTACTTTTGTGACTCTTCAAAGCACACTGCAACATTGCAGCTGAATAACTTAAAGACTATATAATTATTTTACCATAACTACTTTTTAGAGTCAGATTTATGCAGTGATATTGCACCATCAGGACTCAGTTATGTCTCTTATTTCTATTATATCACAATGAAACATTGCAAAACCAAGCACAGTGTTAAAATTACTGTGACTTGTGGTGTCCCTCAGGGGTCTGTACTGGCACAAGTAGAGTTTAATGTCTTCATCAATGACATAGACAGCAGGATTGATTGCACCCTCAGCAAGTTTGCAGAATGACACCAAGCTGTGTGGTGCAGTTGACATGCCCGAGGGATAGGATTTCATCCAGAAGGACTTGGACAAGCTTTAGAAGCAGGCCCATGGGAACTTCATGAGGTTCAGCAAGGCCAAATGCAAGGTGTGATACCTTGGGAGGGGCAATTCCAAGCAAAAATATCGGCTCAGCATTGAATGATTGGAGAGCAGCTCTTCAATGAAAGACTTGGGGGTGCTGATGGATGAAAAGAGGGACATGACCCAGCAATTTTCATTTGCAGCCAAGAAAACATACTGTATCCTGGGCTGCATCCAAAGTAGTGTGGCCAGCAGGGCAAGGGAGGGGATTCTGCCCCTCTGCTCTGCTCTGGCGAGACTTCACCTGGAGGGCTGCATCCAGCTCAGGAGTCCTCAGCACAAGAAAGATGTGTACTTGTTGGATCAGGTCCAGATGAGGGCCATGAAGATGGTCAGAGAGCTGCAGTACCTCTCCCATGAAGACAGGCTGAGAGAGGTGGAGTAGTTCAGCCTGGGGAAAAAAAAAGCTCTGGGGAGACCTCATTGCAGTCATTCAGTATTAGAAAGAGGTTTATGAGAAAGAAAAATGGGGCCAGACCTTTCTTTGTGGTGACTTACAATCAGACTAGGGATGATATGTTTAAACTAAAAGAAGATAGATTCAGACTGGAAGTAAGGAAGAAATTTTTTACAGTGAGGGTGGTGAAAAACTGACATAGACTGCCCAGAATGGTGGCAGATGTCCTATCCTGGAAACATTCAAGGGCAGGTTGAAGGGGCTTTGTGCAACCTGATCATGATGAAGATGTCCCTGAGCTCATCTGTCATTGCAGGGGGTTGGACTACTTGGTATTTAAAGTCCCCTCCAAACCAAACTACTCTATAATCCTATGATCCTCTGGTTATATTCTTGCTGTTTCAACATGTAATTTATTGTAATTTCTCTTTTCTCTTTTTTTTTTTTTTTTTTTTTTTTTTTTTGACCAGGCTGGCAGGTCCTTTTTCTTTGCACCAACCTTTTTTCACAGTCATGGATGCAGACACGCTTAATGAAGGTTCTGCCTAAGAAGATGGAAGTGACAATTGCTTGCCTAGTAGCTTCCACTATGCTAATTGCAGAAGTTGGTCAACCATGTTCTGGTCTGACCCTAGTGCTACAAGAGACAAGCAGATACCCCAAAGAAAACTTCCTTGGGACTGAGATAAATGTGAGTAATTCTGACCGCAAATGTGAAAGTCCCAAGAGTGGATCACGAGTTCTCAGTGCTCATATCTTGCTCGCAGGTGGAAATAGTACTGCTCTGAATCATTTATACTGAACAAGTCATAAACTGCAAACCCAGGAAAATGTGAAGAATGCATTTCTCCATTATCCTCAGGCACTGGCTCTTGGTATGATTTTACATATGCTGCTTGTTATGATGATATTGATTACTAAGTCAACAGAAGCATTCACAAGGGAGTGCAGATCTCTTTACTACTGCTCTGTAATATTAAAATATCATTACTGAGACACCAACGTTTTGTTCTGCTGCAATATTATTCTCTGATGGTTGCCTGCCTGAGATGAAATTTGAAACTGTCACACACAGACTTGTAGAAGTGATTCGACTTCACTTATAAGGAAAGTGAAATTAAATATTCATCCTTGGACTGCATTTCAGGTTCAAACCGACTGAAATTCCTCAAGGCAAAAAGTACTTAAGTCACAGAAGAATTTTTTCTAGTTTTAAAAATTCAGGAAGTCTATTTATCAGGGCTGGAGAGTCAAGAAATCATTTATCTGAAAGTTCTGTACACAGATATTATTTTCTCTGCTTTGCAGCATGGCTTTAATTACTATGGCTAGATAAGCTGCTTCCTAACCTGGATTAATTTTAGTACTCTGAACATCCAGACTGAACTCTTCAACATGTAGCTGCTCAGATAAGTGGTGGAAGAGCTTAAGTTTGAACTATCTGAACATTTTTACATTGGTGAGCATTTCTGCAGGTAGCAGCCTTCGAAATTAAGGTAAGCAATTACAGTAATGACAAAAGCCCAGTTAAATCTTTAAATGGATGTAACACCTCGAGACTTTACTTCCAATTTACAGATTCACTTGAGGGTTTACCCACTCTGAAACCAAAACTGTCTCAGCAAATAAAGATAAAATACTATAGTCCCCGCTAGACAAGACTTCCTCTGAATACCAAAAGTGATAAAATTCACCGATCCAGAACGTAGAAGCAAAGGATTCTTCCTCACAAGGGAAATTATTTTTTTTGGACAGACAAATTAATTGAAAATGGCCCACAGACTTGAAAATTGGTTCCTTTACAGAGCTCAATTGAAAAAACACTATTTTATTTAGAATTTTCTTGTTTTATTCGCACTGTTCTTGCTCTAACACTGGGAATATAGCATGGAATTCGGTAATTTTAAATGCCATATCAATAAATTCTACTCAGATATACATTACATTTCAGGAGTGTCCCAAAGCCATATATATTCCCAAAGAAAAGAGTGAGGCAGGTATTGCAGGAACCAGCACAGAAAAAGCCATCAAGAGACTTTGTAAGCTCTGAGTTCCACACACACTCATGCTGCCCAGGCAGCAGAACAGAGGGGAGGCAGAAGATTTGGGAAAACTTTTAGTTCATGGTTGTCCTTCCATGACTGCTGTCAAATGGCACTGAGAAATATATGACAATATTTAATATTTTCCTTTCTTTGGCTACTACTATCATTTAGTCAAAACAATAGTAAGCAGATACAAGTTTTATAGAATCAAAAACTTTAAAAAAAATTTTGTGACTCGAAATGCAATATGCTTACATATTCATATATTTTTCTAAAAATTAAAGCCATCTCAGATACCCAACTCTGTGTATAGAAGGGCTTTTTATTTTAAAATTCATTAGTGCAGTGTTTCTTTCTCTCTGTGTAGGATGACTTTGTGATAAAGACATGTCTGGACATATTTTTCAGGGGTTCCTCACTTTAATACAGATGATGTGTAAAGGTTGAGGTGGAGTATAAAATAATTGTCATTATGAAGACTGTAAAAGTGGAAACATATTTTTTGGAAAAATAAGCAAAATACAGGACAAGTATTCAAGGATAAGGCTGGTACTGGAATGAGAACCACTATAATGGACAGTTGGTGTTGTTAGTTATTCCCAGTCCCTTTAGCTCTGGAATAAAACTCCAGCTTTCAATTAAAAAACCAAAAAAATATCAAGTACACACCAGCAAATATCATTTATTCAAGCATAAATTCTAACCTTTGTTTTAGAACTTATGATTTTGGCCATGAGAGATGTATTCAAGTAATAAAATGTGGGTTTTTGATTTCTCCTGTTTGGTCAAGAAGACTAAATAAAGTGCTGAAACCAAGTCTAGGATTGTTTGGGGCAACTTTTCCTGTAAAATGGAATTTAATTTCATTTTTTAATGATGGACTCAGTATGATTACATGGTATTTAATTTGCAGATTGAAGTTCAACCCAAAGAGACAGCATAGTCAGCAAGACTTGCCTCTAAATTTAATTCCCATATTTACAGAAATTTCCATCTCCTATTAAATTAATGTTCTACTTTTTTTTTATCTCCATCATGAACACAATTTGTGCTTTTCCAAGATTTTAAAATTTCAGACAGGCTCTTTTGTTTAAATCTATGACACCCATGCTTATCTTCTTTGTATGATGCATGTCTCTCTTGAGGCTTCTCTGCATGAAAGACAGTCTTGGCCTCATGCTTTTTCTCCCAGTACAAAATACTGTGCAGGAAAATTACTTCTAGATTAAATTTGGTTTCTGTCTAAGCAGGTGTCAGAACCAAATTATGAAAGGATCAACTCAAATTACTAATTGCAGAAAACATTTTTTATCTCTGCTTCTTTTTGACGAACAGCACAGCTAGAAATATTTAATTATTGTTTAATTATGTTTACTAGAAACACATACAAAAGCTATAATATTCCAGGAGAGAATTCTAGGGAAGAAATTTTAGTCAATGTTGTCAAGGCAGAGAATGCAATACTTAAACTTATCTTTCATTAGAGATGCTTCCCCTCTCTTTCCCCCTACCCCATCCCCCCATTTAATTTATATGCATAACAGGCACAAAGAAATTGCTTGTTGCTCCTCAAGGATCAAAATTCCTACTTAAAAGAAAGGGAAACTATTTGAAGAGGATACAAGTACTGGCAAAGTGATTGAATTATTTATCCCCTGGCATCATCTATTGTCCCTGAATAATGGCTTAGGCTTTGTCCCTAAATCATTAGCACACTCTCTGAAACGGTATGTGTACGTGAAATCCCAACAGAGTTTTCATCTCCAATGGGAAATAATAAAAGCAGCAACACCTAGCTATCACATGTCCATTTCACAGGCCAAAAAATTAATGCTCTCATTCTGGATCTAAGCCTAAAGATAGGTATTTGGGAAAAAATATTACTTTTTTATCATGTCACTACTTATGATTTGCCTTCACTTGATTCAGAGTGATTCAGCACAGGATTGTAATTAACCATGCAAGAAGAGGGGAAAAATGTTACAAAAGGATTTCACTAAAGAGTAAATGATTCAGGGTTTCTGAATTTCATATATAATCATTTTGAATGGACACATTTTTTTTCAAGTAATGGAATAATCTTCTATTTTCTATCCTTTAGAAGCCCCAGAAATGACACTATGTTCAAACTCAGTGGTGAAGAATGATGGTACCGAACTATTATAGAAAATTATCAATGTTTTACATAATAAGCATATCTTTATCTTGTCTACATCAAACCTAAACTAAATTTTGAAGGTTTTCAAAAGTCCTTTACAAAAAATGGGAAAAAAAGAGGGGATCATTTTACTTTGAGGTTTTTATCAATAGAATGGTTGTATTTTATCACTTGGTACAATTCATGCTTAGATTAAATTAAGACATAGTTCTTCCATAAGGCAAAATTAATACATGTTGCTGCTATTTTGCAAATCTGTAAATTGAAAATGAAATTCATGAACATATGGATTCTCTGCTTTCTCAGATGTGTTACAAAACTGTTATTAGTTTAAAGCGATAATTTACAACTAAAAGAGAGAATCATCTCACTTAACTTTAGAATTCATAAAAGTTACACATGTAAGTGTGAAGTAGCCACGACAGTCTCCTTTACAATCAATATGGAATACCAGAATACAGAGGTGTTTTAAGTACCTATCTAGTAGATCTGAAGAGTTATGATGCATAATTCCTTTATTTCATAGAAATATGGTTGAGTATGTCTTCTTTCATGACTGACATCTGTATTTAGGAAATCTAGCTTAATATAGATCAATCAATCCCAGGGTGTATGAAACACAGAGCCTGATATGTTATGTAATTTTCTGAAATATCAAATAGAAAGCTATTGGCAAAGAAGTATCTCCTTTGTTTGTACAAAAATGTCACTGTTTTATCTTAAGAAATGGAACACCACTGAAATCAGTTAAGCTATTAAAAGTATTATGTTTTGTTTTATTTTTTTAAGGACTAAAAGTATTAAACAAAGTTTTTATTAAATGGTATAAACTCATCTACACAGATGAGAGTTTTATGAGAACCCACAGTTGCCTTGTATTAGTCCAGAATACTTGTCCTTAGTTCAAAGTCATACTGACTATCTGAATAAGGAACTGCTTGTGTTGTGTATTTTTTTTTAATAATTCTTTTAGCATTAAAATAAATACTGTATGAAATCAAAATAAATACTGTATGAAATCAAAAGAGCATTTGGAAAAAAAAAAAAAAGTACCTGAACTATCTCAAAATTCACATTTTTCTACTAGGACTGTCCAGACATGTGATTTGAGTGGGAAGGAAAAGGCTTTCCCATTCTTGAAATGTAGTGGAATGAACATGCCTAATGAGAACACAAGCAAGAGTCAGCTTCTTGCAAAAAAGCAATAGATGGAAATTAATGGAGCATCCAAATTTCCTAAACCTCACTAATAAACCATCTTCTGCCTAAACAGATTGTTCTATGGCAGAAATAAGATATCTTACATGTGCCTCTGTCTAAATTCTTTCATACAAACTGCTACTAGATCACAAATGTGTGGGTTGTTAGAAGGAATGTGGTTTGAGATATTTTGTTTAAGCATTAGTAAAATTGCTTACTCAATCACTTTGAAAGGAATATAGCAAGGCCAGTGGTGCCCAGTGACAGGAAAAGGGGCAACAATCACAAACTTTATCATAGGATATTCCACCCAAACATGAGGAAAAGCTTCCGACACAGGCTGTGGAATCCATTTCCACATATTCCAGATATTCCAAACCAGCCTGGACACAATCCTGTGTAACCTGGAAGGAAGTTGAACTAGATGATCTCCAGACAACCCAACCATTCTCTGATTCTCTGATCTTACAGACCGGAGACATTTTTGTATTAGAAGCTAAATAGCAATCAAGCTACCTTTTACAGTCCCAAAAACTCTTACTCGTTTACAAGACTGCAGGTTAAAATGAAATTGAAATTTGTACTACCCAATATTGATCACAGTTCAGTATAGCTTGCTTCAATAAAAGTCACACTGAAAAAATTACAAAACCTGATTGAATTGTGTACTTTGTCTATCAAAAGAAAATTCATGCATGCAAACAGAATTGAACAAAAAATACATCTTTATTTTTAAGAAATGAACCAATAAAACCCAAATAGGCATTAAAAGAATGAGGCATTTCAGTATTTTAATGATCCAAAAAAAAATCCTGATGCTTAATTGAAGTGTCAAGAACATATCTTCAGCTTCTTGAAGTTCACCAATTCCTCCCTTACACACCTCTACATAATGACTGTTTAGCACTGCAATTATGGGCACTATTTAGAATCTATGCTAAAAAGAGACAGTTGTACAAAGCAATTTCTACAATACTCTAGTTACTATTAGTAACATTTCAGAACAGCAATTTGTTCATGCTGATTTGACAAAACACAAATGTCTCAAAAGTATAAAAGTTTGCATATACTAAAAATACATCAGGATTCCTGTATTTGTACTGAACTTTACTAATAATGCAAGTAACTACTTGTATTATTACAATTATGTGTGCAGTGCAGAGTGCAACTATTGTCTAAAGTGTTTTCCCCAAAATCAGTAGCTCAGATTTTGACTTAGACCATGAAGCTAATACTGCACAACCATGTTAATAATAGAATTATTAATGCTTTGTTGTCTAAAAGCTGTTATGTACATGATATTCATACATATGCAGTAAATTGTGTAAATAAACTCTCACCAAAGAATCTCTTTTTTATTCTTCAGCTCTCCACATCTCCCTCACTTCCTTCTTTTATTTTTGGTGGTCATATGCACTTTAACTCTTACTGGTGCAATAAGGCTTCCTTAAGGCTCAGCCATAAGATCAAGCAAAAGAGGTTTTACAGACATGGGCAAGTCAACCTATCTGTAACCAGCTGCTTGTTCTTAGATCACAGAAAATGCAGGCAAACTGGTTTGTGATAACATATTCTGGCTGTGGTGGTAGTAGTAGTTTCATTCTACACCTAGCTTGCACTGTGCTTTACGGTAATTTCCAGTGGCTTCTGCAGTAAATGAATTTTTTTACTGCAGATACATGAGAATAGAAACTCTAATGTAAAGTATTTTACCTCAGCAGCACGATGTTTAGCAATAGGTGCCATAACATATCATTACTTGTGAAACTAAGTATCACAAGACAGCAAAATATGTGGCTAAAAGTAACCTGGCCTCGTGGAAGGTGCCCGTGCCTAGGGCAGGGAGATTGGGACTAGGTGACCTTTAAGGTTCCTTCCAACACAACCATTCTATGACCCCATGACCCTATGATTCTGTGATTTTGGACCTTGACAGGTGAGCTGCAATATCATTCTTCTCTCAGAGTGTTATGCTCCTCCATAACTTAACTTGTACAAGAACCCTCAGCAAATGAGATTATAATAGCAAATAAAGAAAATATTACTGTAGAACACATTCTTACCTTCTGTTCCACAAATATACTTCACTCTCAGTTAAAAACTTTATTTCATAAAAATGCATCAATAATTTTTTCCCTTAGTTCTCCAAGCAAAGTAACCTTCTCTCTCTGTAGTTTGAGTTTTACACAAGACAAAAGTTTTAGGACTTTTTTTGTTTTGCTTTGTTTTTGAAAGAGAAATATTATTCTGACAATTTGGACTTTTAATAATGAAAAACAAATTGCACTGCCATTTACCTGGACACAGACAACAGGATGAGTGAAATATTCATGAAATGTAAACTACATTTTAATGTAACATATATTTTGCTGTCAGCTCAGTTTAGACTTCTTAAGTGTTTTCAAAAGCAGTCATATCTTTTTGTAATCTCAATAAAAGAGATATACACAATGTTGTAAATTTAGTCACCACACGTATGCCAATATAGTAGATATAAATATGATATTTTCCTGCAGTTTTTGCATTTGGAATTTCTTTTTACGGGGAGGGAATTTTAAGAGGACTTTTTATTATCTTTTTAATTTTAGTGACAGATATGAAGATGGGAATCAAATTACCTGGAATATTTTACATCAGTGATTGTGTATAAGAAGTAAATTGTTCTCTTTTCTTCAACATTGTTCTCCCTAAAGTTTTGTTAAAATTTTAAGCTTTATATATGTTACATAGCAACTTCAAAAGCATGAATAATTTTTCTCTGTTGCCCTTTTATCTTCAGTGATACCTGTTTTGGTACCTGGATGTCTTTTACATAACTTTGCTCTCCAGTAAAATTCCAATGTCCTTGCTCTTTGCTTAAGAGAAAAAAATGAAGCCTATAAGCTCCAGGCATATCAATCAAAAACAACACAGTCAGCACTAACTCTAATAATGAAAACCATGATTTCATAAATCATCCTGCACAGGTTGGGGTCATCTTTTAAGAATTTCTTATCATGCATGGCTCAAGATTTCTCAGACTCTCACTCTTCTTTCTTTAATAAAAACAATAAGAAGGATGTCAGCATACAAATTGATGTGACCCTCTTTAGCTTAAAAAGATCCTGAAAATGAAAAGACTATGCTTTGCTTTGTCCTTGAAACTGTGGAAGTCAGGGTTTTTACCTCCCCTCCCACAAAGTTCAAAGAAAAAATTTATCTCAAAGCTTCATAATGAAATAAAAGTATATAATCTTACATGGACTTAGTTTAATAAACTGTAGATTTAATTTGAAGAAGCTGGTGGTAGACGATACTTTCTCTACTGCCTGTATTCACTACATAACAGGTTATAATTGCCTAACTGGCTTTTGTTGTTCAATATCTTTAAGCAAAACAAGCAAACCTCTCTTAATGAAAGGATATAGTTTTAATTTCATCAACAAGTTTCAATGCATTGCTTTACAATTTAGATATTTCTGTAATTTGAATAAAACCCACCAAAACACTAGCAAAATATGAGTCTATTGTTCTGTTTTTCAAGACTAATATATGAAAGAAAGAAAAAAAAGAGTATGACATTCAATCTCTGCTAATAAAAAACATATCTTTCAGCCTTCACCTCCTGGATCTGATGCCCCACTGTGCTTCTGTACTTTTTGCACTCACACAGCCTGACATGACAGCAACATTCAAAATTCCATTAAGTTTTTTGCAAGCATCTAATCTACTCCCTCATTAACAAAATAATTATCTCCCAGTTAGAAAACAAACTAACAAAAAAAAAAACAAGCAAATAACAAACATAAAAAACAAACAAACAAAAACCAAAGAAACTCCAAATCAAACTAAAAGCCAAAAAGAGAAAATCAAAAGAGATATCTAAGGCACAAAGACCTATGGGAAGGGAAAAACCCAAACATAGTTTATCTCTGTAGAACTAAAAGAGTATCACACAAATATGACAACTTTAAGATGCATTAAAAGACAACAATATCTATCTTAGTTAATTGCATCTGCCCTAATTTGTAAACAAAACCTGAGTTTGATTTTTACTCAAATTAGAAAAGTTTCAATGTTAGTATGGAATGGATCATGATCAATTGCTCAGTTTTGCTCTTACAGAAGGATATGAATGCTTTGTATGCATCTACACTGCTGGCTGAGATGTGTCTTTAAAAATAGACTCGGACACTGCACAGAGGGCAGCAAGAACAGATCCATTCTGATCAAGGTAGGCTTTCTGAAATTACATGGCTGTGAGCTGGGATCACGTTGGCTGAACTAGGTACCACCCTCTATGAAGGGACACAGCATTTGACTGCAATGAGAAATACCAAGTTGTGGATTGAACAAAGATTTTTTTTTTTCTGTGTTAACACAAATGAAATTATTATGTTTGACTGAAGGAATACAATTAGCTCAAAATGTAAAGAGAAAAGACTGCAGGAGTGGCTCACAGGCAAGAAGGGACAAAGTCACCTGAAAAGACCTGAAAACTATATAAGCAAACCTGATGCAGCAGACCCCACCCTGACCTGGTGATGTCAGCTCCAGAGCACCTTGCTCCTGTGTTTAGAGCACTCAGGAGGGCCTTGCTGCCGGCATATGTGAAATCTGCAATTTGAGCTCCTGAAATGCTCCTTGGTGGTAATCCCTCTTCTAAAGTCAACGCAGAAGGCTTCTGAGCATGTTGCCTCTGGCAAATATTGCTATTAACTTTATAAAAGAGTTTGAGACACTACACTGGAAAGTGAACAGCTCAGATATGAACAGACCATATGACTGAGTAGAAAAATTGTTTGACTTTCAGCATTCTATCAGTTAGTAAGTGGTGGAAAACATAAAAAAAAAAATAAATAGAAGTTTCCTGGTAGGAAACTACTATTTATTAAGAATTCATCTTCCAGACTGAACAGTCCTTGAGGTCCTGTCTCCACTCCATAAAACATTGTTCATCTTGATGTATCAAAGTAAAAGTTAAGATGTAATATTTGAAATAGGTTTATTTCACCACTAGCTTAAGTAATTTTTGTTTTTTCCTATCTAGTCCAGGATCTGTTTGATTTCTGGGCCAAAGCCACATATTGTCAGCTCATATCTAACTTTTCATACATCAGCACCTCCAAGTTCTTCTTGTCAGGGCTGTTCTCAACCTCTCCATCCCACATCCTCTCTTCATACCGGGGTTGCCTTGTATCAGGTGCAGGAACATGCACCTGGCCTTTCTGAGCCTCATGAGGTTCCCATTCCTGCATATCAGGGTTACCCACAAGAAGAAGAAGAATGAATTTTAATCTAGCTATCTGTTTAGCTATCTATCTATTTAGCTATCACACAAAAGCACTTGAGATTGTAGGCATATGTACATAGAAAGAATGTGAAATATATACAAACAATACATTACATGTATACACGCACACATATATATGTATATATACACATATACATTTTATATATATATAAATATATATAAAATATATCATTATATATATGCGTATATATATACATATATATATACACACATATACATTTTATATATATATATATATGTATATGTATATATATACACATACATACATACATACATTTATGTATCTATTGAAATGCTTCCTCTATTGCAGGGCACATATACCACTATACATTTGCAGGAAATTCTATTCATTTTGAGTAAAAGTTTTAGAGAAAAGGCCTTTGTAAGCACTTCATAAACATACACACTACAACTTTACTGATGGTCTAGCCAGCCCTATAGCTGAACGATCGCTTCTACACGTCATAATCCTATGAATTGTGGAAGAGTCATCCTTTGGATTAGTATGAATCCACACTCCTCAGAATTCACAGTATAGAGCAAATTCCTACTCTAGGCAAGTATTCCAAAGTTCTGTGCAAATTGATTGGCTCATAAGACACGCTGGCAATAAATATTTCAGTTCTTCATGCTTAGGAAAAAAAAAATTTTACATTTGAGTCCTTCTTAAAATGAAGTAGAGACTTTAGAATGCAAATTCCAGGCAAAGATACAGTCCATCCCTTTCTAATACTGAGAAGACAGACATCTAACTTTACAAGACAACTTTCTGTCATGAAAATATTTTATGTGTTACTACAACAGCATCAATCCAAACCCAGAATAATGTGCTTAAAGAAATAGGCGCTTTATGTTCCTTTTTGGGGGGTTGGGCACTGTTTGTTGTGGGTTTTGTTGGTTGGTTGTTTGGTTGTGGGATTTTAGGTTTTTTATTTGTTTCTTTTGGGTTGCTGTTAATTTGTTGTTTGGGGGTTTTGCTGTGGTGGTGGTAGGATTTTTTGGGTTTTTTTAAGGTTTCTTTGTTAATCAGGCAAATCTAGTGGATTATATAATTTATACTTTTTTATCCTTCCATTCTATGGGGCTATTGTTGCTAAGATGAATGTAATACATGGAAAAATAGGATGGTTTTAAAAGAAATTAACCAATCCTTGCTAAGGTTAAGAAAATATATTTTTAATATTATGAGAATTCTTTATATGTCATCGTAATGTGATTTGAATCCTCCTGTTTTACAAGGAATTAGTGTATCAAAGAAAGATTACATTTCTCTTTCTCATTTATTACTAACCTAAGGAAGTATATAATAATTCAATTTAATTTATATTTCCCTGAAGAAGTGCAATTCAGTGGATAATAAATGCAGAGCTTCTGTATTAATAACACCTAGCTGGAGACAGCAGAATACATATGGCATGTAGTGGTTACAATTAAGTAGGAAGACCTGAGACAGAAGCATTTACATCAGCAGCTTTGTACTGCTTAGGAAAATAATGGACCCTGAGGCAAAGCTGAGGGACTTATTTATCTGCTATGATTAAAACTATTGATAATTCCCAAAGTGGTAGGTTCAGCTGCTGTTCCAAATTATATTGCTTAAGATATTAATGAGAAAACAGAAACACTGTCTGCGCTATTTAGTTCATACCAGAGGCCATATTTCATTTGCCAATTCTACTTTAGATTATTCTACATTCAAGTTGAGATTAGTCTACATTACTATTGTTGATTTCATGTTTTATGAAATGTTCCTTGGCTTAACCCTTCTATTAAGAGAACATGATAGCATTACTGCTGTGTCAGGTCTTTTGTGATACCTAAAGAATATCTTTATTGTGATTTACATTTTCACTTATTCCTATTCACCAATATTTATTAATCCAAGTTAGAATTAAAAATTTAGTTTAGATTAAAATCACTTCCATATATCATGTATTGTTTGTAGAAATTGTGAAATGTTGAGTGCTGTAGAGAACTGCTGCCCACAGAGGAAAGTAGTAGAGCTGTCTTCCCTGTAATCATTACTCTGAAATGATGCTTGACACTGATCTCCATTCAACACAGTCTTTGTTAACTCTGAGAGTTATCCTATCAAGTGGGATTAACAATGAAATATTCCATCTAAGCAGCAACACATAAGAAGAGCAGGGATCACTGGCTCAGTCAGTCACATGAAGATGCAGTCAGAAGCCAAGCAATGAGTTGAAGCTCTGATTATAAATTGAAGTATGAAATGATTTTGTCAAGTTTTGGTGTTTGACAGGGAGAAAGATTCATTAGAATGGCTCCAGAGAACAGATGCTTGGTACATGAGATAGTAGAAAGTATAGGACTCAAAAAATCACTTCTGATAGGCTGTTAGACCCATTAAAAAATTAAAAAAATACGCATAACTATTTAATAGGTTAAAGTCATTACTTTGTCTCTCCCTAAGCATAAGGAGGTTTTACACCCTTAAATCACCACATTAAAGCCTTTAAGCCCCTGTCATGGTTTAGGCCTGGCACAGAGCCAGTGCCCCCATGAGAATACCTTCTCCCTGGTGTCTACTGTGAGATGTGACCAGGAATGAACAAAACAGGCTCCAGCTTAGAAATAAAGAAAACTTTATTACCTAAACTACAAGAAAAGAAGGAAAAAAAAAACTATAAGGGAAAAATTGAAAAGCTTACAAAAAGCACTTTCCTCCTCGCCCCCACCAAAATTTCCCAATTCAATACATTCCCCCAAATCACTAACTCCCAGTCCAGCACCACCCTTTAGAATACTCAAACTTCAGTCCATGAAGAGGAGAGGAGTCCTTCTTGCACCATAGGCTTCCCCTGGAAACACGTTAAAACCTCGTGTGCTTCCATGTGACTCAGCACTGCCCGGAAAGTCCTTTTGCCGCTTGTGACATCTTCCTTCCATGCCCAGTGCTCTCACCACTGTGCATGGACCAGAGCTGCTTCTAGGGCCGTCTTTTAAGGATGCCTTGTATCACTCCAAAAGGCACAGTCTCTCCTTCGGGACATCTGTCCCCCCCATTTTTTTTCCACCCCCTGGAGCCGAGGGGTCCCCACACTGAACCCTCCAGGTTCTGAGGCACTGCCTCCCCCTAAATGCAGTCTCTGTGTCACAGGAATAAAACTGGGTGAGTCTATGGCTACACAAGAAAAGTCCAGCCAAAAGGCCACTCCAATCATCTCTCCCCACTCAGCCAGTCTTCTCCACTTCCCTCGGGCCTAGTTCTTGGTTATCTCATTTCCTATCTCTCCTTATTCATCTCCAAGGAGGATCAGCATTTTTGCAAGGTCCCAATCATGTAAGAAAAGGTTTAAAAATTTCAGTCTCTGCCTGTCCCAGAGCTCCAGCACTCCCACGCTGCTCCGGCCGGCACCTTCTCGCTGCACCCCCCCTTCTCCTCCTGGGCCGGCTGCTGTCACATTCCGTCGCCGGCTCTCCCTCTCTCTCTCCTGGGGAGGGGGTGGTGGCTGCCCGATGTCTCTTGGTGCTCTTCCACCCTTCCATCCTCAAGGGCCTCCTCACCCCCCATCTCTGTCCAGCCCCAGGCCTACCACAGGGCTGCCCCTCCCCTGCCCAGCAGCAGCAGCTGGACAGGGGAGGCAGATCCGGCCTCTTTCCCTCAAAGTCCCACGAGAGACTCCCAGGGCCGAAGCTCTGCTTTTAACCCCTGTGTGTTCCCGGAGGTGTGTCCGAACCTACTGGCCACATCAGGTGCCAATATCAAAATCTGAGCACCCATTGGTTTGACCACAGCATCCCAGAATTCCCACTTCTTCCTGGTCAAACCAGCACAGCCGCCACCTTTTCCGTGTTAATTGCTCTAATTTCATATTCAAAAAGACTTTTGACAGATGTCCTTTCTTTTTGTCCTGTCTGGGAAGGCCCTTTTTATGGCTGGTCAGTAAAGAGTTTAAAGACAAAAAAACCCCCACAAAACAACAACAACCACAACAACCAAAACCAAAACCAAACAAAATAACAAAAAAAAAAAAAAAAACATTAAAACAAAGCAAAAAAAAAAAAAAAGGAAGAAAGGAAATAACTCTCTGCTACATTTTAGGAACATCAGAAACCATGAAAAATAATTACAAATAATTCATGTTTAACTTAAAATGAGTCTTTGCACAAGGATTCTCATATTTAATACAGATCATGAGATCTCATCTGCAGACTGAAATAATCCACTGGGTGTCATTTCCCAGTGTTCACAGTACAGGAGGTGCACTCAAAACTCTAAAGGCTATCCTCCTATTCCGATTACAACTCTGGGGTGTTAGAATTACAGTACTTTAAAATGAAGGCTTAGCATATTTTTATATGTTTTATAACAGCCATAAACATGGCTTCATGCATTTACTCTGACAGCCATGGATAAAACTATAAAATAGTAATGTTTTGGGAATAGTACAGAGCGGAAGAGAAAAGAATCTAACTGGTCTGATGGCAAGTTTTAGAACAAAACACAAATATCTCAGTATTTTCTTTCCTGAACTGGGGCTTGCTACTCAGATTATTAGAATTAAATTATAAGAAGGTAAATATGGTATGAGCATAATAGGTTTGAAAATAATAGGAGACTCTTTGGAGACAGATGAGATAAGAGCTTGTGTATTTCTACCATCCATAAAGTGCTCAAAAGCCAGTTTTTGAGCCACTTGGTCTGAACAAACAGGCCTAGGAGGCCAGATTTTTCTCTCACTCCTGAACTCAACACCTACCTTCAGAGTCAGCAATCTGAGGGAAAAAGCTGGAACATGAAACCCCCTCACCAGATTAAAGACGTTATGTGTTTCCTATAGAGTATTCCAGTCATGATGGGAATGAGTTTTCAGACAGAAGCTCTCGGCTATCACTAAAATTCACATTACAGAAATCTCAACTTTTCCATGAACAACAGGTGTCTTTCATCCCATATGATACTATACATATAACAGTGCATAGACTATATAGTACATACTATACTATACTATAGTACATACTATTCTATATTCAATGAATATAAATATACATATTTATGTAAAAATATTTTCATGACTGTGGTGCAGAATGTATTCTTCATACAGACTCAAAATTTTACTAACACTCTTTATCACCAAAGAACAGAGAATGACCTTTAACTACTTTCAAAAGGAAAATTTTGAATTTGCAGAATTGGCAGAAAAAAGTTTATTAAATATTTCACTAGTGAAATCCAAATATGTTATTTATTTCTAAAAACACTATGTCTTATATTGCAAATAGGACAGATAGACAACTAATTCAATATAATATCTCTTTGCAGAATTCACAGATCTAAGATAATGTAATAATAATTACATTTCCATGCATATATTGAAAGCATATGTTATGATTATTCTGTTTTATATCCTTATAGAATATCCCTTCCTTTAATTTATTTTTCTGCAAAAATAGAGCTCACAACAGATAAGATGCTTTTAATTCTGACTTTATTGCATGGCAGACCACCTGCTTTGATTTCTCTGGCCACTGTCAGATATTTTGGTGAGATGGCTTTAGACAGAAGAAATGGCTTGCATTTGGATGTGTTTTTAAAACAGAAATACTAACATGTTTAAGCTACACAACATACTCTTTTTTATTTGACAGATCAGTGGCAGTCCCATTAAAATAAGATATATGCTTCTACATTAGCCTGACAAGGGATTACACTAAATAAAATGTTTTTGACTGGCATGAGTTTCCTATTACTCAATTTGTCCTTTGCTGCCAGAACGGGGATATAAAAAAACTACATAACATGAAAAGTCCTTGTCCTTGGGCTCCTTGACATTACTTGGAGGCCAGCAGTCCTGAAATTAATATGTATTCCTTATTTAGGTTTTGCTAGTATGCTGTTTTCTAATCATAGTGCTAACAGGTAAATGCATAAATTTCTCAGAAATAAATACCATCCCAATTGATAGCTCACTAGCAGTTTTATATTGATATTTTTGCACATGCGCAGAGCTGTTCGTTCAACAGCAAATACAATCTAAAAACAGTTGTTATTCAACACAATATGCTATTATTTTTCTGCTGTATTTCATTTCTCTGCCAAGTCAGAAAGTAAAGGCTGATGAAACTGGGCTCTTCCATTATAATTTTATTCTAAAATAAGTGATATTGACAAAGGTCATCAGTGGAACTGCTCAATTAACAAGTCTGCTCTCAGAAGGACAGTTCATGGCCTGGTTTCTAATATGATCAACATTAAATCATTTAACACTTCTGTGACATTCAAAAAGATTCAGTTTTTGTCAATCAAATTATAGAAGACCCTCAGTTAACACCGAAAGAATTATATGGGTCACCAAATAGCCTGTCTTTTTAAATAAGCTAAAAGGAAAGGAAAGGTTCACTCCTGCTCAGGAAAACATACCATATGGGTCCTGATTGTAAATCACTCTTGCCACTTCGTTGCCTGCTTAGTGGTAAGGAGACATTACAGTTCCTCACCAGGAAGAGCTAAAAGCTAAAAAAGACCTAACCATCCCACAGAATCTTTCAGCCCGTAGGTACAAAGAGTTGCTCCTTTATCCCACTGAAGAGAAAAATCAAATTAGGGTTCAGAGAGGGACAAAGTAATAATTCACAATTAAATCTAGACTTTGCACATCTTATTCAGGGTTTTGAATTAGCTCAAGCAGTCCTTCAGTTTCCATGGCGTCAGAGGTTCCTGCCTCACCAAATCAAAAGTGTGAAATAATTATGCTTTACATCTAACAACTCAAGTGGGTTCACACAGGCTACCGACTTGCAGGCACTGAATGCCTAACTCCTTTGATCAAACTATACTAGCTCATTAAGCAATATTTTCTCTATAATTTTTTGTATGTAAACATTGAACAAAAGGCTAAATATTGTGCCAGAGAAGAACTGAATACTGCTCAGCAGGGTTTGATGATAGCAGCCAATTGCCTCCCCTGCAGTTGGAAGACAGTTTGGATAACTATTCCAAAGATTAATGAGCAATCAGTTCTAAATTAAACCAAGACCTATGTTTAAATCTTTCTCACTCACACACTTTACAAGTCTAAATTTGAGTTATACTCACAGAGATAAAATGCAGTATTTGGCTTTGTGTGTTGTAGAACATTATTAGCAGAGTAAAAAATTGCTTCTTTAGCATTTTCTTCACATTTTTCAGCTTTTATTTTCCTGAACAATTGGAAAGTAAATGGACCGTGATGAGGTTTGCTGCTTCTGCACCAGGCTATAAACAGAAGTTTCCTGTCATTTCTAGAATCTATACAATCCCATTTTGGAACTGGAACAGAAGTATTAGATCTGTGAGGCTCATGACATCTGACACACCATTTTCATACTGAGCTCAGTTTTTAACGACTGACGAGGCAAATACGATAGTGAGCAACGTGAAGGAGAGTCATTGAAGGGCTTTGACACAGCTCAGGAAATATCACCTTGTTTGTCTCTATGCAATCTCTGTAACTCTGCACCCCTCCCTCTCTATCAGTTCACTTTATAAGTGTAGCACTGATACAGTGAACCGTACTGATTAGGGTATGTATGGGGTGCACATGTGTACAAGCATGTAATAACAACAAGTTACATATCATAGGTACCAAGGTAGCTTTTGGAATAGTCTAACTAAAAGAGTGTCAGGAGAGGAACATTGCCACTTTTGGATAGATGGCAGAACTAACAGAAATCAATTTCTTACACATTTCTCTTCTAATTTCCTAGCTAACCTCTTTTTCCCCTTCCTCTTCCCTTAATTCCAACCTAAAAAGTAGGAATGAAGCAGGAATTCAAAGACACCTCAGAGACTGTCAAAGAGATCAGACATGCAAAAGCTACTGCCTAAGAAAACTTTCAGAACACATTAATTTGATGGGTAATTTCCTTCTTGTGTGAATTTGCCTCATTTTTCCACTCACGCTTTATTATTCATGTATGAATGCAGGAATGAAACATACATACCAACAAATTGGGTTTTTCACGTGTTACTTGTTTTGGGTAAAGAGGAAAAGCACAAGATAATTTTGCAGATTTAAATCTCCTAAGGTTCTAAACTTACGGAGAGTAATTAAGATACAATGAATCAGAGTAAATAGGATTAAGAATGTAATAGGGTTTGGCAAATTCATTTAAAAAATTACCACAGTCATACTGTTCATTTTGCTGCTAGATAGTAGAGTGGTTTAAAGTAGTATATCTAAAGAAGCTTTCAATAAAAGGCTTTCTATTCAATAAAAAAACCAAACCAAAACAAAAAGAAAAAAAAAACCAAAACAAACAAAAAACCTCCTGTGAAAATTACAATGTACTACAACTGTGATACAATACAGATATCACAGGTCAACCAGGTGATGGTGGTTAGATGAAATATGATATCTATTATGGAATTCAGCCGTTACCTGAAAATACACTCTTGAGCTTTGTGAAATAGATAAGAGGAAGCACTTCTGACATGGTGGAAAATACATGAACTGATTTAACCTACTTAGTATTGACAATGTGCTATCATTATACAAAATACAGGAACCTTCAAAAGTCTTGCATTTTTCCTATCTATAAAAATAATTTATGACTAACATCTGATCATTTTCATATCATCATCTAAAAGTTATTTAAAATTATTTTTTAAGCATACATATTTTTATGACATACATATATTTAATTTAAAACTGCTGTTATTAATAAAATCAAGCTAAAGAGACAAAATCTCAGTGAAATTAGTCACAATCTGGGTGTGGTAGGTATTGCAAGCCAAATAACTCGAATTTCCATCATTGCTAGAAACATACTAAAATCCCAAGATAATAAATTTAAACTGGGATGTTGCTCATCCAAACTGGGAATGGACCTCTGAGGTGTAATATTATGTCTGTGTTCATCCTGTCAGCATTTTTGGGATACAGCAACCTTATGACTGTGTTCAGTTTTCTGTCAGGAGTTATCAGTTAGGCATAGAGTTGTGCAAAAATAGCCTGAGTTCTTCTAGACTCAAATATACCACCTTAAGAGTTTCTCTACCAAACTCACCTACCTTTATATATATACATCTATAATTGAAGAAAAAAAAATAAAAAAGATGAGGTAAGACTAGCCTGCAGTCATCACCAAAGATAAGACAAGAGGCTCTATTTGGTATCTTGATATCTTGATTTTGTATGTGTCAGAATCTCCCGCACCTCTACTTTTATGTACAGTTTTCTGTATGTGTCTGGTTTCAGTACATAAATGATAAACTAGGAGGAAAAAAAACCTCTCTGTAGTACATAGTATTTGAGTGTTTTCTTGGAAAACACCCCATGCTGGAAAGACCACTACAAATTTTCCTGAAGGTATTTTCTTATAGCTCACCACATGAAATGTTTATTACTTGTAGTTTAAGTTTTCTTGTCAAAAGTTAATGAAAGCAATTTATTTATCCATCACTATTATATTAAAAAGAGATATGAGTCATATGTAGGGAGACAGACAAAAGTAAGTTCTTGTTTTTAAAAACCTTATGTTCACATTATTTTATCATCACTGTGTTAGAGAAATTACTGTTTTATATACAAATAAATAAAAAGGAATGGAAAATGAAAAAGGAGAATTGTCTGTAATAGAGATTCAGACTTTAATAAGCAACAACAATGTTGTACAATGGTTATTAATTTCCTTTAGAACCAAATACGCCCTTTTCTCACACACAGATTATAGTTTGTATTTTGATTTTCATTACTTGTTGGTGCTTATTTACTCTGGGTGATTGGTTATTCAAGCATGTCAAGAATATACCATGTACAAGATTGGTCCCAGCATTACAGGGAGCTTTCAGAAATGCAGTCTGTTTCTCTCATATGCCACAGCTGAAAGCTCAAGACATTTATCCACTCACTACTCTAACTACCTTGCCGTCCCACTGTAGTTTCCACAAGAACAGCAAGTGCCGTGCTTCTCTAATTGGCACTTCCTTGCCAGCCCTCTGTCCCATTCATCATCTCTGTCTGCAAATGGTCAGCTCTGAAGGGCAGACCAGCTACAAGTCTCCAGAGAAGTCACAGATGAGACACACAAGGATAAAAAAAAAAAAAAAAAACCAACAACCAGGGACACTGCTAAAGGAAAGGACAAAAAAAGACTGAGCAAAATAGTGAGCTAAGAAGAGAAGAGATTAGAAGAACATGTCAGAACAGATTAATTTGAGGAGATGAAGCATAAGGCATAATATTAGGAATTTTTATGGAATAGCTAGAGAGACAAGTCAACAAGGAAAAAAAAAGAGAGAGAGAAAGGAGATGCGAATAAAATAAGCAAAGCCTTTCAAAGTATATCAGAATAGCCCTAGATTAAAATGAAAATAAACTTGTCAAAAAAAGGAAAGATTAAGTAAGTGGTAAGCATAAAGAAGGAAGTACTTGATAATAAAATACTAAATTAGGAATTTAGTATGTAGGAATGTAAATTGCTGGTTAAATGCATTGGTTGAAGTACACTTTATCCTGACAGACTAGAACATCACCTTCAAAATGTAATTGCAATGTCACTTGCAGTAAAGACCAAATGAATTATATGTCACTTTACTCAGAGGAGGCAAAGTTCAATTTGCCTACACTGCTGAGAAGCTTGCTCAGAGCCTGCATTTACTTTCCTGTGTAAAGTAAGACCATTCAGCTAATGCTGAATCATATTTTAATGAATGTACTTAATATCCACAGGCTTAATTAGTTATATTTTTACACACAGCTATCCTGAATGTTTATGGCCCATGAACTTAGGTTTTTTTTCTAACATTTATGGTCTGATTGTTGAAAATTAAATTATTTGCATGAAAATTAAATACTTTGTGAACATTGACTGAAATTTAGCCTTCTGTTCTCATGGGAGCTTATGAGGAATTTGAAAATATATAGTTAACACAAAGGTTAATCAAAGGTTAATAGTTCTTATGATTGAGTAGAGTGGATAGAAAGTAGGGGCAGCTTAGTAGTGTTTTAAGATGTTAACTCATTTCAGCTGGAAATCTCTCAGGGCTCTCAGTGACTCTCTTACCTCTGTTTCTCAGACGAAAACAGTCTAGTGACATACGAGGGCATTAGTGTCTAATCAATTTGACGTCAGTTAGAGAAAAAGTACAAAAAGCTATATTTAGTAAATCAAAAGTGATCTATACAAAAAGTACTAAACAAATTAGTCTTCTAAATAAATGCTGAAAATGAGTAATCAACCCTGAAAATAGCCGGCATATTTCTTACCATGAAAAAGTTGTTACACTAGTAATTGTAGATACGCTGATATTTTACACAGAATAATAAAATTCAGAATATGTAGAAAACAAAAAAAGAAAGAAAGAAAGAAATCTGAATCGGGCAATGTATGTCAATGTATATCTGTGTTACTGACACATACCGTACAGTTAATATTCTTTCATATAAAATCTTAAAAACATGGTAAATTATGTGTTTTTATGGGAAACCTTTAAGAAAAACAGATTAAATTAAGTCATAAATCACAGCATTTCAAAACTGACAGAAGGAGGAAAAAGGTTCGAAACTGCTCATTCTTGAAAGAGCACACAGAACCCAGGTTTAGCTTCTTGTTTGCCTGAACAGATGTGACTCTTTGCTTGTTCTTTACAAAAGGATATGCTAGAAACATTTCTGGGAGGTGCTGTCAATTTGCTTCATATAAACAATTAAAAATTAATGGAAAGAGAAACAGCAAGTTGCATATTTATCTCCTGGGTATATGTGCTAATCATCAGGCAATAGCAATATTTTCACTCTTGGGTCCTATAAGTATTTGAATAACTTCCCAAATTGAGCAAAATGTCTGCAGCAAGATGTACTGAATAAAATCCAAGTCTAAAATCATTAGACTCTAACACTTTGGAACCCGTGCTGAAAAATGAAAAAAAAATAAAATTAAGCTCCTAAGACACTGAAACCATCTTGCTCTCTCTTTCTTGTCAAAAGCTTAGCCCCTGAAATTTTGTGTAAAAGAAAGGTCACAGCATCCTTTCCAGCTCAAGATAATCACAAATAGCTCGAGAAAAGTGGAAACACAAATTTAAGGCATAAAAATAATTGAAACAAACATCAGCTACAGAGAAAGCAATCTGAGAAAATACAAAGGAAAGGAAAAAGCTTCATCTGTTCAGTTATCCTGCAGCAGACATTGTGTTGATGATGAAAAAAGGTGGGTTAGAAGATATTTGGCTGGCTACTCCATTTTCAGGTACTGTAGCAATAATATGGCCTGACTAGTTTGATCATGAAGAAATAGAGTGTGATTGAGAGCCGGCTTCTGACATGACTACACCCTCGCAATCAATATAATTGGGTGTCCTCTGGTGCCTCTCCAATGTGCACTAATACTGGAAAAACAGTTACCCATCAGAAGGCTGGCCAAAGATTAAAAAGGAGAGGAAACAGATACACTCTGCATCTCACTTTCCCCCAAAACTGCACTGATCTCCAGTGAAGTAAAGGGGAAATAAAAGCAAACAACATAACTGAGGAAATGGTAAACATGGAAGACAACTAACCTCTAAAGAAGTGGAGGGAGGGTGTGTGTTTGGATTTTTTCTTTGTTTCTTAATTCCCTTATAAATAAGAGACTTTTTTTTTTTTTACATGGGATTCTTTTGATTTACTTCTTTCTGAAAAAATGTTGCAAGAAAAGACTGAGTAGCTAAAGCTCAGTTTATCTTATAGGGAACCTTAGAAACATATAGTCTGAAACTGGCCTAATACAAAATCTGTTTATTAGTTACAAATACCCAGTACTGTTTCCACTATATACATTTGCTATTAGTATTTTATATCAGCTGCTAGTACACTATTCAGTCTTTTTATATAAAATAAAGAACGTAGGCATTTAAATGATTTCTGCATCAGGCCAAACTGGACAAAATCAGAATATCAGCCAAAAATTTGACATTAATTTTAAGACATCCTGGTTAAGGTTAAGAATAGGTTTGAAGAGAGAGTACCTCCATAAAAGCTGGTTTAAAGCTGACAAAAAGATTAGGCCAGCCAACAATATTAACTATTATTTGAACTTTTAGATTTTTATTCCTTTCACTCTTCTCTACATATCAGTCAAGCAATGCCTTACATTTCACAAATGAAAGCAAAAGCATAAGGAAAAAGTGGTATTTTCAAAAGGGAATTTTTGCTTGGATGACACCATGGATTATGCCTGCTATAATCAGATGGGAAAGTCATGGTACTGGTAACTTTGATACCACATAGTCACAAATATTGAACAGTGCTGACTTTTAAAATTTTTTCAAGGGACTTTTGTTTTCCCTGATGAACTTCAAATCTTACAATGACAATAACCATGCAAGTAACCATGCAAGTTCTACACGAGTCACAATTCAGAGTTTTAAAACTTTTTGCTGTTTTTTCACTACTACCACAGGAATTAAGTTTTTTTGTCTTTCTGTTCTACTGCACAGGAAAATTTGAAAAGTTATAAGATTAGAAGAAAAGGGTACATTTGCACTTTAATCACTTGTCTGGATTTGCTGCACATAAATCAGACAGTCAAACCCCATCAGCATACTAGAAATTATACTCATAGACTTTCACTGACAGTACTTAGCAATTTTACACATTTCGTGTTTTATGTTACAGAATTTTATGGAATCTGGTTTTTGGGGTCTTTTTTTTTTTCCCTTTTCTTTTTAAAGTTTGGAGTTAGAATAAAAGGAAGAAGAAGAAAAAAAAGAGCTCTAACTTTTCCATTTGTTGGGAAAAAAAATATAAACACATACAATTACAAAAAATTCTTAAACTAAAAATTACTGTAAAATATTACTAGAGAAAAGCAACCAAAACCAAGAAAAAAAAATGCACTGAAAATGCCAGATACACTTATTTGACTGTAGATATGCACTGAATTTACTCAGTCCAAGACAGGACTGCTTCGTGTCTACATGCCAGCACAGACACACACCAATCCCCAATAAAGCCTTCCTGACAAGACTCCTTCACAGAACTGGCTAACTTCCAGGAAATACGTGATTACTTGAACTTCCGTTGTGTAATTCTATGAATCCTGTACAATTTTTAATCACTACCAGAGCACTGTAAGTAGATGTTGGTGAGAGATTTAGTTGATCATCCTCTCATACAAATGCTGTAATTACTGGTTTCTTCTCAAGGAGAGGAAGTAGGGATGGTCCCTAGGACAGGAAGTTGCCCTTCCTTATTGGGGTATAAGCTAGTTAAAGGCTGAAATACACAGTGTTGAACTCTTTCCTATTTTAAAATTGTATCATGTTACTGCATCTTTATAATCAATACATTTACATTTCTCATTCTATTTCTATTATTATTATATTATTATATTTCTCATTATATTTCTAAAGGGAGTTTTTGTGGAATATTAAGTTTATATGTACACACCAAACTTTTTGTGCGTCACGAATATCATTTGATTGCAAAAGGCCTTCTTAGTGCAATGACCTTTTCATATCGTGACAATGATTAGAATTATTAATTTGGTAGAAGAAAAGTAAAATAATTGTGTTCCAAAGGAGGACAGACAATAAAAAAAATCCTGTTACAAACTATCTTCATTATCTTTGAAAAGCTCATAAGTATCTACCACCATAACCTAATATTTCTGACTAGTTTCCCATAAAAGGAATACTGAGAAATAGACTTGACAGCACAAGTTTACAGAAAAGCATCATCTAACACACAGTAATTTTAAGGCTTATCAGTACTATATTAGTCACTTATTTAATGTCCTGTACAAAAGCAGTAGAGATTCACCAGTCTCTTCATATTTCTGTGCATAAAATTCCTCACTTTCTTTAAATAAAATTAATTCCAATAACATTTCCCAAGGAAAGATTTTAAAAATAAACAACTAATGACAAAAAAAAGGAATAATCATTACCAACACTGATACATTTGATATAAAAAAACCAGTAAATCTGGTGAGCTCCATAACAACTGAAATTTTTTGAGTGTTCTTTACATAGTTATTTTCATTATATTATTTATCAGAATCTACCATATCTATGCATATATATATATATATATATATATATATATATATATATATTCAGCAACTCATGACTCATGTTTCTTCATAAAGAAGCCCCTCCATGCTTTTTGTTTTTCATGGAAAAAAACCCCCCACATTATTCCATATAATTTTACAGCATAACTATTTTGAAACCACTATTTAAAAAGCCATTAACCCCGACCAGTGAGTACAAATAACACCTGTCTGAAAAGATACGGCAGTCTGCATTTTTCTGCCAGTACACTGAAATTACTCAGCCTGGCAGATAGCTTGTAAGACCGATCACATCTCCCATTGAGAAAAAGGCCTCTGCTTTTTCTTTACAAGCACATTCTTTAAACACCTCCACCATTTCCACAATCTGCTGGGGTCTGTAGCTAGGTAGGGATTAAAAACTGCCTGGCAGTCACTCATAGTAATTCCACCAAGGAGTGGCAAAGTCAAATGGTGCACCACTGCTTCTGCACAGCCAGCTTCCCCAGGGATTGACTGCTACCACAGGAGCAGAGAATCTTCACTGCTAATCTCCTCTAACTGTTGTTGACCTGTCTCTGCCTTCCACTCCCAAGTACACAATAAATCAAGCACATTTTACATGAAAAATGAAGTAATTACTCAGTGAATCCAATGGCTAATTGCGCATGGAAGCCTCTGGGAGACGTGGGACAAATCCATGTCAGATTTTGAAAGGCAGAGAAAAAGTAAACTAAGTTAATAACTCCTCAGATACTGACAGACTGAAAGGGATTGAAATGCACCATTTCTTCAAAGAAACCAATACCCTGCTTAAAGGAAATGGAAAATTCTAGCTATAAAGTTTAACTTTACAGAAACAGCAGGAGTGATTTAGAGGAAACATAGTACCAAAAGCAACCAGTTTCTGGAGAAAAAAATGTCATGGGGCTGCAGCTTCTTATGTCAGATATCATTATTGCACATTATTTAAAATAACCTTCTCTTTTTTATATCCTACTTTCTTTCCACCTGCTCTGCAACTGTGTACTTCTGAGTCCCATAATTCCTCTTTCAATTTAATTCAGTTCACTTGCTCCCTCTCCCCAGCTTCTCTCTCGATTGCTCCATATCCAGGGAAACCTTCTCCAAACTCCTATTATAAATGCAGCACTCTGCCTGCTTAAATGCCATGTACCTGAGCTTGCTGGCTTTCTCAGACGCATTGTGGAGGGAGAGGAGAAAAGGGAGTGGGACAGGGACAAAGAAGGTGAAAGATAAATTCCTTTGCTCCCTTTTGAGTTCCTAGCCAGTCTTTGCTCAAAGCAGATCACAGCAGGTGTGATTAGTTTCACCCTTGCAGCTCTGACCTGATTGAAGCATTTTTTGATGTATTTAAGCAGAGCATCTCATCATCTGGACAGCAATAGGAACTGTAAGAGATGAAAACATGCTCAGTGACTTTTTTTTAGAGGTAACAGTAGTGAACTTCTGGTAAGTATCTACTGAACATATGTGCTTTTTCAACTTGGCTAAATTTGCTTGGATTGTCACAGGATAGCAAAAGAAACATTCATGACACAAATGCCACTCCTCTGCCAAGTTTCAAGGTCACTTGCAATTTAGCTTTGAAAAGCAACACATTTTTCTGCAGCCTAGCTGCTGTAAACAGCTGAACCATTTTGGCCGACTTCTTTCAAGTCGTGGTCCTGATAAAACTAGCCAGAATGGAAAATTTCAGCCTAAATAGTTACAAAACCTGCCAAGCCTAAAGTGTTTAGTGTGAGAGGTTATTTTCTTGATGCTCCCATAGCAGTTAACTTCATCTCATATAGCCACAGTGTTTTTTGGGGTCTTGCCCACACTTCAAGGCACCATCCGCAGGATACAGCTGATCAGCTGTTAAGTTCTTTTTAGTACAGGGGAAAAAGAGGAAAGAAAATGTTCAAAATCAAAAAACTTTTAAGTTTGTTCTTTAAAATTACAACATTAAAAAATTTGCAATGACTCTTGGAAATTAAATTTGGATGTCTGTGCTTCTCTTCTCTTTATTGGTAAGACTTCTCAGTGGGGGCTACAAGCCTAGTTATATTAGAGGATAATACCATGAGAGAGAAAAAGGGGAATTGAATTCTCTTACCTATGGTTTCTTTAGCTACCAGAAATAAAGCACATTTAGACTCAAAAGGTTTGTATTAAAGATTTTAATTCAGCAGCAGAACTTCAAGATTTGTTAAATGTAGAGGAGACAGGAGACATTTGCGTAAGAGTTAAAATGTTTTAATACAGAGAAATATTTCAAAACAAAGAGCAAAAAGCTCTTGGGCATTGGGAGATCTGAAGTAATTTGATTTGATCAGATAAAGAAGAAGGCAATTATTTACATAACAACAAAAAAATCCATAGAGAAAAAATAATCTTCCTTTCATGATATCTTAGAAACAATCGGACATCAAACATTACTTTCATGCGGCCATGTTTTATTGTCTCCTTAGGCTTAATCAACACGCACGGATGAGCTGGAGATACACAGAAATTAAAACTTCAATCGTGCTATGTTTCCTTAAGTTCTCTTCAGAAAGTTTTACTTTGTTAGTATAAAGTACTTCCTTACATAAAGCAAAACCAATTTCCTTTTCTTTTATCACAGCAAAAGACACATGTCACTTTTGGCAAATGTCACATGTTGACATATAATGGATGATGCATGTACTATTACAGGTGTTGCAGCAAAGATGTTAAACTTGGAAAATTTGCACCAGTTGGTACCACAAGGTGAATCGACAGATGGACACATTCAGTGGACATTATACCACATATGTGTGTGCTAGAAAGATTACTCCTTCCTCTTACCTTTTTTTGATAACTGCTTTCTCAACATAGCTCAAACAAAAAATTTCTGGCATCATTTCAGAGCACCTGAATGTCACTGTCTGCACATCAAACTTGAGACGACAGGAAAGACAGGAGTAACCTACTCTGATGCATTCATATGCCTCATGGGTAGGAGGAAAATTATTCTTTATTCTTGTGTTAATTGGTTAGACAGAGGAAGGACATCAAAGAAGAAGGTAACTGAGTTTTCTCTGAGCTTTGTGCTGACATGCCTGGCACTCCAGTTAGCCTGACTACACGTATACAAGCCAGAAACACAGAAACACAGAAACAGTTCAGGAAGTCAATGTGGCAATATATTAACATCACCCAATGATTGTGTGTGTGTAGGGGGGGATTGCTTATATTTCTAAATTGTGCTGAAAATTTTTAATGTTGTACAAAACAGCCCTTCTTTAAACCCAAATACTAAGATTTAAAATTTTTGAGAATGAGTATTTCTTCTTAATTATATTATACACAGACATCACATATTTACACAATCAAAGCCCAGCAATGTTGTATTAACTACTAAACATATTTTTTTATTTGTACATATAAATCATTTTTCTGAGAAAATATGTTGCCACCAAAGAAATCAAAATGAATTCAGTAAATATACTAGCTTCTTAAATACTACCCCATGTGCAAAGAAAATGCACAATTTGGAATAAGATAAAGACACTAAGAAATTTGTCTGTTTTCAGAAAAGTGTATGTGTTCTAAACTGTGCCAAGTGTCCTTTAAGTATAATTTTTTTACATTATCTTTTTGTTAAATTTATACATATTTTCAGTCTTTTCTCAAGAATAACTCCAAAAAAGAATGTTGCATGTTTTATGTATTAAAATGGTATCATCTCAGTGTTGTTTTCTTGCACTGTAATCCAAAAGAGTTTATACTGAGGAAAAAGTATCAAACATGTTTGCTGAAATATTTGAAATATAATCACTGTTTCATTTGCACCATTTTTATAATCATTGTGGAAACTGATTTTCAGAACAGGTTTTTTTTTCTCCTTACTCACCTTCAGTATTTCCACACTGAGTTTCTAAAGGAAACACTGATTATCTTTTTAATGTCACATTTGTTTCCTAAATACTTATTATTATATGAATAGTCTTTTATAAAATGCTTAAAGGGCAACCTTAAATCACTACAGGGGAAAACCGACTGCTACATATTGAACCGAATGTTAAACCTCTGAACCTCTTGCAACTCAGTTTTTGGGTTATCCCTGTTACAATGCTATGCAGTGATAAGACAGTGAGTTTGATGATAAAGTGCTGAATCTGACACACTAAAGATAAATCAGAATTACTGATAGAAAGCTGCTCTACTTTTGCTGCCCTGTATGAGAAGGTGGGTTCATTTCCATCTCCCTGTCAGGCACCTGAAAACAACAGGCCTTATGCCTTCTTAATCTCAATGGGTTACCTTCATAAGCTCTTTAAAAGTTATATATGGAAGCTCAAGTAAGCCGATTAGCAATGGTTGTTTGCAATCGGACATCAGCAAAGTACATAATAATACTGCAACATAACTGAGAATACAGAATGAGGCTGGTACCACTTGGAAGATATGGCAATGTTATTTAAGACACAGAAGGGTCGCATAAAAGTCAGAAAGCAGCCAATGTGCATTTTAAATGCTATCTCTTCCATCCTGAAACAGCTCAAAATTTCCTGACTTTGAAGAGGGCACCTTTGCTGACACTACTCAACCTAAAAAATCTTTACCGTATATCACTCTCTAGTACTTGCTCTTTATCAAATTTTAACTTTCTGAAGTTCTACAGCAATAATTGATAGCACTTAGTTACATCTATTAGGTATATTTTATTGAAAGACTCTTTGAATGCCTAGCACTAACCAAGGCACATTTGCTTTTTTTACTTCAAAATGCAGCATTTAAAACTCACACTAGTGTTTTGTACTGGAAACATGCCTCAACTAATAGTTGTACTGTGACAATAGTTTTGTTGCTATAGTACAGAATCATCAGAGAACCATGGAATTGTTTGGGTCAGAGGGGCTTTAAAGGTCACCTAGTTCCAGTTGCCCCTGCCATGGGTAAGGACGCCCTCCACTAGACCAGGCTGATCAATGTCTCGTCCAACCCGGTCTTGAGCACTTCCAGGAATGGAGAATCCACAGCTTTGCAGCACAACCTGTTCCAATGTCTCACCACCTTCACAGTAAAGAAATTATTTCTTATAGCTGATCTAAGTCTAATCTTTTTCAGTTAAAAGACATTGCCCCTTGTCCTGTCACTACATGCCCTTGTCAAGAGTCCCTCTTCAGCTTTCTTATAGGCCCCTCTTAGGCGCTAGAAGACTGAAATAAGGTCTTCCTGGAGTGCTCTATTCTCCAGGCTAAACTACTTCAACTCTCTCAGCCTGTCCTCACAGGAAAAGTGTTTTAGCCCTCTGATCATCTTTCTTGGTCACCTTCTGGACTCCCTCCAAGAAATCAAGGTTTTTCTTATGCTGGAGACCCCAGAACTGGATGCAGCACTTTTGGTGGGGTCTCACAAGAGTGGATTAGAGGGGCAGAATCACTTCCCTCAACATGCTAGCTATACTTCCTTTGATTTAATGTGTTTGGCTTTCTGGGCTGCAAGCTCATACTGACACATGGTGTCAAACTGTTCATCCTCAAACATCCTCAAATCTTTCTTCTCAGGAGTGCTCTCAATCCCTTCTCTGTCAAGCCTGTATTTGTGCTTTGGATTGCCCTGACTCACATGCTCTACCTTGTATTTACCCTTGTTGAACTTCATGAGGCAGTTAACCAATGTTGGACAAAATATGATGCCTAAAAGCACTCTGAAAAGATTTTAGCCTGCCTTTAAATGTTTGAAATTGTATCTGTCATGTTTTCCCATTTGTCAGTTCTGAATAACAGTGAAAATTGAGAGCACAGAAAAAAAAGAGTTGATTAAAGTAAAAAATAAGGCAGAACAGCATATACGTTAGCCAAAGTTCTGTGTGATTCTCCTCTGAGATAAGACAACCTTTTGATTTAATTTTTCCTGACAGTTCAGTATAATATAATAATAGACAGAATGTCCTTGGTTTTCACTTTTACTTCCCCTTACTGTTGTCCTTGTCTACTGCAGATGCTCAGCCTGAACCAAACCACTTTTTAGACATAGCAAATAAGCCAGAAAATGTTTTACCCACAATTTTAGGTGAAAGTAGTACGAAGGGCCCATCTGTGATTTTTGTTGCAATTCTAAGTACTGATTACCTTCCCATTCTTTGTTATATAGCTAAGACATATGGTACCCTCCAATTGTTTGATGAGCATACATGCCAACTTCTAGGGCTACATTTCCCCACTATATAGATCAGAAATGCTCAAGGCTATATTCAGAAAAGCCCACAGCCCAAGCTCCTTAAAATCCTGAGCATATTAGCATGTTTCTGTAGTTGTGCTGACCAAGGACAGCCACAGCCAAGCACAGAAGAGCCCAGGCTGCATAGCAACTCCAAAGTATTTTGGAGGCGCTTTCAGACTTGGCCACAGCTGTGTTATAGGAAACAATGGTCAGAAACAGTGGATGCCTACTAAAAAGTAAAGCTGGGGACATAAAGCCCTCCCTTTACCCTGTGACATACATGGCCAGAGACACTGGCATAGTCACTCAAAGGTAAAGAGGTATCCAACCTTAGCATGAGGTTGATGAGGCTTAATCTTAGGGGAGTAAATGTGAGGAGGTTTATGGCAAGTAAATGCTAACACTCAGATCCTAAAAGATGTTTTAATGACGTGGAGTAGCACATGATATTTGGGGTGGATTAGGTCAACATATTCAGCATATTTGTACAATTGAAACTACTTCCAATGTTACAACAACAAATATTGGTCACTCTTCCTTAACATATTCATATACACCTGGATATGGAAAAACAATTTTTTTGTTAAATTATTTCTATCTTGAATCCCAGTTTCAAAAGGAGAAACTGAGATTTTTGGCTGCAGATTTGAACATTGTTCAACCCACACAAGTTAGTCCATATGCAGTGGTAAATATTGTCCAGAAACATCATTAAAAGAACAAAAATTATAAGCATATTTTGAATGTCATATGTATGAAGCTATCACCCTATCTTTAAAACAATGATATCTTTATATTTCAACTTGCAACAAAGACACTACAAAAATTTACTTTTTAAATAATAATGATTCTTATCTTTTCCTTTGTAAATCTCTATTAGTACAGTCATTTTTACCCTGGAAAAACAAGACAATGATGAGTGACATCTCTTTTCCCATAATAAAGATGGAAAAAAATACCTTGTTTGACACGACCCAAAATCTAGTCACTCTATTTCCTTTTCATTATTTGAATGTCCATATTATAGACACAGATGGCAATACAATACAGGAAAAAAGGTAGATGAACCATTTTGATTAAGCAGAAAGTGGCTACAATCTTTATAAGAATATTCAATTATTCTTTTGCAGTTATTGTTCTACAACCTACTAAAAATATTTCTAGGTCTCCAAGCATATTCTAATTTCTCAAACTGGGAATTTAACATCTCCCTGGAAAGGCTGAGTATCCTACTCTTCATGGTTCACATGCCTCATTACTTGCCATTTCTTCATTGTAATTATTGCAGAGGTTTTTAAGGGACAACAGAGGTAATCTAGCTTTGAAAAGAGATGGGGATGGATGGAAAATACTTGTCCTTCCCTTTTGAGCACTTAAGGTGTATGAGAACTGCTTTGAGAATGAGAAATTGATTGGCTGCAGTTTTAGCTACCAACAGAAATCTCTCAAGAATATACACTGAAGATATTTTTAAGTAGGATGATGTCTAAATCTCTGTGAGACTGCTGATTTTGAAACTGATTCCTTCACTGTTTTTATCCCATTAACTAATATTTCTACCAGACAGTTAGTCATACTGGAATGTACACAGTAAATGTAGTGGTAAACCAAAGAATGAACAAAACTAGCTCTGTAAATTGTACTGAAAACAATGTTATTTTATTCAAACCAATGATAACTACTACAGAATGTCGTGCAGCTAAGACCTGCCTAAGCTCTGATTGCAAATATGTTTACTTCTGTAGTAATGAAAGGTAAGTTCAAGTTGGAAATTATTCAGAGTCCTTTTAAATCTATGACTTCAATTTGCATATCTAAAGAACAGTCTAATTATATTCTGTTTCCTACCCAATTCTGTACACTCACATTAAATCTTAAAAATGTGAATACATACAAAAAGAATCTCTATATAAGGTGATGGATGACCGCCTACTGGAGAGGCAAATCCCTGCTTTAGCTCTTAGTGCAAAAGGATAGCTTTGCATTGCTTACAAATATTGTCCTGTGCCTGTCTGGTCCCATCTGGCTTTCAGCACTGTGAGATAATCACCCATCCATATATTCAACACAGCCAGTTTCCTTTCACTCCAACAACAGCAACTGAATTAGTCTTGTGTCTTTAAAATTATGATAAAAACAGTTAATTAACTAAATAGACATAAACAGATCAACACAGCCAAAGCCTGACCTGTTATGACTGCCAATAAAGTATTTCAGTTCAAGTATCCAACTGCTACCCTTTGGATAAAGAATCATTGTGATGTTATCTTTAATTTATCTCACCCTTTGCATTTATACAAATTGTGATAAATAATGAAAACAAAAGGGATTGAAGCTGCTAAAATGATGTTCTCGAAAAGTGCTTAGACTGAACCTTACTAGGGCCTTGTCCCCAGACATTCTAAAAGCTTTTCTTCTAATTTTGGTTTTAAGAGGCAAAACATAAACATGGCTTATTTGTGTTATAAAATTAAGTGTAACAAGTCTACTAGATAGGAATCTAGAAACAAAATAGATTTTAAAAGTCACAAACAAACACACCCAATTACACACCCGGTACAGTAGCCCACTTTTCTGGTAACTCTTTTTGGGAACAAAAATGAACAAGAATGAGATAACACAATCCTAAAGTGATATTTTATTGAATGAACCAGTCTTTCAACCTGGACATAAAAGAGGCACATGAACATTTTTCTTCTACAATATTTTTTTCTCCCTTGGTCAAGTATTTAAAAAGAAATATATTTTTGCTACATATATTTATATGGGCACTCATATAGTGAAGTAGCAATAACATTTGAGGTTTCTGATGTTTCTTGAATACAAATGAAGGAAAGCAAAGGCTTTTATTTTCTTCATGAATACTGTACATATCCATTAAAAAGCTTTCAATCAGTGAAGTAGAGCATCCCAAAAGATAAACTGTATGAAATCCTATGATGTAAGGCCATAGTGGTCTTTATACATAAATATACATATAGGCCATGTGTGAGACAGTGTAACGTGGAGTAACCATAGCAACAATACAGTATGTTGAGTAAATCAGCTTAAAAACTGTCGAGTGCATTAGATATGCAGGGCATAGAGAGGTTTTTTTCATGCTCTTGTTGAATCAGGCCCATACTAATGCTTTATATTAGCCATCTCTATTATAAAAAAAAAGTCCCTAAACCTTTCCAAATTAAGCAAGAATCACTTCAGGCTCAAAAAAAAAAAAATGATTGCATACTTTAACACAGTTAAGAAAATGCTTTGTTTGTAAAATGCTTTGAAGATAAGTGCTAAGCAGAGCTTTTTATCTGCACAAGCAGTAAAATAGAGTGCAGGACTGCACAGAGTTATATCAGAGAAAATTGAGAGTGATTTTGTGCAAAAGTCTATGTTTAATGTAACCTATAGAACTTGATCTAATTCCTGGAATGTGATCACATGGGATTCTGGATCTGAATTTCTGCATGAAAATCAAGCAAATAATTGTCTCTTCATGAGACTGCATCTATTAGGTTTTTTTGGTTATTTTCATTTATATGGTTCTTGATGTATTTTGTATGATCAGAATATTACATGAACAGAGGATTATATATTTTCTCGGTTACAATTAAGTAAACAGATAGTTAATTAAGACTTTGGGTACCCCATAATTTATCATTAGGATTTTGATTTTCATTCTATTTACAAAAAAGAAATTAAAGCATTTCTTTAATATAAATATCTAGGTAGAAGATAAATGTTCACTAAATTAACTTCATCAGGGGAGACTCCTAAGTTTTCCCATTAAATCCAAAGAAAATCTCTTTGAGCTCTTGGAAGATTAGATCCTTCTCACAAAAAAAATCAGTCAGCTTCAGTGTTTTTTCAGTTGTCATATTTTATCATCTCAAATTTGTGATAAAGTCCAGTCCTCCTGTATCCCTTAATAAACACTGTTGGGTGAAAAATAACTGCTTTTATGTATTTTTCTTTCAGTCCCATCCTCCAGTTAGCTGTAGGCAGTGTTGTGGAACAGCAGCAGCCAGAGCACTGTTGCAGAGATGGCAGCACACACTGACTCTGGGGTGCTTCTATACATGTACAAAAGTAATCTGTTTTCAGGGTTATTGAAATGCACGACAAATTTAAAGTGGCTTTTTTGTAAGGAGTGACAAAAGATATAGTAATTAAAACCCAGGATATTTTTTTCTTTCTGTTGTGGTTGCATAAGAGATGCTCAGAACCTTGTTTTCCTGTCCTTTCTCACGCTGCCTTCTCTCCCTATGACTTCCATAGGCCAGCTGTTTCAAATCATGGGGTTTTTTTTTTACTAAACCATGCCAATAATAAAAACCTTCAAATAAAAGATGGACCAGGTATGTCAAAAGCCTGCAACTAAATTCAGGTTGCCCGTTAGGAAGCCTTCATGCTCCGTTAGCTGCTAGAAGGTATACGTGATGACTGAGAAAGCCACCTCTGACCCACTGGCTTTTTCATGCTCTAACTAGTAAGTAGGAAACAACAGGGGTTGAGAGGAGCTCTATGAAACAGTGCTCGTCAGAGCGAGACAAATTGGAAAATGGGCTCTTCTGTATTCTGTAATGACAAGAATATTTAATAGGCTGTGTAGGGGGTACATTAAAAAAAGATGTTAGCTAGCCTGAAAGTACACTCCTGGGGTGAAGTCCTAGTCCCTCTTGAAGTCAATTGCAAAAAGTTCCATCAGATTGAATGGGGCCATAATTTCACTCCTGGAGTATACCCAAGTGAAAATGTCGATTTAATTCTACAATAGATAGGAACTCCAATGCACGCTTTTTGATTCTATATGAAACACTAAAAATACATGTTTAGGTGAAATGGCATATGCCATTAGAGCTCCTGAGGCTTGAAATAAACCAAACCAATTTAATTTTGACTTTCTACCTCACCTCTCTCCAAATGAGAGTCTACCTTTAGATGAAATGTGCTGAATTATGTCAGTTGCACTTTTTTATCCCACAATTCAACAGGGTGTAGAGGGCCATAAAGTGGATTATTGAAAATTGGCTTGCAAGAGTGCAAAATAAAATTTATCTAAGTCAGCTTTTCCTCACTCTTGGCTCATAACTCTAACACTCGTAATTTTGCTCCCACTGTCATTTATAAGAATTGTGACCACAGAAAGACTGGAAGGGTAAAGAAATGATCTAAAGTTTGGGGCATAAAGCTAGGATCTGTGTTTAAGTCCTTTCTCTTCCAGTAATGGCTCGGCAAAGTCTCTCTGGACTCCATTTTAAAGGTGTTAGGCTTCAAGAAATACCAAAGGGCACAAGAATAGATTTTCAAAAATAATTGAGGGTATCTAATTTTTTTAAATATTGTATGCTGACTATACAAAATGGGGGAAAAGGTATCTAACAGAAATAGCGATAACAGAACTTTAATACCTTACACATGCCACACACACACTGTGAAATATTTCTGTACAAATAATTCATGAACACCTTAACAGTCAGAAGAGAAAGACAATACCAAACAGGCCCATAATAATGATATTTTTCCTTTGAGTGAGCAGTATCTTATTAATCAATATTAGTTATTTAGTTTTTACACAATATACATATATATATATATATATGTATATATAAAATACACAGATGTGTTGGGTGGTGAAGTAACAAAGTATGAATAAAGGTAGCAAATTTAGCCTGAAAATTATTTTGTTTTCACATGCAACACTAATTACCATTTGGATTAGACTGATGTACCACTTATCACTCCAAAGCAGTGTACAGGGAAAGGAGGAATGGAAGAAACCTTAGTATAATTATTATTCTTTCTAAGTGATTCAGTATGCTTTACATGTCTGTTTTCTTTAATCTACTAGTGTAAAATTCTTTTTTCACAAACTGCTGAAGAGTTCATTTCATTAATCCTTTAGGAAGAGTTTCTGTCAGATGCTTTAACTAATGGCTCTTAGCCCCCGGATGAGTTAGAAAGGAAAATATTACTTGGATCAATAATTAAACACTTGAGTTTTGGGGTTGCTTTTTAAAAAGGAATTATATATTATTATTCTTGTCAACCTTGCTTGGCATTGTCTAGTGACTTAAAAATACTGTTACAAGACAAATCTTTTATTTGCCACTGGCCATTTCCTTTAAGCTTAAATGTCCTAAACATTCTGCTTTGGAGAACATATCTTCAAAGTGCTCTTTAATCACCACTATGTTAACAGCTGTCAGTATCCAGCCTTTTCCATGAATGCTTAACGGGATGCTTGGGATGCTTGTTTCTTTCTAAAGTTTGCACTAACCATAGATAAGTAAACAATTGCAGTCCAGACAAGCGGTATGACTCTATGAATAAAAGCCACAAAGAAAACATTGAAACAGATTAATTTTTTTCTTTTCTTAATATGAAAAAAGCTCATATCTTAATTCTGGTCTGCAAATTACTCCATCAATTATGAATCCTGAACACTGTTTAAAATTTACTACTTTAAGATAGATTTTAATGTTCTTACTCATACTGTGAAGCACTTCACTGTGAAGCAGTCTCATTACTAGTCTTAAGAGGTCTATTTATTAAGTAGTTTTTCAATATTAGTCAAGATTTAACTATTAAGTATTTATTCATGTGGTCTTAATTAGGTATTTTAAGTAAGGAACACCTGCACCAGCATTTTACTTGTGATATGCAGTGCATTTTTGAAGGGAACCTCTTGAATTTCCCATTTACTGCTCTTTGGCTCACAGCACAGAGAATTACTAGAGCACAGAGTTTTTCTTGGATTAAATTAAGACACCAGCGATGGGTACTCAGTCCACATCATCAAACCAGAGCTACTCTCAAGAGCAGAAATTCACACCCTAAAACATGCTCAATGAGGACACAACACCACCTGTTTCATTCTATGCATCTGCTTCTATGGGGCCACTTCACTTATTACCACAAAGATATTCCCAATACACTGTAACCAATAACAGGCATTTAATCTAAAATGTGAAGATAAAACCAGTCCAGAATAAAATGCACAGAATATGAACACTGTACCTTTTGAGAATTTATTTGCATTGGCCCACACTCTTTTAAGTTAGAATATAAAAATATGAGCCTAAAATCTTCACATGCTTAAGAGAGATAGGGTGATGATTGAGTAGTGGCAAGTCAGTGATATAAGGAAAACACAGCCAATAATTTTCTGTGACTATGTTACTCCTTTCTCTTTGACACCTGCGTGGCTAATATTACATCTTAAGAGTAATAATGCAAAATAATGTAGAGGAACTGCTAAAGCAAGACCTCTGGACAGTTCTGAGGTGCTCTGGTATAATATGTTCCAAGCTGCCATCAGGAGCCATAAAACGCTAGGCATCTCCCAATTATCATTTCATGACTTATGAACACTTTCTCTCTCATTGTCATTTGAAGAGATTGCTTTTCTATTTCTATCTACTGATCTCTCAATGGCCAACCAATGAGCTCCTGCTCACTGCTAAGTTTTAATCACTCACTTAAATGTTTATCTCAAGCAACATCTGATTCAGCTGCTGGCCTAACTGATGGGGTGGAAAGCTTGTGTGGCAAAGGAAGGGGAGAAGAATGGGAAAAATTAAAAAATCAGGGAAAAGTAAGACTGATATGCTTCTCAGAGAAAGAAGCAGTGCTTTTAAAGTGTTCCTGTCCTTACAAAATATATTGTTCCTATTCCCATCATTCATTCTTACTATTTATTTATATCACAGTACACTGTAAAAATAAACAACATTGCTATATTTTTATTCTGGTTTATTTTCAGGTCTTCAGGTTTTTCTTGTCTTTGAATGTTTATCTGGTTAGGGTTTTTTTCCACCACCTGTTGTGACAAAACTGCAAGAGAGAGGTAAGCCACTGCAGGAGGAAATGGAGTACAAATTCTATTTCGCAGCTATATTCTATGCAGGAATATGGACAGAGAAATAATGTTTGAGGAACATGAGTCTCTGTCACAAAGAAAATCTTTCTTGTTTCATAATATTAGCTAAAATAAGGAACTCAGTGTATCTCTGCCATTGAAGTAAATCTGAATTCTATATAACTCAGTGGCACTTCATATATGTAATACAATATTATTTATACTTTGCTCTTAAGAAAAACAAGTATTTACTTAAGGTGATTAGAAAACCCTGTGGAGTTTGAGACAGCAGGGAAAGGATAAATGAAAAATAATTGGGATTTCAGAAATAAAGGGAAATTTACACTGTTAATATTGTTAGACACACCCTTTTTTCCCCCTACAAATCTCATTACTACAAATACAACAAGCAGCTGCTTTGACCTTGCTTTTACAGATGTGTAAATGTAGTTTATATTTAGTATTAGATATTAGACAGGTATCTAGACAATTTATTTTGAGGAAAGACACATAATCTCAGAGGAAAGTAACATATCAACCAGCATTTTCTTCCTGATGAAAGGAAAGGAGAAAGAATTACCAACTCTTTGTTTAAAAAAAGAAAAAAAAAAAAGAAGTGCATTAACAAGGATCAATAAAGCAATTCATACCTGCAATTCAGTCACTGTGACACTTTTATTTTAGACAGGCATCCCAACAGTTATTGCAGTTATGACTATTATTCATGTCTGGTTCCCAGATGCAGCCAAGGAGAGGAAATAGGCCATGGCTTAATAGTTGTCTCAAGTCTGCACCCTAGTTCACCAAATGAACATTTTAATTCCAACCTATAAGATGTAATGTCTTGATATTGACTCAGCTTCCCAGGTTATAGCCAGCAGCAGTCAGAAATCTGCTTGTAGTTATCTCAGGTTGTAATTGCTGCTTCACAGCTGAGTCCACAGCCCAAGTACATCAGTATTCCTGCTTTGCCTCATGCATTGGAGATGGCAGGTAAAACTATGAATTCCCAGCTGAGCCTGATGCCCAGCTGCACTTCCTAGGTAATGCATGCACCCACCCAGGTGAGATGCAGGCTCAGGTGTGAGCCAGCCCTATTGTCTGATCATAAACACTATACCAGTGCTGCTTTCACTTCAAGTTGGAAAGAACCACATTGACTCTCTGAGGACACTTGGTCTGGTTCCTGCGCAGTGAAAGCTGTGTAGAAGAAAACTTTCACAATGGTAGTGGTAGTTTCAGTTGCTACTTTCCAATGAAAGGATCACCACCATACCTCGTCCATTTCACCGTGCAATAACCGTCATTTGGATACAGGAAATAAAACAGTAGTCCTCCCCAAACAAAGATTTAAGAGCAGAACCTTTACAAGTGCAAAACTTTAATCATACAACTTAATTCTGGTTCTTTAGAAAGGCAGACTCTCTCACTTATCATTCTCAAATCAAACTACAGTTTCTGAGGTGGGTTCTGAGATGCGAGTACTGTAAGAGATGATATTAAATGGAAAAGAATATGCACGTTCATCAGTTATTTATTTTGAAGCAACTGGTTGAATATTTTGATGATGTTCAAACTGCTGATCAAGCTAGTCAGTTCAGTGCCAGCACCTCTCTCACTGTAAGGAAGACAATTATTTTGCAATTCTAAAAGGTCAGTTAATTTAAATTAAATATAACTAATTTGCAGGACATGTAAAACAACAAATAAAATGTACCAAGAATCAACATGTGGAATCAGAGAATCTTGGAATGGCTGGACTTGGAAAGGACACCTGGAGATCGTAGTTGGATTAGACAACTAGTCCAATCTCCCTGCTAAAGCAGGCCAACCTACATCAAGTTACAGAGGACTGTGTCCAAGAAGTTTGTGAATATCACCAGGGAAGGATACTCCACGTACAGGGCAGGCTGTTCCAGTGCTCTGTCACCCTCAGATAAAAGAAGATTTTCCCTGTATGGAGCTTCCTGTGTTTAAGTTTGTGCTCATTGATCCTTGCCCTGTTGCTGGGAAGAATTGAGAAGAGTCTAGCCCCATACATATTTGTATGTATTGATGAGTTCATCATCAATGCATCTAAGTCTTGTCCAGCCTAAGGGTTCCCAGCTGTCTCAGTCTCACCTCCTTAGAGAGATGTCCCAGTCCCTTAACTCTTCTTAGCCCTCCTCTGGACTTGCTCTAGTAGTTCCTTGTCTTTCTTGAACTGGGGAGCCCAGAACTCAGCACAGTACTCCAGATGTGGCCTCACCAGGGCTGAACAGAGGGACAAGATCACCTCCCCTGATGTGCTGGCCAGATTCTTCCTAAGGCATCCCAGGACATAACTGGCCTTCCTTTCAAAGATGATTGAGAGTGGTTTAGGAATAACATCAGCCGTCTCCCTCAGCACTTATGGGCACATCTCATCAGGACCAATGAATATGTCGGTGTCAAATTTACCTAAGTGATCTTTAATGCAATCCTCCTAAATCATAAGTCTGTCTTTCCTCAGACTTTCTCTCTTGCCTCCAGGAACTAGGCTGGTTTTAGCAGTAAAGACTGAAGCAAAGAAGGCATTCAGTAAATCCACCTACCAACCAACTTCTCCAAATACCATAAAGTTGGTTTTTATTTGAATAAATCAGTAGGATTATCTCATAAAGCCAGCCTCTGCATGCTTTTCTGAAATGAAAGAAAATCTAAGGTAGTAATACATCAGCCTGCTTTGTGCCCTTTTTTATTGTCATATTTCAACTGTAACACAAAATAAAGTATCAAGCTACCCAGATGGCCTCCAGAAGCCCACTCCTCAGTAAATGACCTCCACTTTTATTACAAGTGAGAAGCAAAAACTGGACTGCTTTTAAAAATGCTGGTCCTTCTGCATCAAATCACAGTGCCCCTGGAGACAGAATGCACTATGCCATTTGCTGTAACACTTTCAAGTTACCAATTACTCTTTTGCTAGATATATACACTATAAGGAAAAAACCTATAACAGATTGAAACAGTTATTTTAATTAGAATAAATGAGTGGTTTAGCCTGCATATCTTTGATCATTGTCATGTTAACAAACTGAATAACAATGAACTCTTCGAACAGCGGGCTCTGTTGGGATTTCTGTAGCACATAATGTCCAACTACAGCTAAAACTCGCTAAGCCAATGCTTTTGTTTCCTTATGAAGTTTCATCACAAAGGTAAATGTTATCCAGTATGTTACATATTAAACACCATCAATGACTATTAAGTCTTTTATAGAGAATTGTCACTGTCAAAGGCTAATCTTCTTTCCTTTTTATCATAATTTTTCTGCCTGACAAAAGGCACTGATAAGGTTTATACACATACAAGCAATGTCTGCTCACACTCATTAGACTTATCCTGCTTGTCTAGGTAAGAGACAAAGGTGTACTTAAAAAAAGCTTTCCATCCCAATGACACGTGAGTAGAAATGCAGATATTCTACTCTGCTTGGTCTTCATTAATTTAGCCCACTTTTATGTGCTTACATTCCTATCTACCTTCAAAGAAACAGAAAAAGACAGAGGCAAACAGTTATATAAATTCACATCCATTTTAATGTTCCACTACTGCTAGCACTTTATTGTGTCTTGAAGATGCTCATATTTTCATAGCAGACATTTCAGTTCACAAGACTAACTGTTCTTTCAGTCCCCAGTACAGCTCATCTCTGTGTGTTCTATTTGATTTAGAAAAGCCAAAAACATGTGACAGCAGGACTTCTTATCAAATAAGGCCAGTAGTTTAAAGAAGCTTTAATAGCTTTAAAAAACTGAAAAAAGGAAATCCTATCATCCTTGAAAACTCCTATAGGTTTTGTAAAGTGCTGGAAACAAGAGCAACTTGCAGTGCCAGGCATGTGACAGATGAGTTCACAAAATAACAGAATATAATAAAATTTTCTAGCTAATGATTTAAAATATAAATTCTTCTATATCATTATAAAGAATGGTTAAAACATGTCACAATTTGACCTTGCAAGCAGAGTCATCCAAAACTGTAAATTTGCAGAGCGAGGTCCTTGACACTGTTTCATCATCATCATCATCATTATCATCATCATCAACATCATCATCATCATCATCATCATCTCTTTACCACTCCCACAAGCTCACTGGTTTTGAGCACTGCACTGCCTCAAAACACAGCCATGCACTGGCACCACCCAGCACTACAAGTACTGAGCACCTTACTTTCAGTCTCCATTTAAGACAATGGGTCCCATGTCCTTAAATGATCCAAAAGCTCTCAGAGGAATCTGTGGCCAAACTACTCCACTCCCTGTGAACACAGCACAATATCTTACTGGAAACATTAAAGGAAGGAGAAAATTTTCCTTTTATCTCTGTATTTCTCTATCTGCTAGTGCTGGCCTACTAACTCAGCACTTATTGTGGTCCTGCTGAGAGGGTTTGTAAATCCAACACAATTTCTACACATTTTACTAGTATTTTACTGACTAAGTAGCTTTTTTTTTAATAGTGAGGTTACAGATGACACAAAGACTAATGGAGTAATAAATACTAAGGGCACAATACTTTACAAAATTATGTGAACCATTGACATCAAAGGTTGTATTTAACAAGTTGTATTTTAACAGAGCAAGTAAAAGCTAATATATCTAGGAATTAACAACACTTTACTTAAAAATCAGGTGCCTAGGAAAGCAGTGGTTTAGAAAAAAGGATTGTGAGAGCCCTGACTATTCACAGGATTCATTTTGTCCAGGCCCCAAAGGACCTCCCTGTACCTGCCCAGGACCCCATGTCAGTCCCCTGTGGCCATCAGACCCTGCTCCATCAACTCCAGAGCAGCGCTGGCCTCAGCACCCTACCATCCTGCCCTGCCCTGTCACAGGCACTGCTGAGTCTGTGGGCCCACAGCCTGGCCTCAGCCTGTTCCCATCCCTAAGGATGTGCTCCCTGGCTGCCCTGCCCCTGGCTGGGGCAATAGGATGAATGCTGACAGACTCTGCCCTGATGGTTTCCACGCAGAGCTCCAACTGCTCCATGTCCAGGGAGCTATTTGCTACCTCAACAAGTACTTGGGAAATTATGCAAATAATTGCTCTCAGTGCTACGAGCAGATAAAATATTTTAAAATTTACCGAGTTTGCACTGGTTGAAATGATAAAATCTCAGCCAGTCAGGCATGCTTCAGTAAATAGCAAGAAAAATCAGGAACAAGGTCCGTTCTTATCTACACAAATACCGATTGTGTGACTTGGCCACTGTTTGTGAGCACTTGGACATCCAGAGTGAGAGGTCAGATAGCAATAAGCACTAGTCTTCCAGTCTGAAAAACATCATCAACCGGCTTGAACCTGAATTTAGACAAATTCAGCCATGGAGGACTTTACTTTTCCACCTGTGTGGAATGACAGGATCATGCTAAGGACTTGCATCTCATCCCATATGTGTTGACACCATGACTCACCATTACTACTTAAAGTTCTTGTCTTTTATAAGAGTATCTTTCAGTCCAGATGTACAAAAATATTTATATATTCACCCAAAAGTAACAATGCAATCCCTGGATTTCTGCTGGATGTTTTGACTCTCCTCATACACATCAGGTGCTTGCTCATGCAATTGGCAATTTATGCCCACTGCCTGAAAAAAATGGAGAGGCTAAAAGTCACTCAGATAAAGCAGTAAGTATTCTAAAACAATGAAAGGGGATTTCTTGAGCATATTTTTTATTTTTGTATACAAAATGATGTGCAGATTTTTAAATCTGTTTTAGCTTCATCATGCATATCTGTGTTTAACTCTTTGCTGGTATTGTGCTTTTGCAGACTTTCCGTAATGGGCTGAGACACAGCCTCATGTTTCTGTCCTTTAAAAGTAAGAAAATAGACTTTTCTTTCTGGATTTAAATAAGCTATGACCATTAATATAATTACTTGGGAAATCACCTAAATATAAAAACTAGGAAGCTGCTGAATTTGAAGGTTCAACTGCCACAAGTTCTTCACCTTCCTATATCTGAAGATAAATGAAAACTTGAAAATAGAGGAAAAAATGAAAAATGAATTTACACAAGATATAAACCTCACTTCATTGAGTGCATTATTGAGACTGATAATGAGAACTACATTGGCATTATGATTAAATTATATATTGCAACTGCTGCATATTACTAAGCATAAATTACATTCATGTTGTGTTTCCAGCATATTTTGTATCGCTCCACTAAATCAGAATTCCTGTGTAACATCAATAGTCTTCAAATAAGTAAATTTGTTAGAAACTTTAGCTATTCACACATGCAGTATCTAAAAGAACTTGATCAAAGAGTACTGAAGTCTCATGCTTTATAAGTAATAAATGTAAGTCTCTTCAGGGACCACCTGCAGGTCTTGAAACTGAGGCTAAATCAATTCTAAAGATGGTGTAAATCAAAGTGACTCTAGTTATGAGTGAAATTATGCTAATTTGCATTGGCTGGATATCTGATATGTGAAGTCCACAAGACATGGAACACTAAGCACATACTTCAATGATTTTCAGAATTAGATGATAATGGAATTTATTTATTGTTGAAGTGCCTTCTTGCTGTCAGACTTAGAAGAAAAAAGCATCACCACACATAAAAAGTATGCTTAGCTGATTTCAGACAGATAGACAAAGGTTTCTGTAAAGACTAAGCTGAAGATAAATATCTAAAATATCTGAATGGCAAATCACATAAGCAGAAGGGTGCAGTAGAAGATTTATGGCTACAGGTGCTTGGCAATGGTCATTCAGAAGTTTGGTTTGCTTGGGATTCTTTTTCTGGTAACTGAAAGTAGCATAAAAGTTCATTGTCCAAAAAAGGTCTATCTTAGGAAAAAAAAAATTGTAACCTCTTTCGCTAGCTCCCTAGCACTTTTCTTTTTTGGAAATAGCAGCCCTTCAAAAGGTGGCACTGATTGCAATAAAGAACAACTATATCAAAGTTTATTTAAATGTATGTTACCCTGGAAAGGCAGAAGTCTAGTTAAACTATGTTCACGATACATATCTTTCTCTGCAGCAGTGAGGAGAAGAATTGTTCTGTGAGCTTAGACTAGAAATTTCACTGACAGTGTGAAAGCTTATGAAAATCTGACAGGGCATATTCTCCCTTACAGAGATCTACAACTCTAAGAGAAACACCTTTCTCCCTTCTAGAGCTAAACAGAATCAAAGAACTGAATAAATGTAAAAATGAACGTAAAAACTGATGGTCAAGCTCCTCCTGCTCAGAGCAGGAGAAAACAAGATTGGCAACAAAATTCTTAATTTCCCCTAGGATTATTAAAAAACATCTGTTAGAGTATCAAAGCACATTTGATATGCTGTGCCAGTTTTGCCAACTTAGACATTTCAGCAAGAAATTCAATTTGATCTGAAACATGTATCAAACTGTCACTTTCATTCTCCCAAATTTAATGCAACTTATGCTGTTGAAACTCTTGAGGTTATTCCTAAATGTGATCCCACTGAGGACTCAACTAAAAGTTTATGTGCACTTACACTTCCAAGAGTTATGATGGGAAAAGAAAAAAAAAAAAAAAAAAAAAAAAAAAAAAAAAAAAAAAAAAGAGAAAAAGGGATAAGCTCAGAAAATCTGCACTATTGTTTCTCTATAAGAGTAATTAACACATATTCCCAAAAGAACTAAGGAAAGAAACTACAGATTCCCTTTGGGCAGGATAGTAACAGTAGCAGGCATTAAATATGCAGGCAGCCATTAGGCATGATTAAAGATTAATTCTGTGTCATAGAAAGGACTTGAGGTTGTCACAGGTCATGACTCTCATCTTTATTATTTGGCTTACTGTTTTTATTTAATTAGCTGGACTTAATGAATCTTTGGTTATAGATGTCTGGCAAGCTAGATTATTGTGCACCATTTATTAAGTTAAAGGCTCAGCTCTATAACTTTTTCTTAGCTGGTACCGTCCACAGTTTCTTCAATAATAACCAGAGGGGGTTCTACATGTGTATGAATGATGTAACGACTTTATTTACCAAAGTCAGCATTAGAGATTCTCCTGGAACTGGTGAGATGTGTGAGCTCATAATTTGGTGATAGTATTTCAGTGCTGCCTATTACATTATTTGCATTGGTAAAATTCTCTCAAAGTCAGAAATCATAGTTCTCAAGAGGTACCATGTATTGTAGTTGCCATGTCGGTGTATTTCAAGTTTTTGTGTTCTGCTCGCTGTTTTTTAACAGAAATTATTCATTTAAAAATGGAAGTATTGAGTATGTCAAACATTAATTTAAATCACTTATTTTTTAAATCTATACTTCCCTAATTTTTTTCTATAATGGAGATCTAAGAACTTCAAGTACTTCCCAAATGGAAAACATTTTCTTTTGCATTTGTTTTTATTAAATCTTCGCATTTAGCATTAAAGGGCTATCTTTTCTTCCCTTTAAAAACAAAAAGAGTTGTATTTCCTAAACTTTGCCTAGCAGTTAGTTAAATCTCATGGATGGCAGAATCTCAGTGTAATGTATTTTTTCCTTCCTGTTTCAATTAGAAGGGTAGTCAATCAAACAAATAATAATTAAAAAGAGCATCTGTAGGAATGAAAGAACTGAGGAGAAAAATGGTTTATGATACAATGTAGGGGAACAGTAGAAAGTCTTTCATCTTCTTCTCAGATCCTCTGTCTTCCATACCACAATGAAAACAAAATTACCTTGTCCTTAAAAGTCTTGAAAAAAATAATCAGAACTTCACAAAAACATATATGAAGGGCAGGGTTCCTTTCTCAATGCACCAGAAAACACGAACTTTGCAAGGTAAAAACTAATAAAGCCATGAAATCAAGTTTCCTGTGAATTGAGTGCATTTTATGACGCATCAAATCCTAGAGAAGAGAACTAAGGTCATTGTGGCCCAGCATAAAATGAAGACAGCTAAGGATTAAATCAGACTTCACAAAATTCACAGAATTTGCCTTAGAATAATTTGCAATACATTTGGTGTAAAAATTAGCCAGATAATGCTGGTAAACTACAAGGTAGCCTGGTGCATAATATGGAGTTTGGAATCTTTAAGGAAAATAGGAATCCATGCTAATCTACTGGTTACATACAGAATTTTCTGAATGATGAAGCTAAAGGACATGAAGAACAGGGAGTAAATGCTGGTACTAAGCTAAGGTAAGTAATTTTTTTTAATAGAACAAATTTTAATGTTGTATAATGCAAATTATAATGTATAATGCATGTATAATGGAACAAATTATACATGTTACACTGAGTAACATTTTTGTTAGTTTCAGGCCTAGCAATTTTCTATCAAAGATGCTTGTCTTAGCACTTTGGAGAGCCCAAACACTTTGCCTATGAAAAGAAAAATTTATTTACAATTAAATATTTGTAGATGGTTTAAAACAACAAAAGGTCTTAGAAAAAAAATTGTGGAAATGCATATTTTGGCCTTAGGCCTGGAATGAAATTGGAAGACTCTATCTAGAGACTTCTGGCAGAGATTTGTTTCAGTTTTGGGATAGCCACAATAGGACAGATATTCTTGGCCATTGGTCCTTGTAATCATGTTATTAAAAAAAAAAACTTATACCCAGAAAGAAATTTAATGATTTAATGGACTCTAACCACTGAGCCTCAAATGCAGTCAAGTCAGCTGCAAGTTCTTAACTGTGCATGAAGGATGAAGCTATTCTCTTGTTATGAAGACAGTGTCTCTTCAGCACATGCTGATGGCTGGGTAACAGACAGATAATCTCCTAATTGTTTACCTTGATAGTGACGAGAAAGCTTACAGCAGAACAAGTATGAAAATTAAAATTCAGAGGACACCGAATTCAATGGCAGCTATTAGCAATGTAATTAGAGTGGTTGATTAAAAATGTGCATGAATGTATTTGAGACTCTGAGTTTGTGCCAGACCTTGAAAAACAAAGGTCTTTAACAGTCTGAACTATAAAGCTGCTAATACAGTATGTTCTGAAAATACCTAAAATGCTCATAAGTCTATCTGATGTATCAGACAGAAGAACAATTTAAGGATGATAAATTCTAGCCGCTGAACAGTGCTACTGTGGGGACTGACTTTGGCAAAACTACTTAGAATAAGAAGAGTTTGAACAAGCTGCTTTTCATTCAATGGAAAATACTTGTGACATGTACAACTGAGTGAATTTTGGGCCAGGAATTAGCTTTTTTCCTAAAGTTTTCACAATCTGCGTCTTGAACATAGTACCTTCTCTTTTCCAAATAGAAAGAAGTAAATATGACTCAAAACTCAGAGAGTGGTACATTTATTATTAAGTATTTAACCTGAAGACCAGATCAAGGCAAATCAAAATTGAACCTCCCATACTGTTCTCCTGGCTGGGCTTATACTGATAAATTGTATATATCTACCATCTACATAATTTCTTCTATCACCTATTTCCTTTCATCAGTAATATCCTTGGCTTCATTACCATCTCTTTTTCCCTTCTCAATTTTGGAAATCAGACTGTGCATCACTACAGGGAACCTGCATTTAGTTTGGTATTAATAGAGCTTTACTATAAACACATGGTGCACTGAGCAAAAGAGAGAACTGATACTTTGGAATGTGCCCAAGAGTTATTTAGTTCAATATCCTGTCTCTGACAGAGGATGATATAAGAAACCTACAACAGGCAGATCTAGGGTTATTCGATCTAAAAGAGAGCATACTTTAACCTTTAGATTTAAATTCTCATTTACAAAATATGGCTTATCATTTGTTAAGAGAAATTAAATATATTGTTAACATCACTATTCCTTTTTAAAAAACCTCCTTGATATTTGACCTAAATCATGTCCTGTTTTATGAGATGCATAAACCATTTACATGTACATAAATAAAACAACTGTAAACTTAAAAGTATTTCTGGATTCCATAACATTTAATTTTAAGTTACTGTCCTTGTTTCCTTTCGTTCAGAGTCATGAAGTGTTTGGTATGTGAAAATAAGCGATAGAAAACATAAATCAGAAAAAAACTACTATTTTAATGTTCCTCATTCCTCTTTTCTTTTGCAGCAGTTCTTATTTCTTTCAACACAAATTTTCTACAAATTTCATTATTGCATTATATATAGTTAAACCTCTTTTTATTCTGTGATATCCTTTAAGATAAAGGACAGACAGTATTACACAGCATTCAAGAAGAGGTGTTTAAAGCATTATATTTTTTCTATTCTTTTTATCCCTTTTCTTATGCATATTAAATCTTGCATTTTTGTTTTAATATATCAATATTAAGCTGATATGGTCCTTAAGTTCTGTACCACTAGAAATTACACAAATAGAGTTGTGGATTTTTAAGTTGATATATATTACTTAAAAGAACAGAAATTATACCATTGAATTCAAGTCTAAGCTATTTTGCCCTACAATTTTAGTGTACTGTGTTTCATTTACCACTTGTTTCAGCTACCTTGGTTACCTAATACCCTCCCACCAATTTCTCTGATCCTGAATTAATATCTCATTGAAGGTAAATAAGTCATCTGCAAATATACCTATCACACCACTTTCTGTATTTTCACACTATTAATAAGAATATTTAAAATAAAGGTGAAAAGACCAAATGCAAAACCTTAACTCAGTCTCATTGCTGAAGTTTCCCCAAAAGACAAAAAAAAAAAAAAACACATTATTTTTTTCTTTGCATCATGTTTTATTGAATATTTGAACTGTGACAATATTTCATGTCAATATGTATAATTACTTCTTTTAACAACCCATACGTGAAATAGCAATTGCTGTGTTATAAGGACATTAGCAACATTTAAAAGTGAACCCAATTTATTGATAATGGGCTATTTTTGATTTATCAGAACATTCCCTCAGTTATAATCCCATATTGTCAAAGTATTTGATATTCAACGAATGTCTTTCAATATGTTAATTTCAATATGTTAATGCTGTGCTTCACTCAAAACAATAATGGCTACTTTTTTAGTTTTTTCACCATATCATAAAGAGAAAAACATTTAGACGGAGAACAATTCAGAAATGGCCATAACAATTCTCATTAGCAAAAATGCAAAGTCCAAGGAAAATGCCATAGCAGGATGATACTGGAAATGGTCTCTATTTTAGGCAGTACTCAAATAGGAGAAAAGTCACTGGTTGTTGGGTGGCGCATTTAATTATTTATAAACACACAATTCCCAGTGTATCATATTGGTGGCTTACCTTGAATATGCATTCCTGAGTATAAGCCATAGAAAGAGTCAGTTTCACATGTCAAGAACTTTTTATTTATGAAGTGCTATAAACAAGTTATATGAATGAAATTTGGGGGGGAGAAAAAAACCCCAAAAAACTTTCCTCCTTTCTATTTTCTCATTTTACATAATGCTTTTCCTAAGGGAATAGAATGAGGGAATGGAAAAATAAATTGTACATCAAATGGTAGAAACACTGACACATTCCTCTAAATCACTAAAGTTATCAGGCAGTAAGTGGAAATTGCACATAATATGTCTATCAGAATTTTTCAAAATATTATATGAAAATTCATTAATTCACAACAATTCTAATCAGACCTGGCATTAAAATTTTGTATCTGTGTTGCTAACGGAACTTTACCAAGCCAAATTTTTAGAAGGATAAAAATAGTGCAACATAAGTAAAAATCTGGTTTCACTGAAAAAACTCTGCTTAGTTCTGCCTTTCTTCTCTTCCTCATGAATTTATTTAAGGTTATTTGAGGTTAATAAAGGAACAACAAAAATAACAAAAAAGTCTCACAAAAGGATGGGCTTACTGTTACAGAGAGGAAATATTTCATATTATAGAGTGATAATAAGCAAACAAGGAATTGGTTCCTTAGGAGAAAATGTATCTACATAACTGCATAATCTGTGACACATCAAAAGTACAAATTAGTTTTTTTAATTATGAATAAACTCAATTTACTTAATTGCTAATTATAAGGCTCATATGTGCATTTTTCAGTGTCATAACTGGTATCAATAGGAAGTTAGTATATGAACTCAACATTTTTTAAGGATGCCTTACTATATTTTTTAGTAGTTATTTGAAATATTTTGATTCTTCTTTTTATTCTAAGAAAATACACTATTTTAGAATTTGATAATGACTATTATTGCTATATGTACCACAAATATAAATCAAAAAGGATTTCAGCAATCTTTCTTCTTCACAGAAAACTATGTTTACTTATTTTCTTTTTCTGAAGCAGCAGTATTTTTACTGATTGAACTCTCATGCTATGCTTAAAAATTAATAAATCTGATAGGATTTCCAGACTGTCTGTGTCTGTGCTCTCCATATTTTGGAATTCTTGGCTAATCAAAACAATTTAATGAAAAATTTTTGTCTTTGGAATTTCAACAGGGAAAGTCCATAGCATTTGCGGAAAGAAAATAAAGAGAAATGGAAAGGAAATTTTAAAAAGAAATACACACCAACAAACATACATATATGCTTCAGTCAGTTTTGGGGTTTGCATTATCCATGAAGAATGAAACTTTTCTAGTGGTTCGTATATAAAACTAGCATTGCCTGGACCTGCTTTATTCATGAATACCAGATGAGGATCAAAGCATAAAATTTGAGAGGGTAGCTCACAGGAGGAATCTGTGAAGCCAAGGCAAGTGAAAAGATATTGCCTATTGATGAGAAAAGCAGAGGTATTACTCACACTCTGAAACCCTTACTTTGTGTTTACATCGGTCCTCAGGTTTTCTGTATGTATCCTGGAGCTCACATATGTAGCCTTAATACATGAGACTGGATGGGATTCAGAGGATATTAAAAGAGCTTGCTGATATGACAGACTGCAAGACTGAGGATTTGGCTAACAGAAATCTCATGAAGTTCAGCAAGGTGCAGAACTATGTACCTAGGACAGAATAAACCCATGTGCTGATACAGACGGGGAAGCAGCTGGCTCAGTACCAGCCACCCTGAAAATGATTTGGCTGATACAGTGAACAACAGGTCAAGTAGGATAAAATTGTGCCAAAGAAATCCCACACAGGACTGTATTAGAAAAGATGTGGTCAGCTAGTAGAGGTAAACTATTATTTTCAACTCAAACCCAGTAAAGCTGCACTTGGAATACGTGCTCAATTTTGTGTCTCAGTTCAAGGGAGATGCTAGGAAATTGTGAAGAGTTCAGTGGAAGACAAGCATGCTAGTGAGATTCCTGCCTGATGGAGCAAATTGAGAGAACTGGCTTTTTCAGTCTGCTGAAAAGCAGGTTAAGAGGAGAGAATAAGCTTAAAACTATTTGGAAATCTCTAACCACAACTGTGAAGCTCTTGGTAATGACAAATTGTAAAACAAGGAGGAACTGCTACCAGTTGTGACTTTTGACGTCTACTCAGCATTAGGAAAAGCTTTTGTAAAGCACTGAATCAGATCACACAGAGAAGTTGCAAAATCTCCATCTTTGGAGATTTTCAAGAGCCAGTTATGGAAAACCACGGGTAATCTAAGATGATCACTATTCAAGAGTCCTGTTCCTTGGCTTCAGTAGAGAGGCTGAACTACACAACCTCCTGAGAACTCTTCCAATCCATAGTTCTGTAACGCAGAAAACACAGATGAAAAGATGAACAATGCTTCCTACGGATTAGTAGGAATAAATACTAAAATAGATGGTGAAACTATCTATGGTTGTAAGCTGCATTTTAAGTAAAGCAGGGACTCTATGTCCTGCACTGCTAAAATGAAAGCCTCTGGCTGGCTTTCTGAGGCACTTTGATTCAGCCTTACCAATGACTGGGAACAGTTCTCAAGAGATCCTCAACAATACAATTCTAGGAACAAAACCAGAATCAGTATCGATTAGATCAAAAGTTGACATTAACACAAAAACGGCCTTTTTTGTCATTGCACATAAACCAAGCTGTTACTTTTTGACAACACAATACATTACTTTCATGTGCAGTTTTCTTAATAATTTTATTATCCATGTGATTAATACATTATTTGCTTAAGCCTACCATCTTGCTGATGTTGCACAAAACAAAAATAAATGCTCCTATGTTAGAAAAAAGAGAAAGGCCCATTATAAAATTAAAAATTTGGATATTGTTACATGACATGCATTAAAGTTGCCAACTATGGTAATACAATACTTACACATGAAAGAAAAGTACAAGGTCATATTACCAGATCAAATGCTGAAGCATTTGAAGCAATGAGGCTAACTGACTTTTGGAGTTTTGAATCCTTTGGACAAAAATTATTCTCCTAATCTACTATTACAAATAGTATAGCATTATAACAAATAATGCAAATAAATTAAAAGTAGTTCTAAGACTCACAAGCGTTGTTTGTGGCTGAAATACCACCCAGTTTTTAAGTGAACACACACACACACAAGAAGCCTAGATGATAAAAAGTGAGGGGGAAAAAAGAGTCCCCTTTTTTTCCTCCAGAATTAAAATACCTTTACAACACTCAAATGTTAACAGACAACAATTTGAATGACTGATGTTACATAACAGACACAGCAATGTGTTTATTGTGGCAGGGTAAGCTAAGGACACAGCTTTCTTCTGCACTCAAAATGTTTTTGGTACAGGGGGTTTAAGTCCAACACTTAATGTGAGCAAAATGTGGCTTCTGCATGTTAATTATGAGCTAATTAAGGATATACAAACACATAAATGTATCCTCTGCATTTATAAAACTCTTTTTCTCTCTTCATGTATAACACGTGCCTTCACATCCCTTGTTGTCAAGTCAGGTGCTATAGTGCTACATGATGGATATAATTTAATGTGACAGGTTACAATGTAGCACATTATTTGGAAAATTGTTGAAAAAAAGGCAGTTGGTACTAAGTTCATTGTTAAAGATGTTCAGGTTTGTTTCGCTGATGGTTTTCTTTTGGTTTTTTTTTTTTGGTTTTTTTTTGTTTTGTTTTGTTTTGTTTTTTGTTTTTCTTTGGGTTCTTTTTTTGTTTTAATTTGTTTTGGGTTTATTTTATTTTGCGTGTGTTTTTTAAATTGGTTTTGTTTTGCTCTTGTTTTTTCAACCCTAGTAAAAGAAAACACTAAGATGACATTTTTTATTTTTAAAAGCATAATTTATCTCTAAGATAAGAGCTAGGGATTTCTCCACATGCACCAGATGTGTAAAAGGTGCAAACAATTAGAGACAGAATCACCGAGCAGATATTCGTTCTAATGAACCAGCAAAAGGAAAACTTGTACATGGAGTGATGGTGCTTTTTCCATTTTTCTCATAGCAAAACTCTAATTAGGCTAAAGTATATCTCTGTAATTTCAAAACAGGGCATAAAACCAAATGAAATTTATGTTAAACAACTTTGAATGGATTCAGCTACAGTTCTTGCTGTTTTGATGGCAAAATGTGACAGGATGTTACATTAGTAAAAATATTTCCATAATTAATGCATGACTGCATTCTCTGTTGGATAGGTCTAAGATAACAAAACCAGGTTTAAACTGTAGTTTTCCAGATTCTCTGAAGTATTAATTTTGTGTTTAGTAACCCAGATGTAGATGACATAACAGACACTGTCACACATTTTTCTATAGAGTTGAAACAGTATCCATCATTATAAATCTCTATATTTCTACCATTTATATATCCATACATCAAGGGAAGTGATGCAGTATGCACATATGCAGGCCCAGGGGAAAAGATTTACTCATCCTCTAATCAGTCTCAAGAACACTACTGTAGGAAGACAATAACATTGAGAAAACTCTACGTTATAGTCCCATTCTAACAGAAGTTATACCAGTACAAAAATAATACGGCGAAATGCAGTTGTTTGTTCCTAGATGGAATGCAGCTGGCCTGCACAGAACCTGTTCCATGCTAGTTCCCCAAACAACATAGCCTGCATCTTAAGCGTGCTAAGGGGGATGACAGGGAGGCAGGAGTGGAGTGAAGACACCAGGGCCAGGATCTGTAGTAATCCTCGCAGGGATGGGAGATTGAGAGCACCATGTAGTGGATAAACCTCTTGGCAGCTGTTAACCAAGGGTGAAAGGTGAAGATGGCTCCCTGTTGAACTGGTGGCTGTGGTGAAATTGCTCCCCTTGGATGAACTTGGTTCATTAGAATCTCATTGTAATATTAACACACCTCCATAACAAAGTTACCTGCCCCCAAGGTATGACCACCCCTCACTGAGCAAGTGCTCCAGATTTTAGTGACTAAATCTTTAACAGCAAAATAAGAACTTTACACCAATCAGTAACAAAAGCATGTGTGACTAGAATCACTCAAGTTCTACCAAAATGTAAAGATATAATAGAAAAGTGAGTTAGGGATGGGGAGAAGTTAGTGAAGACTCCATCATAACTTCTGGGATCAGTGAAACTTCTACCCCATGGGAACGCCAATTGGTAAGAACTTTACATGCACTAAATTATTATTGTAAGCTAGTTTTTCCTGGTGATTTGAGCTTGTCTCTATATTGCACCAAATTCATTTTTTGCAGTCAGTTACTACCACCAGCAATCTCTGAGCCTTAATCTGTCACAATTTTCTGTTATCAGTATGTTTGTTAATGAAAGTGTGTTGCTCCCTAAAGTGATTAGTTAGCTCTTCAAGGGCACTGTTGTCCAACAGAGGATAACATAGTTGACAAAAATGGGGAGATACAGGACAGAGGTGCCTCTTTCTAACCCGTAATTAAGGATTCAACTCTGATATGCTGTTGGCGCATGTCCCTAAACAACGCTCTGATCCAGCAGACTGTCCGGTGGAGTCCCCACTATGGGAGACTGACAGACTGGTCAGGCACGAGGGTCCCAGCTTTCCTGGGACATTGGCGTAAAGGAAGGGCTCAAGGTACCCACCCTTTTTGTCTGACTATACTCTATTAAGATTGTTCTAGTCCCTTGATATCAGTAAGGATACAAGATATTTTTATTACCCCAACCTGGTAAACAAAAAAGTGTGATATCAGATTTGAGCAGCTTAACTAAGAAAAAAAAAATCTCAAAAAACTGAACAAAGAGTACTTGAAATTTCTGAAGAAAAATAACAACTGCTAATACACAGAAAAAAAAGGAATCATTCTGTAAACGAATGCAAGGGGATAGAGATTTTCAAGTGCTACAAAAGTTTTATTTCACATCATAGTTTTACACCAATAAAATTCAACCTCTTATTTTTTAAATTATTATTTTTTTAATTATTATTTCTATGATAATTGCAAAAATATTAACAGCTCACTCACTCTACATCTTATTATAACCTGTCCATTCTATCACAGTTTAGTACCCATTCAAGCATCACAGGAAGGAAAGTGTATTATAACCATGAATCATAGGTGGCATTTTGCAAACATCTCTTATTACCTTCTATTTACAGCCAAATAATATAATATGCTTAGATATGCATGTCTCCTTGGGAATTATTTAAATTTCAGTCATCTGGTGTGATCTAAAGCTCTAATAATTTGGTTGAGGAAAAAAAAATCTGAAATTATGCATAAAAAACTGGTACCAGTGCTTGTCTTGGACTTACTGACTTTCTAAAATTTAGTATTTCCTATAATTTTCAGAGATGACATTTCTCTAAAGATAAGTTTCTACAAAAATATGTCCAAAACTCAAGGGATGGAAAAACTTTTGTATTTAATTGTATTGGTACTTTTTTGAAGTTCATGCAGATACACTTTTAGGAAAGCAAAGCTGAATTCTCTGAATGCAATACTTTCAACTTCCTACAAATTTAAAGCCTCACAAAAGAAAATAAAAATTCAATTATAGTGTATTTTTAAGTTTTCCAATAACAAAAAAACCCTTATTATAGAATCACTAGTTTAATCTTTCAAAATCCTAATCATCGTAGTAGATTTTTAAGCATATTTGGAGAGAGCTGTTTGAAACAAATAGGGAAGAAATTATACCTGAGCATGAGCCTGACATTTCATAGCAGAATAATCTTTCTTTATATTTTAGGTCACTCAGAAGCTCACTGGAATGATGTCGAATAATGTAGCAGCATGAATGTTTATATCTCTGTGAAAGACACTCACTACTGACTAACACCCCTGCATTTTCTATTACACGATGTCTAATTAAGCCCCATGATGCCACTCTCAAATCTGACAAAGCAGAGATAATTCTTGACATTTTCAAAAACTTGGCTTATGTTCCCCTTCTTTTTACAGTGACACAAGCTGGGGCTTCAAACTGATAATGACATTGCAGCAAGTTTCTGGTTTTTTAATCTTTTTCAAACAGTAGTTTACTCAGAAGGAATGGAATCACACAGACCCTTATTTGCCTTTGCAATGTTCAAGCACAGAACCGAGGCTGCCAAAAGACAAAATTTTGCCCTTACTTGCCTCAGTTCAACCCCCAGAAAAATCAATTGAAATTATGTTCTACTACCCAGGGAGCGATTGGGTCCGTAGCACACAGAGAGAACTGTCACAGCACATATGAGGTGATAGGTCACGTCACTTCAATTGTCCCTGTCTTCTCTCAGCACTAGACAAACATCAAGAGACAAACACAAAGCAATAAAATAGCAACAGTAATACTCAGTGTTCTGATTCCGTCCCTGTCACTGCTGCTTCTCCAATCCAGCCATAAAGCAGAATTTTCTCTACCACATGTGGTGCCTCACATCTACCTTTCCTGGTCAGCAGCAGGAGGCAGATCAACAATATTTTGAGGCTGTCTTTAATTTAAGACTCTTCTCTTTAAAATGAAAACTGCTTTTTAGATAGGAGAACAAGGACAAGGATGAAAAGGGTTCTGTATATGCTTCTGAAATTATGAAAATTAACAGAGAGGAATATGCTTTTCTTTTAAAAAAATAAAATTATTCCATTGCTTGCATAACTCAAAGGATATACATTTCTCTGTCCTGGTAATACCATTTGCTCTTATTTATTTCACTCTGTATGCTGTGACACTATCCAAAGACTACACAAGATCAGTTTCTCCATTAAAAGGAAAAATAAAGAGAATTGATAATGACTTACACATTTTTTCACAAATATCCTATAATGATTAAGAGATGGTTTGCATATCTTAGGGAGAAAAATAACAAAATGAAATAAAAGTTTTTCTCAAAAAAAAAGCTGTAAAATCTCATTAATATATGATTTAAGAAGTCACAGATTGCCATTTCATTTCTCAGTCAAGACTGAGATGAACGATGAAGGACTTTATCTCCTGGAGTTAATACTAATGCAAAAATCATTAATGTTTTCAACTGTAAATTCCTGAGACCTGGGTACCAATAGCAAAATGTTTTGCTTTTTTCCACAATTTTCTTCTAGATATTGCTTTAATACAGTTTTACAAGAAACATCATTTGTTCAGACTGTGTCCCAATTCACCCTGCAAACAACAGAAAACAGAAACTAATTATTTTCAACCTAACTTCTACCCAACAATATCTTTTGAAGGTAGATACTAAATTGGTGGAAAATTACATCTTACATTGGATTTCATGCTTATCAGATTTTTCCCCTATCTTTCCTTCTATCTATTTGATTAAATCAATTCACATCTTTCAGAAGTCATAAGGAGGAAAAAAAGAATTCACCATAGAGAGATTTCATGTGTATAAAGAATATTACCATTAAACTTGTAGACTTAGGCATTTGGCAGCCAAGCTAAAGAACACACAATAACCCAACTTACTCCTGAGCAAAAGTAGAGCTTCAACAGGCATAATCATCTCTCTTCCAACACAAACTTACAGACTAGAAGATAAAGCTATTTGCAATGAGTTTTTTCACATTGGTTTAGTATTTTTACTATTGTAACATTATGGTTCTAGTAAAATCAGATTCTGGGTGGCCATGAAGTAAGAAAAGGCTCCTGATTTTAGTAAGTCTTGCAAAACTATCTGATCAGCTATAATACAGTTCATTGAGATTCCGTTTCAATGTGGGGTTTTTGCTATTTTTAAGAATTCGAATTTGTGCATTTCTTTTTAAAAGAAGAAAAAAATGTAAAAAAAGCTCCAATGATAAATGTAATAAATTCCTGTATTGAATGCAAATCAGTGAGGTGCTGTAGCTTGCTTTTAGTGTTTCCCCTACTTTTGCATTGTGTGTCTAACACTCTCACATTTAAACAGAGACATTCCCCCCAGGACACACACACTGACACAACAGTGCCTTACATCCTTTTGTAAAGATGTGTGCCCTTGATATCAGGAAAGCTCAGGCAGTATAACAGCCTGAAATCTTGCCCAGAACAGGGATATTTATTTGCATATATCTGCAGACTGTTTAATTCCCTACTGTAGTGCAAAGAAAACTACTGTTCTTCACATTACTTCAAACAGACTACTAGAACTACGGACCTGAAAATCACCATTCACTATGGAAAAAGCCCACAAGAAGTTTCATAAATATATTAATGTGGCATATTCTCCTTTCACCAACATTAACAGTAAGGGTTTCTGTGTTAATTACTGAATATTGGGAAGGGAGACTGCAGTTTTCTTGAGAAATTTAACAGGAAAATTTGCATGGCAGTGAAAGAGGTGAATCCAGGATTGATGTATTTCTATTTATGTGTTATTCAGATCAAATAATTTGCAGAAAAGATATTATTTATATGAAAGAGATTCAAATGAACTATTTTCTTGAGTCTTTCTTGACTGAATGCTAACAATGACTACCTTGATTTGACAGCTCGTCTGTTCTTAGGTAAAGCTGAATGACAGACATCCACAAAAGCATTTGATTAGTTTATCATTACCTGTGTCTATGTTTAGCAGATGTTTTTGAAGTTCTTTACCTCAGTACTCAGTGAGATTTGTCACCATATAATGTGAAGTGTGGAATTCTGTTGTTCAAGTTACTTTTAAGTTCTTTCAACATTCTTCAGTAATTTATTTCATCACTGAATGTAAGTTTAGATCATCTGCAAAGTATAATATTTGGGCTGATTTTTAAAATAGAGAGAACTCTGGGAATATCTGGAAAAGTAAGTTGCAATAAATGAATATTAGGTAGAGTTGAAGAGAGGGGACTGAGAAAATAGTAGTAAACCAGTATGTTGTGACCTGTCCCTGAAGGAGAGGGTAACTCAGATTCTTGTTACCAGATCACTTGGGGAGATTAGAGTGAAATGACCCTGGATAATTGGTGTTCATAAATATCTGTAGATATGTAGGGCTTATTCTAGAACAATTTGTTTGCAATGGAAAAGAGGTATGGGTAATTTCTGTAGAAATAAAAAAGAGTAAAAATATCACTTATGTAATAATATAAGAAAGAGAAAGAAAACAAAGAAAATATAAATAAGTATAGAAAGAAGAAGAATAAGAAAGTATAAAGTAAATAATGGAGAGGACAAACACCACCACCTCTGAATTCAGTGACAAGAGTTGGTTGTTGCAATTTTGCTGTCCATCTGTTGAAGTGATGCTTGCAATCCTGATCTGTCACAGGTGGAGGAAGCCCATGAAACACAAAGTTCAGTGGGTTAATGCACACTGAGATTCAGGTGGGAATTCCCAGACACTTCCCCAGAGTTTTTACAGTGTCTGATAAAACATTTTGAGGCTCTTCAGAGGTCTTTGGTGGTTTATGACACCTTCTAAAACATGACAGCTGCCTCTCAGAAGAGCCTCTCACATAAAGCCAGTTATGCCCCATCAAAAGGAATGAAAACCCTCAGGCCTGCGAGTGAATGTCCCAATACCTTCCCTGGGAGGAGTTTTACAACTGATCCTGTTCTCAGGAGAGGAGACTGCATAATAAAAAGCACTATTCCCTCTCACCGGATCAGCTGCTTATTAGTCCCTTTCCTCACCTGGCTCAAAACCCAGATCATGCTAAACAAAGGTTGGAGTTTCCTGGTCATCCTCTTGTGCTCATGCCCTCGGCACCTGTGCAAGAATTTTGCCTTGCACATCATCAGCAAAGCACTCCCTGTTTTTGCAAGAGGCCATTTGGTTAAGCCATTAACCATTGACATTTCAGTCTCCCACACTACGTTTTCAAAAGATCCCTATGAGCACTACTCATACATTAGTCCCAATGGGCTGTGACCACCCAGCAATCATAGCATAGGTTTTGTCATGTTGTATCCTAAAACTGAAGGACAATACCGTTGTGATAATGAAAATATTGCCATGTGTCACCACAAAAAGTATGTTTGCAAAAAGAAACATTAAGCAGGAAGTCGTAATGGCTTTTAAAAAATAGAAATAAGCATTGCTTCATCAACTGAATCAGAAACAACAGCACAGTTTTGGAATAGGCTCTTGCAAATCACTATTACTTTTATATAGTAACTTAAAACTCAAGTGCAGCCCCCCCACAAAAGCCACCACGCGCTTGAATTTCTGTGCTGTCAGTTTCACGATGGACAGCTGATGTTTCATTTCCTCTCATTTATGGAAGGCTAACTTGGAAGAAGTTAATTCAAGATGATAGAGTTTTTCATTGAAGATTGACTTTTTCAAATTTTATCTTATTAAAATTTTGAGGCAGGTGAACTAGTTAATCTTGGACATCTGGCAGTGTGTAAAAATACACAGTCAAGTGACTCCCAAGACATCTTGCAAGAAGGAATTAAATTACTTAGTTATTCTGTGAGGTACTGTGCTATAAGGTAGCATTCCTTTGTATAGAGAAGTTAGTGTTCTATCCGGTATCTCCTAAATAATAGATTTACAAGTTTTAATCTTAATAACAGTTCATTTGGGTTAAGCAAAGATACTGCTATTATAAAGCTCTTTTATTTCCTTCAAACAAAATTAATATTTAAGAATCTTTATATGAGCACTAATAATAAATAAAAGATATGCAGATTCATCCTAATAAGAAAAATTCTATATTTTTACTAAGGGTAACAATGTACATATACAAACATAAAGACCATGGGTGCACATTCTATTATTAGATTTTTGGTCCACTTGTGAAAAATTATGCGTTTTTCTAATCCATTTTTCTAATCCAAACCACTCAATGCAGACTGGGTGACAATACACTGAAGTTAAACAGAAATAGCAGAAGAAAAATGTGGAGCTTTGCCACAGTATCTCTGCTTGTTCAGCTTCTGCTAGAAAGTCCATTTTAGCAGTTGCTTCTGTTAAGTCCTAGAAACAATTTATTGAGGTTGGAACAAATGTATTGCTAGGGAATTAAAATATGTTCCTACCAGAAATCTTGAATTAAAATAAAAGGAAATCAAATCACTAAACATTTTAATGAAAATGCAGTTTCTTTTTGAGCAATTGCAAATATTCTAAACAAAGGTAAGCCAGGTGTAGAAGCCACAGGGACTCGAATCTTCCTTTGGGACCTCTGCATAGACCATGCAATGTCAACCTCAGACTACTCCCAGTTTCTTCCTTCATTGATTCTTGACCTGACACAACCACCTAGCAGCCCAGAGGGGTCTCTTTAGTCAGACCAGGCAAAAGACAGTCAAAACAAATTATTTAGGCACTACCTTGTCTCTAAATAATGCCCTAAAGCGTTTAACTGCACTTAACATTTTTACTGAACAACTTTTTTTTGTTGTTGAGAGTCAGAAAATGTCATGATGAGTATTTTCAGTTTGATATACAGAAATAATGGATTAGCATCCATCAAAGTGAAAAGAGATTTTAGCTCATGATATGCAACTTCTGTTCTAATTTTAACACAAGCTTTCCTTGAGTTATGCTATATTTAGCTTCATTTTTAAATAATTCCTTGATGAGCAATAGTCTTAAAATATAAGTGACAAATATGGGTAAATCATCTGCAATAGCATTTATGCAAAGTCCAGTGTATTCCTGGCTCTCTCCGAGGATGCATGGACAGAGAATATAAAATAGCTGCACAGGGAAAGAAAGATGCACTTTCCAGTCCCTTGCTGTCACTTTGTTATTGCATACAGTGAAGCTGCATAAAAGATATGGCTATAAGATCCAATTTTTTAATGATTTCTTTCTTAATGAAATAGCTCTCAAATTTTGTTTGAAGAGAAAGACAGCCACCTTTACATCTGGGTAATTCCCCTTCACCCTAGCCCCCATTTAACTAATTAAATGTTCCTCAGAATTTGAAATCACTGAGTATAACAAAGCTCCTGAGAATCATAAGAAAGTCGGGAGGACATCTCAAACACAGGAATGGCTAGTGTAGGACAGTCTGGGGAGTACACGATGCTTTCAGTATCATTTTGTACTGTACTTTAGGGCTTTAATAGCCCTTCCAGCAATGTTGCACCAACTCTTAATCGATACCAATTATTTTTCTCTCCATAGAAACTAGGCTTAGTTAACCCCTGGAGTGCCTTAGCCTGAAATAAATAGACAGTATGTTTTCTTATGGGGATGAAGAAAACATCCACTACAGTGGAATTATTCCTACAACAAAAGTGCTGCTACATTCAAATGCTCGATGAACATATAGTCATCCAAAAAATTACTCTGGCCCGTAAGTTTAAGGCCACATTCTCAGAGCATTAACTTCAATAAACAAACCACACATTGTATTGAAACAGTATAAGAATAGCTATTTTACTGCTAATTTTTGATATTAAAACATTCTAATTTTGCATGCAGGTCAGGAGAAAATTTACATTGTAAAAGCATTTCATCACCAAAACTGGGGGGAAAAAACCCAAACAAAACAAAACTCCCCACCAAAAACCAATGTTTTGTGAAACACTCCCTTATGCACCCACATATTTTATCACAAATAATTATGATAAATAAATACTTCCTTGGGGTATTTTGTTCAGCTTAATACAAGTTTTTTAACCAAACATATAAATAGATTAGTCAAGATTTTTTTTTTTTTCTGTAAATAGGCAGGCAGAGAGTAGAATCAGGGAACCATTTAAACATATTGAAGCTCTTAAATATTACTGCTAAAATTATTTCCAAGTAGCTAATATAAAGGCAACATAAAAATAAGAGTATTGGAAATAAAAAGTACTAGGGAAACAGCTACTTTGTAGCCTTATTGTGCTGCACATTCTCAGCATCCCTGTGGTAATGGAAATCTAGATTCTCCTGAAGTAAATGTAAATTTCTGCTAAGATCCAAATAATGTTTTATGTTTATCTGTCTATCTTTAAGTATGCATGAAGTGTTTAATTCTTAAACACCTAGAAAGTCCTGCATACATTTATTCAGTATAATACACCATCAAATGGGAATAAATTGGAACACAAAATAGTTCAATTTGATTGAAGAAAAAAGCAGACAGTCTTCAAGACAAAGAAGTTGCTCCCATAGCAGTTCACAAAAAGGACAATTCTAATAGATCCAAGAGAATGAGAAAAAAAAGCCGATACGCTCCTGCAATGGATCTATCAATAGGGTAAATAATTGGCTTTGCATTGCTCTCTTTAAGCTAGCTAAGCTAATACATCATTTAAATGATCATTTTAGAAAGTGAAGCTGTCTACAGTCATGCAGTATTATGCAATTGTTCAGAATACAGTACAATATTCTGTCACTCTCAGCTATGGACATATCTGAAATATTTTTTTCAAGCCATTGAACCAAAAGCTGAGGAACAGAGGTTCTAATAAGCCATTGCCCTCTGGAGCTGCCATAGTTCTCTGCATAAACTTGATAAACTGCTTCCTTCATTAGTTTTTGTTGGCTTTCACAACAAATGGGCCCACATCATTACCATTGTTTGTCATATGCTCTTACTCCTTGAAGGCTATGAGCCATTGCAATGGGACACATTCCAAAACCATGTGATACTTTGTTCCAGGCATTCTAGAAAGGTTTTCCTAAGGAACACAATTTTTCATATGGTAGAAGGAATATATTCTGTACTCACTTGAAAGGAATGGTTTGCCAAAAAAGTAAAGCAGGGACTGATGGCAAGAAGAGGTGAATCTTGATTTAGCAAAACTTATTAAAGCTTTTTATTTTCTTAATGTTTTAATTTCTCCACTGTTTTTTCCAGGCTGTACTAGAAGGAAGACACAACTAAAGATTTAGAATATTAATGGATTTTTGAAATACAGAAAAAAATTATGCTAACAGAGGATGGGATTTCCTTTCATTAGTTGTTCAATCCACTGCAACCAGGCCCAGTAACATAAAGCATAATTCCTTAGAAGACAAAGCAAAAAAGGCCTCACAAAACTGTTCAACATCATTTGTCTTTGCTTTCATCCTTTACCAAAGGACAGGCTTAATTCTGACTCCATAACAAAAACAAAACAAAACAAAACAAAACACCAAAACATAACAAAAAGATGCTATATACTTAAAAATGGGGTACATTCCTGTATTTGAGAATACAAAAGTACTTACAACTATGAACAAATATTGCCAGTTTCTCTTTAAATCCTTACTTATCTCTAATGGCAAGACAGCCAGCAACTGAGGCTTCATTTTTTTTACACTTTTCCTGTGTTCAAGCTGATGTGATGACTAATCTTTGTAACTATTTTCACCATGGCATGCAGTTTAATTATTAGGCTGGCACTACTATTCCCTAAATAAAGTATCAATACTTCCCTTTTTCACCACTAATACCAAGATCCTTGCGGATATTTACAAGAGGTATTTTCTGATTCCCTGCAAAATTTATTTCTTTTATTTAAAAGGGTACTGAGTAGTGCTGAGTAGAGGTGGGAAAAAGAAAAGAAGGATTACTTTTCCAAGGAAAAAGGTCTTAATCCAAAACTTGAGGCTGAGGGATAAATGGATGCAAATTACAGGCAACTCAGTGAAAGCCCTTACTCGGTGCAGCATATCATTACATATCTATCTGTAACAGAAAACTAGATGCTTAGAGGAAATAAAAACCACACCAAAACATAAAAATCTGGTAGGATTTTATGCTAGGAAAATGAGTATTTGGAATCAGTAGGTAACTTCAAAAAATGTTTTATGTGAGATTTAAAGGCTCAACTTTTTTTCTGAAGACAAAACATAAAATATTGAAGGATCTTTTCTTCTGGAAAAAAATAGATCATTTTAGGTGGTTTACTGAGTTAAACTCCCCATAGTATTCTCAACATCTTTTGTAAATTGAAATTGCTAGAATTGGTAACATAGCAGAGGGAATGGGAGAAAATTCCAATGAGACAAAAAGCTTCCATCTGGATTTCATTAAATAGTAATTTTCTCTTAATTTGTTCTATAATTTTAAGTCATGAAAGTCAATGGATATATTATTGCATAATGAAAAATCTCAGGGATTATATAAAAAATTTGGTTTTACTCAAGCTTTTATTCTCTGGTTGCATGAGCTCATATATCCTAAATTAATTATCTGACCAAGTGGAAAAAAAAAAAAGCTGTTTGCCAATGGTTTTCTGCCTTTTTTCTGTCAGAAATTTCACCATGGTTTGAATCAACCATTGACTTAAAAACTAATATTCTCTAAAATGTTAGTGACCATAATTTTATATACTTTTCTATATAAAAAATAGAATATGTTATCCACTCACCGTAAAATATATGTTATGTGATGAAAGACAATCCTTTTCTTTTTCAGGAGTTATGAAAAATAAATTTAAAAAGTATCTAAAATTATAATCATTACTCAATGTCACAAATAATTATTAGACCTTTAAAATCACACTTCTAACCTCATAAAATAAATAACACAGGAAGCTTTTTTATTTGTTTTTTGTTTTAGATTAGACTGAAAGAAAAATTAAGGGATCACATCTTGTACTGTTGGAAAAATATACTAATACATCAAATTTTTTAGAGAAATAAAAGAATTTAAAATAATCTGTACTTCTCTGTCTAGTCTCTGTGCTAGGTAAGCATCTCCATATGGCAAGCTAGTTATGTCTGATTTCCTCAAACACCTTCCAATTCATGAAGCTTGGATGCTACACTTACCTACTCTTTGCAAAGCAGTAATTATTGTCACAATTTTATGTTTGTGGCCCTCTCTGCACCCTAGGTTTTTTCTCACTTTTCAGTGTTTGCAGAGCAGTGCCCACAATTACCCTTTTTGTAATTCTGCACCATTTTGTCATTCATCCATTCAGTTGTACAAAGTCCCAACATGGATTTAGAGAGCTTAATCAGGGAGCAGAAGGGGTCTGGAACTTAAGCAGGGCCATCAGAGGTATAAGCAGTGAGTGTTGTACTGGAAAGATGCATCCTGCTCCGAAATCTTTGTTTCCACTAAGGTGCTGAAAAGAGAAGGCAGGAAGGAAGGAAGGAAGGAAGGCAGGAAGGAAGGAAGTAGTGGAAGGAAGGAAGTGGCGGAAGGAAGTGGCGGAAGGAAGGAAGTGGCGGAAGGAAGGAAGTGGCGGAAGGAAGTGGCGGAAGGAAGGAAGTGGCGGAAGGAAGGAAGTGGCGGAAGGAAGTGGCGGAAGGAAGTGGCGGAAGGAAGTGGCGGAAGGAAGGAAGTGGCGGAAGGAAGGAAGTGGCGGAAGGAAGTGGCGGAAGGAAGTGGCGGAAGGAAGGAAGGAAGGAAGGAAGGAAGGAAGGAAGGAAGGAAGGAAGGAAGGAAGGAAGGAAGGAAGGAAGGAAGGAAGGAAGGAAGGAAGGAAGTGGTGGAAGGAAGGAAGGAAGTGGCGGAAGGAAGTGGCGGAAGGAAGGAAGGAAGGAAGGAAGTGGCGGAAGGAAGGAAGGAAGTGGCGGAAGGAAGGAAGTGGCGGAAGGAAGGAAGTGTCGGAAGGAAGGAAGTGGCGGAAGGAAGGAAGGAAGTGGCGGAAGGAAGTGGCGGAAGGAAGTGGCGGAAGGAAGTGGCGGAAGGAAGGAAGGAAGGAAGGAAGGAAGTGGCGGAAGGAAGGAAGTGGCGGAAGGAAGTGGCGGAAGGAAGGAAGGAAGGAAGGAAGGAAGGAAGGAAGGAAGGAAGGAAGGAAGGAAGGAAGGAAGGAAGGAAGGAAGGAAGGAAGGAAGGAAGGAAGTGGCGGAAGGAAGTAAGTGGCGGAAGGAAGGAAGTGGCGGAAGGAAGGAAGGAAGGAAGGAAGGAAGGAAGGAAGGAAGGAAGGAAGGAAGGAAGGAAGGAAGGAAGGAAGGAAGGAAGGAAGGAAGGAAGGAAGGAAGGAAGGAAGGAAGGAAGGAAGTGGCGGAAGGAAGGAAGGAAGTGGCGGAAGGAAGGAAGTGGCGGAAGGAAGTGGCGGAAGGAAGTGGCGGAAGGAAGGAAGTGGCGGAAGGAAGTGGCGGAAGGAAGTGGCGGAAGGAAGGAAGGAAGTGGCGGAAGGAAGGAAGGAAGTGGCGGAAGGAAGGAAGTGGCGGAAGGAAGGAAGGAAGGAAGGAAGGAAGGAAGGAAGGAAGGAAGGAAGGAAGGAAGTGGCGGAAGGAAGTGGCGGAAGGAAGTGGCGGAAGGAAGTGGCGGAAGGAAGTGGCGGAAGGAAGTGGCGGAAGGAAGTGGCGGAAGGAAGTGGCGGAAGGAAGGAAGGAAGGAAGGAAGGAAGGAAGGAAGGAAGGAAGGAAGGAAGGAAGGAAGGAAGGAAGGAAGGAAGGAAGGAAGGAAGGAAGGAAGTGGCGGAAGGAAGGAAGGAAGGAAGGAAGGAAGGAAGGAAGGAAGGAAGGAAGGAAGGAAGGAAGGAAGGAAGGAAGGAAGGAAGGAAGGAAGCGGCGGAAGGAAGTGGCGGAAGGAAGTGGCGGAAGGAAGGAAGGAAGGAAGGAAGGAAGGAAGGAAGGAAGGAAGTGGCGGAAGGAAGGAAGGAAGGAAGTGGCGGAAGGAAGGAAGGAAGGAAGGAAGGAAGGAAGGAAGGAAGGAAGGAAGGAAGGAAGGAAGGAAGGAAGGAAGGAAGGAAGGAAGGAAGGAAGGAAGTGGCGGAAGGAAGGAAGTGGCGGAAGGAAGGAAGGAAGTGGCGGAAGGAAGGAAGGAAGGAAGGAAGTGGCGGAAGGAAGGAAGGAAGTGGCGGAAGGAAGGAAGGAAGTGGCGGAAGGAAGTGGCGGAAGGAAGTGGCGGAAGGAAGTGGCGGAAGGAAGGAAGTGGCGGAAGGAAGGAAGTGGCGGAAGGAAGGAAGGAAGTGGCGGAAGGAAGGAAGGAAGTGGCGGAAGGAAGGAAGGAAGGAAGGAAGGAAGGAAGGAAGGAAGGAAGGAAGGAAGGAAGGAAGGAAGGAAGTGGCGGAAGGAAGGAAGTGGCGGAAGGAAGGAAGGAAGTGGCGGAAGGAAGGAAGTGGCGGAAGGAAGGAAGTGGCGGAAGGAAGTGGCGGAAGGAAGGAAGGAAGGAAGGAAGGAAGGAAGGAAGGAAGGAAGGAAGGAAGGAAGGAAGGAAGGAAGTGGCGGAAGGAAGTGGCGGAAGGAAGTGGCGGAAGGAAGGAAGGAAGGAAGGAAGGAAGGAAGGAAGGAAGGAAGGAAGGAAGGAAGGAAGGAAGGAAGGAAGGAAGGAAGGAAGTGGCGGAAGGAAGGAAGTGGCGGAAGGAAGGAAGGAAGGAAGTGGCAGAAGGAAGGAAGTGGCGGAAGGAAGGAAGTGGCGGAAGGAAGGAAGTGGCGGAAGGAAGTGGCGGAAGGAAGTGGCGGAAGGAAGTGGCGGAAGGAAGTGGCGGAAGGAAGTGGCGGAAGGAAGGAAGGAAGTGGCGGAAGGAAGGAAGTGGCGGAAGGAAGGAAGTGGCGGAAGTGGCGGAAGTGGCGGAAGTGGCGGAAGTGGCGGAAGGAAGGAAGGAAGGAAGGAAGGAAGGAAGGAAGGATCAGTTTAACACTGCCTGTCAAATGAGACATATAAGAAAAGTTCTCAGAGAAAATTACATGGCACTTTGATCATGGGCTACAGTAAAAACATGGGGAGAAAATTTCCCAAAGAATTCAGGCTGTACTTAATAGAAGTTATGGTCTGGCAGCAGAGAAGATGCTGTTGCAATTTATGAATGTTATATATTACAGCTATTATAGAAGCAGAAGCTTATTGCAGTGCTGCAAACCAACAGGTTTCTCCCTCTCTCTGCTGCAGAGTTCAATATTAGCACAGGGGTTACCGATGGAGACACCCAGTCACAAAATAACCCATCTTTGCAGTTGAACATTGAAGAATTTTAGAATTTCCCTGAAGTATTTAGCAAGGAATATTTGTATTCTAATAAAGGATAGGGAGAAAAAAATGTGGTTAGTAAGGGGTAAATCGAGCACTTAACACTTGTTTCACTTTACAGGTCGATTTTAATTTTGTGTTAGGGATTACAGAGAAATCTGTCAATAAGACAACGGTACAGAAAACACAAAGGCGGAAGAAAAGCAACTCTTAGTATCTAATAGAAAAGTTCCCATGTAAATTATAAAATTGAAAGCAAAATAAATTTATATTTTGTTGAAACAGACTATCTAGATTTTAATATTCTGAAATGCATCAAAATGGCTGCTTCAAATTTCTAGATATTTTACAGAAAAGATAATTCCAGGAAAACAGAACAGCTACATAAGCTGTTTTCAGCTTATTTAATGCAGAAAGCCCAAATATTAAGGTCAAGTGAAGTACTTGGGATTATTATTAACTTCATAATACTTTTTGTATTACTAGAAAATCACCTTCACCAAAGCATCTCTCATAAGACATTTCCAGTATATAAACACTCAGAGGAACATTTCGTTGTAGCTGTATCTCTGTGCCTGTTCTGCACCTTCTGAGTTTTGAGGAGGACCACTTCTGAGCACAGACTGAAACCTCTCACCACCACTAAGCATCCTGTCACTCACATTCCCTTTGTGTGCCCCCAGCAAGAGGACAGGAGTAGTAATGGTCCCTTTTAAGTCCCTGTGAGTAATTGTTCTCAAATTAATTAACTGCAGTGCATGTCACTAGATTTCTTAAACAAAGTAGGCATTTAGTGCCCCAAGACAGGAACTGTAGAGAAAGTAAAAGATGGGATTGAATCAGAGGTCATTACGATTTATTTTACCAATTACACATATATCTTTTGCATTTTTTGCCACACCTTAAAAGCACAAAGATCTAAATTACTATTCAAGTACTCTGAGAATTATAGAACGGTTACAATCCAGTGACTTAATCAAAATGCATTTGTGCTGTAATTTAGAGAGAAGACAGCAGGAAGAATGATATGAAAACACAAAGTATGATACAAACTGCAGAAAGGATCATTTTTGAAGGGGTGATGGGAATGGAGATGCCTAACAAGCCAATATTAAAATCCTGGGAAGACAAGCACTCAGAGGATGGAAGCACAAGCAGTCAATGGTTTATAGAGCAGCAGTCATACAAGAGAAGTCTGATAGCCTTGTCAAAAATTAAGACTTTTAAATGAACCTAATCTAATAAAATATAAAATAAGCTTTCAAATGTACTTCCTAAAAGCATATTTACATCTGGAATTCCATTGAAACATGAATTTCTTAAGAGTTTATTTCATAAAAAAGTCCTAAAACTTTTAGAGTAAATATCCACATTGTTATCAAATGGTTATTTGAATAGCAATACTTACTTCCTCTTTAAAAAGATTGAAAATTGTAGATGAAAACCCTGTTTAGGTAACATTTTTTTCACAGATTCTGAAAATTTCCTTTGTATCTTCTCCCAAAAATTATATTAATTTCCATGAAATGTGGTTTTATTCAATGTAATATCAGGTTACACAATTTATTAGTATTACCATTGTATTGAAGTCATTATTCAGACATAGTTAGTTTGCTTAAAGACCATATTAACAACAAAACCATAATGCTAATGACAGTTGAGGGAATGAACCTTAACTCCAAATGTCTGTTTCTCTCCAAATACCCCTAACATAGCTTTTTCTTCCTAATAAAAGAAAGAAAAATATTAATATGTCAACTCTTTCTAAAACACAATAAAGTGGAGGTAGTGAACTCAGATAAAATGTACAACAGGTAAATAGAAATTCAATATTTTTAAAGAATTTGAGAAAGAGGTAGAGCAGATTTTATTAAAGTGAATTTATAATTTATATCTGGAGTTTTGCTGCCATGCACTTCCTAGCAAGTTTCATAGCTTCCAAGTCACCAAACTACATGTTTTGATATGCTTCAGGAATAAATCTATTACCAAGGCAACAAAACACAATGCAGTGCTTGCTATAGTTTATCCATTAAACTTAAGCATTTGCTTTAAAAAAATCACATTTACCAACATATTATGAGACTTGTATTTTAAAAAGGATATTTTCCTTCCTGTTTCCTTGACTCTTGAAATTATTCTGGCTTCAGTGCACATATAATTATGCTTGTATAAATGAAAACTATTGAGTTGTAAGCTCAGGGAAAAATGCAACAACTTAAACACAGTATGAGATTTTTAAAAAGTAAGTGCTTACAGAATATCGATAAATAGAAAGCTTTTCCATTCAAGCAAAGAACACAGCAATATCTGGTTAAACTGAATTACTTGCATAATTCTCTTAATTAGTAGAAAGCCACTAAAAAAAACCTTTGGTCCTGGTTCTAATGTTTTTACTTACAGAAAACCAATCTAGCTCAAAACTAGATGCATTTATTTAGTAGTCAGTATTCACCATGTAATTTTTTTGGCCTTCATGACCATTTGTTCCATTAAAAAGTAGCAGAGATGCTAGCTATCTCTGTTATTTAATTAATTCTTTAGTTGATTATATATTATTACTGTTTAATATAAGTCGCAGCAGTATCCTCTACCAATTTCAGTGTCACAGAACTTTGCAGGGTAGGTAAATAACCACAAAACTTTCAGGTAAAACAGAATATGGAAATGAAAACCAGAAACCCTTGAGCAGATAATAATGTGAATTTATGGACCTAGAAGATGATGGTCTGTTTGGTTTTAATGAAAGTTGGTCACAATAGGGTTGGATATGCCTGGCACAACCCCCCTTACAGCCTTCCTGCTCTGACAGATGCTCCTTGAGCTTATTCTGCTAACCAGCCATTTGTGAGCTGAAGCTGTTGCTTGTCAAGATGCCTGAAGACAACTCCTCACGAGTCAGTCTCAGCAATGGCAATGACACAATTTTAATTTTAATGACATGCATTCTTGATTTCTGAAGTACATGAGTGACGCTTGTCATCGGTATTCATGTTAATGGATAATAGCAGGAATTTTCCTCCTATCAGAAGCCCATGAGTTCCTCAGGATTTAAAGCTGTAGCTTAGTTGGCAGAGACTGGAGGAGGGAATACAGTAACATTGAGCCACCATGCGACGGCATCCACATTTTTTAGGAAAAAGTGCATATGTAATTGCCTTTCACTGTTGTGGTTCTCCTTCTTTACAGTAGACTGATTTACTAGGAGGACCACAGGCTCATGTAATCTATCAAAGTACAGTAAACAGAAGCTCTTAATAACTTGACTATTTTAATAACACATTTCAACAATCCCTCTTTGCTGGGATTAAAGAGCTCCGCTTGCCAAACTGGAGGTGAGGAAGAACAGCTGACAGAGAAATAAGAACTGAGAAAGCATGAACATTTTCCACATTGTTTGCTGAGTTGCTAAAAATATATTAATAGAAGAGGTGTTACCTTAACTGATCCCCTTTTCTTTTTAGAGAGAAATTTCACTGCTAATCCATACTAATGTTAAGCCATCATAAAACTGTTCAAAAAATCAATTACAATCCATAACAGAAAATCTATTGGTGTGACAAAAAATGTTATCTCTAGAGAGTTGTTTACCCAGTCTGCCTGGGAAGATATTTCCAACAATTGATAAAGAACAATAAAGAATAAGTATGCAAAAAATGTGCCCTTGCATTGTTTAAATTATAGTGTTAAACAAAGTTCCAGTCCTTTGAGTTTAACTAGGGGAGCAGAAAAGGTCTCTTCTTTCAGATAGCTGAGCTGATACACACAAATATATTCATAGTCCCCTGAGGTCATTATTTAAAAAACTACTAATGGGACAATCCCTTTTACCAGCCTTAGATATTTCCACTCCATTCTGCATGGTTGAAACCACACTAAAACTGTGAAATAATCTGCTTTGTTTTGGAACCATAATTACATATTGACAGGTTAAACTGTAAGACCTAAATCAAGGGGATTTGGGTTATTATGTGAGCATTCTCATGGGGCAAACCAAGAGGGACATCAATTATTTTGCCACAGCCTAACTCCTTTTCAATTTTATTACCCTGAATGGCATTAAATACTTGGTGAAAAGGAACTGCTGAAATAAAAAATGCAAGGCAAATGTAGAAAGGTTGTCAGAAAAAGTTGTAACATAAAATGAAAATAAAAATAGCTATGTTTTACAAGGAAAATGTTCACAGAGAAACATTTTATTATTACAAAATATCTCCTTTTGCTTCTTAATTATTTTTCTTTCTTTGTATTTTTCCCCATCTTAAATAGCTTTGATTTTGTTTCTAAATTCTTACCAAAAAGGATTGAGAAAGATCTTATTTACTGAACAATTGCCATTGTAAAATTACTGGTCAGAGCATTTTCCAATCATCCACTAGTTGATAAAATGAATGACATATGCATTATGAATAACATACAGTGAAGACTTTTTTTATTAAACGTATAAGATGCCAAAATTAAAATATGGTTTAGAGGTAATAAATATAGTGTACATGTTCAAGAATAACAAAATTATTTAGTTATTGAGACATCTTGACACATTATGAACTCACTCTTTATGAGCTAATTTTTGCATTTCAAATGATGCACATCATCCCTGTGTTCATATTGCATTTCCTCTTTATCCATATCTATGTTTAATTTCAAGAACATATCTATAAAAAAAAATGCCATCTATATTGTATGTGTTATCTATATTATTAAAAAAAACCTGCTAAAAATATTTTTACTTAAATGTCTAAGCAAAAAAACAGAGGAAATTATAAAATGTAACAGATTCATCAAAAGAAAAGAAAATAGAAAAATATATATAGGTAGCGAAATACCCACAAAGTGCAAAAAAATCATTAATTTTCTGAGATAAAAACAAAACTTCAGAGGAAACCTCCTGTTACATAAAGACATGCTGAAGTACAGAAATAGCTTGGTGGATTTGCATCCAATCATAAGAATATCATCAAAGTGTATTATTACGTATGTTTGCATCATTTGTTCTTCTGCGGGATTTGATTTTCTGCAACTAAATCTCACTAAAGAGAAAACACCACAAGCACTGCTGGGATTGGTTTTACTGAAGTCCTATTAAATTTACTTTACAAGCATAAAAGTATATTGCCCGTAGTATGAAAATTCAATGCAACTACATTTTTAAGGTTAACTTTAATTCTTGCTTGAAGGTTAGGGTCTGGCTGTGTGGGAATACGACATTACTGCACAGATGTTGCACTGCCTTGGGTCCCCCAGCACCTATCAATGAAACACATCAGGTGCAGCGTGTCACAGCTCATGTCTGCACTTTGATTGCTTGTAGGGCTCCATAGCAACCGAAATAGAAGCAACCTGTTCTAGCAACTGGAGATTGCTTTCATATTTTACTAAGATTGGGTGTTCCGCTTGACTTGTATAGTAGTGGATGACTTACTGGTTGGAAAAAAATAAAAATGTTTGCAGAGCAAAAGTTTTGCCTCTTTATAAACTTGGATTTATGAAGTTCAGCAAACTTTGCTGATTCCCACTAAGGCATCTGATTCACAGTCAATAATCAAAAGATTATATGATTGCATATTAAATTAACAAGCTTTAGGGATTAAATTTAAGTGAAACGGGAAGAGTGAGCATTAATCTAAACCAGAGAAGGGGAACAAAAAATATCTACCAAACAAAACCCAAAATCAAACAAACAAACAAACAAACAAACAAAACTCCCAAACAAATTTCCTCAAAATGAAACAGAAAAGAGCCCAAAAATAAAAAAAATATTATACAACTATAATGAGATGGCATAATAATTCTGACCTTTCCCAAGGGAAATTATACAAAATCAAGAGAAACAGTGAAAACATTAAGAATTTCTACATGCAATTTTTATATAATTCCTTAATTAGACTGCAGTTTGATGACTAAACCTTCTTCTCTCCCCAGCTGTAAATAGCAAAAGCAGGGTGTTGGATGATTTTGAGTTCTATTTCTGACCTTCCTGGCAGGTTCTACACTGCAAAGCTTACTTTTATCCTAAAAGAGATATTTACAAAGGGAATAGTGAACATCTACTGTTTCTTTCATCCTCACTGCTTCTCTTCACTGTACTGAAGCCCACAGAGGAGTCTGGTGTGTTTGGAACTGATATAGTTGAAAAAGCCAAAAAAATGTTTCAATTCTGTTTACCAAACTATTTAATGTGTGACTACCTGGAAAATCATTGCCTCCCTGCAGATGGAAGGCTAGCAGGGACAGTCATTCCCCAGGCAGTACCTGGACACTAATTCTGGTCCACTCATGCCTGCTATGCTTCATAACCAGCTGGATGCCTCTAAGTAAGAGCTACATGACCATGCCTTGAAAGCTGAAGAGTGCCTTGCAATTTTCTGCTATTGTGTTCTTGGTTCTTATTCTTGATTCAAAATCACTCCTCTTCAGTCTGCAAACTTAAAATCCTGTATGACTTTCTCTGGTGCACAAAATCTCCCCACATGTTGTTTTTAGACAAGACTAAAGCTAGTCTTTACCATACATCTGTCATTAAACTATGAGACTGCTGTTAGTGGGCTAGCCCATCTATGTTCCATGAAAGTGCACTATAAAGATGCTTTGGTTTTTTTTCCCACAATTGCTGCATCTTTTCTGTACTCAAGGAAGATTGCACTGGTTGTCCCCATTTATTACCTTGAAAGCATTTGTTCTCTACATGGCCAGTTTGTCTTGTCTACTTTGCTTTCCAGATTTCCACACATAGTGAAAAATGGTAACCCAGGAAAATACCCCAGAAGCAGGAGGAATAGGACAGGTTGGTACTTCTTTACTACAGTTTTTCTTTATACATTATATCATTATGGCTCTAATGTGTCCAGCAGTCAGAAGGCACAGTCAATTTTGTGTGGTAGGACAAGACTCCAGCATCCCACATATTTCCAGGGAATCTTTCACTATTCATCTGCAACGAATTTTGTGTTCTTTCCTCAAAGCGATCCAGTGTGCAATCTCCTACACTCTTGGGTGATGCCCCATTGAATAGGTTATTATGTAAAACCAAGCATCTCTTATTTTCTTTCTTCAGGATTATTAATGCCTCAGCTACAAATTCAGGTCCACAGAAGCTATTTACATCAAATATAAGAATTGGACTTCTAATTGTGAATTTCAGCCTCAATGAGAAAATGTAATTTGAATCACAAATGAACAATCAAGTTTACTGACACACCAAATCTTTGTTCTGACCATTTCTAATTCCTGATCTTAGATTACTTCTCCTCAGCATAATGACTTCTTGAATGCTGTTCTTTTGTAGTTAGAGCTTCATAAAGAGTGCAGAAATTAATTTTATAAACTTGCAGCTTCCTGAGATCAGGTGCATGCCTCACCTGTCTCTCCATTCCTCAGCAGGGTATCAGTTAAGTTAAGTAATGGTTAGGCACATAAAGGAAATTATGATACACAAGATAACAGAGAGTAACAAAGCTGGGGAACACTAACGGGTGTCTACATTAAAACCTGGAAAAACTGGACTGTAAATAGCATAATCATGTACTCTCACATCAAATATAGGAGACTAAATTCTCTTTCTTTCTTCATAAATCAAGTAACTAAAATGGATCTCAGTGTACCTGTTAAAAAAGACGTAGCATCAGATTTCAGTACAGATGCTCTATGCTTTAAGCTCTTTTTATAAGAATAACATCTATATTCAAAACATAAATCATGAAACTTTTAAATTGAGAGTTTCATTTTTCTGTTAATGAGCATGTCCAACTCCAGAGAACTTCAATACTGTAAATCAGGGCAAAATGTATCCCTTAAATAATTAATTACAAGTCACATTCATAATAAGTACTGTAATTTAAAGTTTGCTCTGCAGCTATTCCTTGTCAATCAATATCACACTTGCTCTGAAGAAACAGATATTGTGTTATTATTAATAAAAATGACTTGATACTGCTATTTTTTACATTGAAACATCACAGTTTAACAAAATCCCATAACAGTCAATAGCTTCAATTGGTTTTAGGTCTTTTTATTCCAACTGTGGAAAGACGAGGGGAAAAATTTCTTGTTCTGATACATAAATACTGCAACTGGGACGATTTATTCTGGGTTAAATGTAAACTTTTGACTGAAGTACAAATCTTCCATAGGATTTCAGCATGCAGATCTATGGTTTTAAACTAGGCAGAAATTATTTTGAGTGATGGCTCCTCTTAACATCAGGGGAGTGCTTACCTCTCTCCCTTTACTTTGTACATGGCAGGCCTCCAAAACTCCTACTGTTAAATCTGAATTAAGTAGCCTTAATATGTATGATATTTAACATTTTCAGAAGCTATGCATTAAATCTGTAGCCTGAAACTTCTAGTTAAGGAATAAACCCAACACTTCAGGGCTTTACATGCATTTCTTTAATTCCTCTTGCCAAGTGTTATGTTTCACTGAAAACTATAAAAGTTCACATCACCTGAATCTTTTTCTGCAAGATTAGTGGAGTAACATCTTAGTCTGAAAGTGATCATTTTCTTTCACAGCGTTTTATTCCCTGAACTCTTATGCTTGTATTAAATATGAAATAGGTATAATGAGTTTTAAATTTTAAAGACATTAAGTACCCTGAACAAGATGGTTAAGAATTGTAGAGCAACTTTGCCACTAAAAAGAGCTTAGCAAATCCAGTAAAGTACCACATTAGTTTTCTATATGCATGATTATATGTATTTACTATGTTATCGGTTTCTGAAAATGTATTCACTCATTCACATATCTCAATATGAATTTGCATTCATTTCTACAGCATTAGTTGGCAAACAAAACTACATGACCTAAACCTCTCAATAACAACTATCAATAATAAGGTGTTTATTGGAGCAGAGAAGGTATCAAGATACGTATAGTTGCACCTCATCTGCGAAAACTGACAATCTGTGATAATCTGGGTCAGTCCAGCACTTTACCTCCTTTACCCATAACCTCCTCCAGGCCTGATGTTTTTAGTGTCTGATAGACCTGAAACTACTACATCAATGCTTTACAATAGCTCATACTTCAGCTGGCATATCAGTGTCATATTGTTTCTGTTAATATCTCTCTTCTTGTCAGTGGCATTACCACTGCAGGAAAAAATAATAAGAAATAATACTTGGTATATATACACATGCTTATTAAAGCCTTTACAAAGTAAATGGTAATCTCAGAAACTGTACCGAAAATTGTGTCTATAATGTGATCTAAAGTAACTGTCATTTGTACAAGTATACCAAAGACAAAAAAAAAAAAAAAAAAAAAAAAAAAAAAAAAAAAAGATTAGAAGAACTTTCTATTCTCCTTTAGATTAAAAAGGATGGAGAAGGGGAGACAAAAGTTAGGTGGACTGATGAAATCTTCTGTCCCATGGATCATTTTAAATGGATCAAACATACCCCAGAATGCTATAAAGGGGATAGAAACTACATTTTAATAGGGTCCAAAGGAAGGATGTTGAGTATTCCAAAAAATACCAAAGCAAAACATAAAACAAATAAAATAAAATCACAGTGTACAGAAACAGCAGAATAAATAAGACCTTGTAATCTGCAGGCTGCACCACTATTAGTGGCAGCTCAAAGGAAACGAAAAGTCACATTGCTGTCAAGTCTCCTATAAATAATCAACCTTTGATTTTAGTAGTGTGGTGGGTTGACCTTGGCTGGTCACCAGGTGTCCACCAAGCCACTCCATCACTCCCCCTCATCTACAGAACAGAAAAAAAATGTACAATGGAAAGCTCATGGGTCAAGATAAGGACAGGAAGATTACTTACCAATTACCATCACAGGCAAAGCAGACTCAACTTATGGAAATTATTTTAATTTACTGCCATTTAAACATAGTAGGGTAATTACAAGTAAGAACAAATCTAAAACCAACTTCCCTCCTCCCCTCTCTGCCTCTCAGGCTCAGCTTTACTCCCTATTTTATCTTCCTCCTCCCCTCCAGTAGTGCAGGGAGATGGGGAATGGGGGCTGCGGTCAGTTCATCACAGATTGTCTGTGCCACTCCTTCCTACTCAGGAGAAAAACTCCTTACACTCTTCTCCTGCTCCAGTGTGGGATCCCTCCAATGGGATACAGTCCTCTGGGAACTTCTCTTGAATGGATCCTTCCCTCAGGTTGCAGTTCTTCAAAAAAGTGCTCCATCTTGAGTCCTTACCATGGGGTGCAATTCTTCAGGAATTAACTAAATCCCATAGGATCACAGGTCCTGCCTGGAACTTACTCCAGCAAGGACTCTGCACAGGCTGCAGCTTCCTACAGAGCTTTCACTTGCTCTGGCACAGGCGGGACTGCAGTGCGGGTACCTGCTCCACCATGGACCTCCACAGGCTGAAGGGGAATCTGTGCTCTTGTGCCTGAGGTCCCTCCTCTCCCACCTCATTCACTGATCTGTGGTTCTCTCACATACTATCCCTTCTCTCTCCAGGTGCTGCTGCACAGCATTTTTTACCCTTTCTTCAATCTTTTCATAGAGGTGCTCCTAATGTCCCTGAGTGGCTCCGATTCAGCCAGTGGCAGATCTCTCTTGGAGCCAGGTGAAACTGGCTTTGCCTGTCATGGGGGCAGCCTCCAGAATCTTCTCACAGAACCCATTCCCGCAAACCCATCCCCCCACTAGCAAACCTTTCCACCTAAACCCAATGTAAGAAGCTGCAAGGGTATCACATGATAATATAATATAGGAAATGGTGAAGATATGAAAACGTATTTCTGTGTTAAACTAAAGATCACTATATGAGTAAAATATTATGGTCCTTCCACAGTACAATTTATTGTACATTATACATTAGAAGGTGAACTTATGCTATTTCTCACTATTTACTTTTAAATAGGATTACAGCAGAGACCATACTACCTGCTATTCTCTCTGAGCAATACCTTAAGGCAAACTGGAAAAGCAAAATATTCTTGATGCTGAAGAATATCTTAATACCCATTTTCCATGTAGCTGCTGTCTTCCTAACAACATATTTCCAACAGTGAGAACACAGATAGCTTCCTGCAGAGTTTCTAATCTCAGGGCTATTTTGCAGAGCAGCCAGGGGGATGTGCTAGCGTAATAAGAAATCTGGTAACTACTGCCTAGAGATATAACACTTCATGTCTGCTCACTTTTCAAACTCTCTTGGCTTAAAACAGGGATCCTAGCTTGGCTCCTAAATCTTTCCTTCCCTAGATAGCAACACATTATTCTCACACCAGATAGCTTAACTTGCTGGCTGCCTACAGAAGCCCTGAGAGCCCTTTTAATTATATACAAAACTAACACACAAGGTCCATAAAACACTTCCAAGTCAGTCAAGACTGCTAACTACTTGGATGTGAAGTGAACATGCTTGTGTTTTGATTAAGTTGGTACTTCTGTTTACACTGCAAGTGAAGACAAAATATGCCAAAGATCGGGGGGACTGGTTGCACACTGGACCTCAAAGTTAGTGTCCCAGATTTGCTTCATTTGAATGACAACTCAGGGTTGTTATTTTGGGAAAAAAAAATTAAATTATGTAAAGAAAGGATGCTATTTCAGTAGGATTTTCCCCACAATATATTTTTAAAAGTCTTCTTTTTGCTTGATATAATTTCCCTGTGGCATTGTGCCACCTCCACATAGCCATCCATAACTCTTCTCCTGCTTGAAACAATCTTCAACATGCCACTCTTGTTAATGACTGAGATACCCCCTGATGGTGCTTAACATTTAATAGTGGTAGAACTCCACGTTTGCCCAAACAACCTTTTCCATTTACCTTACCTCAAAGGCGTTCTAATTTTTCTTCAGAGACAGAAATCCTTTAAGCCCATTGTATCCTTAGGCTACAAATTTACTGAGATTTAGGTTTCCAATAAGAGCTCCAAGATGAATGCCACCTTCTCATTTATGAATCAATTTTTGCCCATCGGCTTTTCAGTGTTATTACTTTTTATTTTATTTTACACTCAAAGGAGAGAACCGAAGGAACGCATACATATGTACGCACACAAGGGATAAGGGAGGAAGGAGGAAAAAATTAAATCAGAACCAAATAAAACAAATGGTATTTTCCTCAAAATATTATGAATACAGAAATGTCAAAAACTGTGTAGCCACAGATATAGTAACATTTTTGTCTTCAGGACTCTTGTTTTGATCATTAGCACTCACCACAAAGGCAAGCACACTATTTCTGAGTGTCATATGTTTTTATATAACAGTTTTCAGCAGTTAAAGAAGCACTTTTCCTTTCTTGCACCACAATTCAACTTATGCTATCATCTGTCTTCAGTGGTTAGCATGTGTTTGTTCTCAATAAAGACAATATGGTATCTTGGAAAATTCTGTAAAGGAGTAGCACATAAAAAAGCTTTACTTGCCTAAACTAACTAAAAATCCAGTGCAATTCATTTGGAGCTAAATTTCAAACAGGTGAAGCAATAAACGGACTGGTTTAAAAAACTCAGTTGCAAGAATCATAATTTTCAAATCAGTGACTTGTAAATTCTGATTTATTCAATTATGCTTTGTCTGAAATGAATGTTGAAGTTCATGTAAAACACAATACAATGCACAATTCTAATTGGGGAATTATGTGTTTATGGTCATGTATCAAGTCTAGGTAAACTGTAATCCCATTTTAACTGCTTTCTGTGAGTCAGATACGATCTTTGCTCTGTGGTTTAGAGGAATTTGAGGAATACAATGAAAATTTGAGGAATACAATGAAAATCAAAAATTGGAATCAATCTTCTGTCAGAAATTAGCCTGCCATGGTAGAACTCTTTTATACTTCAGAAACATTCCCTGTAAAATAAGAACTGCCTTGCTAACCAGGCAACATGTTTTCCAAATCCCGATGGTACTAGCTAATTAGAATTTTATCTGCATTTATGACAGCTGTTATATTACATTTAGTTACATTACTATATCATAAGCAATTATTTAAAAACAAGAACAGATTCATTTGATGGGAAGGGAGGTATCTTCGGGATTCATAGTTTATCTATAAAGCTAAATAAACTGAGCAGAATCTTTCTGCAAGTAGGACATTTTGAAATCCACCTCTGAAGATTCTTTTGAACAAACAGCAAGCATCATCCAGTATAGCTACACTGTGATAGCAATGAAAACAACTGGAGCTCAGTATTATCTACATGACTGCTTAAAGGACACTCCTGATCAATGTGTGAATTAGGCCCCAGAGACCCTGCATGACCATTGAGACACTGGCCCATGGGATGTACTGTAATCAGTCAAGCCTCTATTTTAACACCACAGAACTTGACATGCTGACCAATTTTTTCCATTTATGTCTTGCTCACTACTAGGGGTTTTTTCACTGCTGTATTCTATGTCTGGATTTCCCATTGCACAGGGCAGGTGGAAGTGATGTAAGTAATTGTGGGTTTACACTACTAATTATTCCTTGTAGCCAGATTAGGAATAAAGGTGAAAAATAATTCAAGAAAAACAAAATAAAGCAAATCAGAATGTGTCCAGAGTGTTGTTGCTTGCACTTGGAGAACAGGTCTTGCATACCAAACATCAAGAAAAGCCTTTTTCAAAGGTTATCTGAACACATGTTAAATAGTTGACTACTCAGCCAAGTGAAAAATAGATCCAAAGGATGAAATAATAAAGCATCAGGGACAAAAGATCCACACACTATTTAGCAGAGAATGAAGCTTTCTATAATGGAAACATAAGCAGAGACTCTTACAGTACTTTGAAAAGAAGATTGCAAGCAAAGCCTTGTGAAACATCAATGTATTCTGTGACAGCTGTTTACAGGTTTTCCTTTTAAGCTGTTCACAGTTGTATGTCAGAGAAGTAATTTTAGGGAAAAAAAATAGAGATCTGAATGCTTTTCCAGATATGGGCATGCAATAAAAATACATTCACCTGAAAAAAAATGATAATGGTATTTTTTGGGTTAAAAAAAGATTTGTGTAGTGCAAATTGAAAGACTAACTGCTGAGTTTTCTAAAATGCATTTTTCAGGTTTAGTTATCCATTATTTAATACTCAAAATTCATTTTCATAGTTTCTGGATGAGCCATTCAGAATGGCAATGTATTATATTTCAGAAGGAATGGAGGGATACAGAACAAAATACAAAATACCTACAATGTCTCCTGATCCACTTTAAAAAATAAAATCTGTAAGTAAGGAAATCCAACATTATTTGTTATGATAAAGCAAGGAAATTAAATTCTTACAGTACTGCATTTAAGACAAAGCTAGATTCAATTTGAAAAGGGGCACTGCTTCAGACAGCATTTGGCTTCTTATGCGTTTATGACAGTAATGAAGGATTTTATTTATACTTGCTGTTTTATAAGAACTAAAGGGAAAATATGATTTAAGGAATTAATATTATTATTTCAAAGCATTCGTATTATGCTATATCACTGTGTAAAGCAGTCTTCAAAAACTCTGGGTAGCGGTGTAAATGAGGTGAGTGATAGCACAGCACGGCACCTGTAAGAGCTCCTGTTGCACAAAATGGATTGGCAAATTTTGTGGTTTTTCTTCCAAGGCTCCCTTTTACTTATATAGAAAACAAACCCTTATATTATGGAAGTGTTTTATTTGAATGGTATGTTTGCAACCCCTGTAAGGAGCTGAAATAGCAAACTGACTTAGATTCTCTACAGCTCTTTCATGGGAGAAAAGAGGAAAACAATCCACGTGCAATAGTTCCTAGTTTCTTGCTGCTACCTCTCCCTGCTGATCATAATATAGACGAGACACAGCTTATTATCTTTGGCTTTATGACTACAATAATATTCTCTTGCCACTAAGGAAGCTTGCCTTCCTGGGCGGGAAACACAGAACAGTACAGCTATTTTAGGAGAAAGCTTGCTGTTCTGCAAAGGAAGATTTTGTTCAGAAGCAAAGGCTTGAACAAAAGAGGGGGGGAAACAGTACCTCTTTCAGAATAAGTCTTGCTCTGAAATCTTATACTTCTGAAAGTTGCCTCAGTGACATGACAGAATCCTCTGAAATGCAAATATATATACATTCAAAACATCATTAGTTTCTCAAAATTTCATTAGGTATAATCAAGAAGAGTTATGACACCTTCTGCCACAATTCCTCACATATGAGTGTATGGTAATGTCACAGAGTTAGTATCTGACAAATTTCTCTTATAGGTAAGCATGGCCTAAATAACTAGAGAAGATAAAACTAGAGAAGATTCAGGAAGATAAAACAGAAGCTGAGACACTGAAAATCTAGAAAGTAAAAAGGTATAGGATTGATTAAAATCTGGCCATAATGTTTTAACTGGTAAAAAACTGAATAATATTTTTCTCTAAAGTCCGAGGCTACTCTCCTAGGTAACTGGTTTAAACTACCACTTGTGGTGTGTTGGCCTTGCCTTGATATTAAACGCCCAACCAGGCCCTCTCTTACTGCTTCTCCTTAGCAGGAGAGGAGAGAAAGTAAGATAAAAACACTTTTGAGTTGAGACTGAGATGAGAATAATGATTAACAATTGCCACCATGTGCAAAAGGGGTGATACTTTGAGAAAATAAAATTTGTTGCAAATTAAATTAGAGCTGAGTGGCGAGAAGCAAAGAAAAGAGAAACAAAAGCTACACTTTATACTCACTCACCCCTTTTTGAGGCTCAACTTCAGTCTCTCATTCCTGACTTGTGAATATACTTGCTCTGGTGACTCCTTCTCCAGAAATGCAGAGCAGTCTCTGCTCTGAATCCTGGAACATCTCATTTCCCTCCTTCATTGACCTGGGAGTTGGTAGCAGAGTTTCTCCTATTTTTCCTCACTTCGTACTGCCAGACAGTGTTTTTTACTGCAGGTGGTGTGTTTTAACCTTAAGCATATTTTCTGCAAGATGCCACCTCCTTGGTGGCAGGGCTCAGCTGTGCCCTGAGGTGGGTGCTCTGGAGAGAGGTGGAACCAGCTGTGCCCAGCATGGGCAGCCACAGCTGCTCCTCACAGTGGTCACCCTGCAGCCCCCACCACCAGCGCTAGGGCACCTGCACCTAATTCTTACCTGTATAATCCTGGAAACCCACATCCAAAATACATAAGTAATGAAGAATAAAAAGGAGGTGAGCAATAAAAAATATTAGGTGAAGAAGGTTGAAATGTATGAGCATTAAGCAAAATAAAACTGCAGGCTTGTTTTGCTGCATAGAGCTGGCCCGTGTAATGGGGAAGAGACTCTTTCTATATAGTTGAAGAGAATTTTTCATTTATTGTTCCAATTGTCAAGATTAAATGTGAAAAATGAAATATTTATCTTTTTAAAATCAAGTTGAAACACTTGAGCCAGAGAGGTTAAAACAAGTTCATGAAACAATCACACAAACAATTTAAGGCCATGATTTATTTAGCAGGTTCAGAGTGATAATGAGCAAAACCGCTAATCAGTGCCCACAGATATTAAATAATAAATTCAATAGGTCGAAATGGGTATTTGTAGAGCAGCAAATGTTAGTCTAATGATTGAATTAATCTTCATGCAGAGAAATTATTGCATGCCAAATTTGTTTACCACATAACATGCTAATGATGATAAAACTGGTGGGTCTTCTTTACCCTTACAAATTAAGTGCTACTTGGGAAAAGTTGAAAGGGCATCAAGTGGCAAAGTTTTGTAAGAGTCACATGAAAAGATTGAGCAAACAAGAGACAGTAAGAGATAAGGTACTTGTTCTGTATTGCACTTTGAATGGCTGAATATAAATTACTGGATTAGTACAGTTTATCAAAGAACCTATTTTGTAAAACAGATCTAGAAATAAGCATGGGCTTCATAATTAGCCGATCATTCTGGTGCTTCCTAACCCACTTTTGTTGGCTAAGGAGGAAAATCTGAGTAAATCTGTGCACAAAGGCTGGAAGTTCAGACCTCTATGCTAATTAATGTGGTTGCTTTTTGGGCTTTTTTCTGATCATCAAAGGTGCTTACAATGATAATTAAGGACAATTTTTGTCAAATGTCTTGCCTAAAAAGAACCTTGGATAAACAAACAGACAGACAAATGAAAAAAAACTACTAACAATGAAAACCGTTGCTTTTTTCTCCTTTAAAATTATTCAGTATCTATTATGAGGTACAACCAACTGTTACAGTAAAAAGTGCTATTTTCAAATTGCTCACAGTTTGGAATTTTGATGCACAGATGAATGGCCCAGTTTAACAAACCTTTCACAAGGCAGATTATCAGCAAAGCTGACTCTCAACTACAGAAAGAAGTTTATTTCCAATTATTTATTGAGGGGGTGGCTATATGTTAGTTTGCTGTAGGTATTTTGTTTTATATATTTTTTAACTGGACATTTCTCAGCTATTTTGAACTGAGACTTTGCTGAAGTATCATCCAGAGACATACACTTGGCTACACTGATCGACCCTTTTTGACCGTGACAGGCCAATTCAAATGATCAAAACTGTTGAATACACTCCATCAAAACAAAACTAGGGCTATTGAGGTAGGCGCTATACCTCTTTAACGTCACTTATGTGTTCCAGTGAAAAATAGATTTGAATTTTTTCATTGAGTAAAATAATTTAAATTATGAAATGAAATTAAATTATTATTGGTGAAAGGCCTAGGAAATAAGTCCTGCGAGGAGTGGCTGAGGGATCTGAGGCTGTTTTACCTGGAGAAGAGGAGTCTTAGGAAAGACCTTACTACTCTCTACAACTGGAGGCTATAGCCAGATGGGGGTCAATCTCTTCTTCCAGTGACTGAACAATACCACACTGTTCTGATCTGCACCAGGGGAGGTTTAGGCTGGACATTAGGAAGAAAAGAGTCATTGACAGAAAGAGTGATTGGGCACCAGAATGGTCTATACAGGGAGGTGGTAGAGTCACCATCCCTGGAGGTGTTCAAGAAGAAACTGGACGTGGCCCTCAGTGTCATGGTTTAGTTGACATGGTGGTCAGTCATAGGTTGGACTCGATTACTTTCTTTTCTAATCTGATTGATGTTTTGATTCTCTAAAATGATCTAATTATTTAATCTGGCTAAGGTGCAAGATTTGCTAAATTTTCTTGAGAAAAAACCAAACGCACACAACAAAACATTGCTTTATCATCTTTTTTCTTAGACTAAATACACTATTCTATGCCTGACTTGTTAAGGAGATTCATATGTGTATCACATATTTTGATTGCACATGCACTGAATGGAATGTATAGGACTTCTAAAAATTTGAGGAAGTAATACTGCATATGACATAAAAAAGAAAACAAAACCACCAAATCCCTGTTGCTAGCAGGAATGTAGCAATACTCAATACCTTTCAGAGATGAGTTTTAAGTGCTCTCAAATATTACAACAGGCACCGCAACAGTTTACCATCACTGGCTAGTCCAGACATACTACTCCAATTTCATAGCCTCAGCCTAGTTATACAAATTTTGATGGGCAACCAGATAAAAAAGTAGAAGACTGCTGTCAGTGTACTGCCAGATTTGTGTGATGCCATATTACTTGTGGCAGAATACAACACTGAGTAGGCTGGCATCTTGTAATAGGCAAACATTTGACAAGACCAAAAAGGAAGGAGGCTGAATTAAGCAATATGGCACTCATCTTTTCCCCTGGTTAAGCACTCTCTTTCTCAATTTGGGTTGTTTTCCAGATTGTTCTGGAACTTCACAGTCTTCTGAGGACAGGCGTTCTTTCGTTCAAGTTTGCTCAGTTGACAGAATGATTCATGGACATTTTTGAGCCATAAATAAAAGAGCTTTCTAAATTTTAGCAGCACAGAGCTGTTCTAACATGTTTCAATGTACATGGAAGCATTACCTATAGCGATGTCAGTCGCACAGCTCTCAACTTTTTCATTCACAATGCCCATGCTGTCATGCATAATCTATCCAGCTGGCAGTTTACCTGACACCTTCCAAGCCATTCTTTTCTCTGCTGCCCCAATGACACTCATCTAATTTCTCTCCTTTTCTCTCCCTATACTCATGAAACAGAGTAGGCAATATCAGCAGTCACTTCTGGACATGATCAACTGGGAAAGGCATTTCATCTTGTCACCAACCTAAACATATGGAATTCTAAACAAAGGACATGGGATATGAAAAGACATTAACATACAGTGCTACCAGAATTTATCCTTTCAAAATTAATAAATTAATAAATACATACAACAATTGAATTAGATTAAACAGAAGAGTAGAATATACTTTTTGTCAAACAAGCAAGCAAGGGAGAAATACACACAAAAGGACACAGAAAATACTCCTCTGAAAATGAAAGACTGTGGACCATAAGTCTCTTTTGTACTAAAATATCTTCCAAAGCATTAAATTGCTTATTCTTAAGTGATTCTTTAAATTTTATTGTGCTCTTATGAGGATTTTTTTTTAATTATTCATGCATGTTCTTGTGAATGACTCTTTAGCCCAAAAGAAAATAAAGCATGTAAAGAAACTTTTTTTTTTTTAACAGCAAAGTACTTTATTAGAAGGCATAACTCATAGGCTATGGATTGAAGTGTGAATAGTGTTTAATTTGGGTTAAAAAAATCATAGAATCATAAAACCATATAACAGAATATTCTAAGTTGGAGGGAACCCACAAGGATCATTCAAGTCCAAATCCTGTCCCTGCACATGACAATTCCAAGAGTCACAACATGTCCTTGAGAGCATTGTCCAAATGATTTTTGAACTCAGACAGGCTTGATGCTGTGACGACTTTCCTGAGGTCTCTGTTCTAGCTTTATGCCATTTGAGTCCTGTTACTGGTCAAAAGAGTGACAAGATTGGTACCTGCCCCTCTGCTTCTGCTCATGAATTGTAACTGCAGTGAGGTCTCCCCTCAGTCTCCTCCAGGCTGAACAGACCAAGTGACCTCAGCCACTTCTCAAATGAGGAATTTCCCTGTAGACACTTCTCCATCTTCATGTCCCTAAAGAGACTATTTTAGTTAGATTTCTCAAATATGAACTGGGTGGCCGTCCTATGCCTAACACAGTTGTCCAGATATGCAGAAATAGAACATGTGAGCATAGCTAGAATTTCTTTAAAATGTGGCCCTGAGAGTCTGGTAAGACTGCAGAGAGTATTAACAGAACATAACCACTGATGAATCAGCTTATTTTTAATGATGTTTATGTTTAAAATCAGTCATGCTGTTTCTTTAAATGCTGAAGGGAAGTTGGGTAGACAAAGGTCAGTATCATTAACATCTAGATTGTCTGAATATCTCTGTACCCTAGTGGAAAGTGTTATATCTATGCATGTCTGTATGCATAGATATGCATATATTTATCTATTACAGCTGTCACAGTGACCTATATTCATCTATAACATATGTTACATATTCTCAGTATTCTGCAAAATGTATAATTAATATGTCTCCAAACAGTGTAGCTGCTCATGCAAGAGGGATTCATATTACTAAGTGCCTATTTACATCTGGAAATATATGGTTTCCATTCATAATGAAGTAATAATGAAGGACAAGTATGTGTACTATATGAAAAATTAATCAATATTAAGACCTGGAGTAATGGCACAAAGAAACTATCTTATACAATTCCTTTCATTTCTTATGAAAATAAATATATGAACTGTGAAACTATAATTCAAACAACTAATCCATTGTGGTGTGGATGATTATTTTTAAATCATTTAGTTTCTCTTCTGAATGATCCATGGAATCTGCACTTAAATCAGCTGAAAAGGGCAGCAGGGCAGGGAAATTTTTGATTACACTTTTAATTTCACAAACTAACCTACAAATGACTTTAAAATTGCTGGTAACACTACGGTATTACTAACCACCTACACATTTTTATTGAAAGAGTGTAGCTACAATCCATTAGTTAATGACTATGCTGAGCTTGCCAGATCACATTCACACTCCTAGCAACTGTAAGTGCCAGGGTTTCAAGGGCCTTGGAATAACACCACCAATTAAAACCAGCCTCTTTTGTTAAATTTTAGAAAAACCAAAACATTTATAAAAAGAAGAAAACCCCAAAACACTAAAATTGTATTGGCTTCTCTACTGAAAATGAAATCAATTTTGTATGCCTTGACTATGTTACAGTGTAAGTCTTTGGAAATATTGAAATATGCTCCTGTATATTTCAAGTACATTTTAAATAGCAATGACTTAATGTGCTTTTACTAATAAATTTCTTTCCCTTAAATTCAGTAATTGGCTACTGCTCTTTAACGAAAAAATATTTTTTAATATTTAGTAAAAGTTAAACATCAAAACTGGTCAATTACTCCATCACACTCGCTTGTCAATCATATATATATTTTACAGAAGAAAAAATGAAGGATGTGTAAAGTGATAAACATCACACCATTAGGCTCTTGGATTATAAAATATGCAATTATTATAAAGTTGAGAAGGTTTTTGCTTTTTCCTAGTTATTTTAGATGAATGAATCATTTATAACTGATGTTTTTGCTTGATATGTGTATGTCTTCAATAGTTATCGCCATGACACTATTTAACAAATGCAGATATGGAATAGAATAGTTCAGTACAGTAAAGTAAAATAATTAAGTTATTCAATCTTTCTCAATGAACTTAAACACATTTTTTAGATCTTGAAGACAGATCTTATCTAAAAGACTAGTGGAGCATATCACCAAAGAGCAAAAAGAATCCTTCCCCTACATAGCAGACACATAGAATTTAATTTCAAGTTTTGTATTGAAAATGACATTTTTGTGTGGTTTTCAGAGTGAAGAACTCAAAAAACACCATGCATATGCTGGGAATATTTGACCCCGAAGTACTTAGATGACAGTTCAATAATGCAGATTTGTTTAAAATAATAGGTGAGTTGTTTCGCGTAGCTAGAAATATATCTTACTAAATAGCAAGATAACATTAACTTGCAGGAGTGTACTTCTGACATTAATCTCCTAATCACCTCTACTTGACATACTTGTGAAGAACTCTTGGAGTACAAGGATGGGATTCCCTTGGAATGGAATGAAACAAATTCAGTAATGAATGGGCATTCAGCCCATGGTCCACAAAAGTCGACACTGCCATGGAAGTACCCACAGTAACCTCTGTGCTCTCAGCACCAGTTCTGGATCTTCACATCCAGATCTGTTCCTACTGTGCTGTGTGATACTTCATTGTGGAGCTACAAACTCAGATAAAGGTACAAAATAAATATATATAGGTATACACAAGAAAATGCTTTTCTACCTTCTCACAACGGTGTCTAGATGTTACTAAATAATTTTTTGTGAGTTTTTTGGTTGATTTTTTTTGTTTGTTTGTTGGTAGTTTTTGCTTGTTTGTTTTTTAGTGGTGGGTTTTGTGCTGATGTAGCATAGAATTTCTATTGAAAACTTTTTGCCAAAGCTGCAAAATTTTCAAACTGTCCTGAACAGTTAAAGATTTATTTATGTCTTTACCTATATTTTATTTCAAGATGGGAACAAACTCCAAAGTTTTTAAATGTTTTGGAAAAAGTTTTTAATATATTTTCCTTTCCTTGCCACCAGTAATTATGTCCTAAATTTAGTTGCTTATGTTGCTACCATGTCTAGATGGATTCTCGGTAGCACACAGGCCTCCACCTTGCAACCACAGATTAAAGACATTTAAAATGCAATGCACAGTCAAAAAAAGGTAAGTATTCTACTCTTATTTTCCTTTTCCCCACTTATCTTAACATGTATTTACCTGGATTAGTATGAAAGGGGATAAAGCTTTACACTAAGAAATTATTCAACTCTTATTCCTATTTCTAGAATGTTTACTTTCATGGCTTTTAGACTGCAAATATAATTCCTTATTTTTTTCCCCATCTACTTAATTCATCTTTCCTCCCTCTTCTCCTCCTGTTAAAGACAAACAGAGCAAATGTATGTACAAAACCACAAAATATTCCTTGCAAAGGCAATTATTTCAAAGAAAACAGAATATTCATTATCTACATAGTATAATTTTCAAATTTTATTCAGAGAACCTCCCTTCTTATGCATGGATTTCTCCTTAAAAAAAATGCAAAAAAAAAAAAACCACCCAAAAAACCCAAACATAAAATCTGAGAAAATGGAAAAGATAAATTCATAACATAAGCATAATAAAATTAATAAAATGAACACCTACTTTAGGGACAAGTCTAGGTCAAACCTGAAGCCACTTTTGCATAAGATTATTTCTTAAGATAGCACACTTTTTCTTCCAAAAGATTAGATTTCCTTCCCAGAAAGTGAAGCTTTCTAAGATATTTGCTTTAAGGAAGGAACTCCTGGATTCGAATGTATCATACATATATTCTCTAAGAGACCATCAAAAGGCATCGTCTGCACTTCAAGACATGCTAATTTTCAAAATGACATGAGACTTATACTTCCCTGTCAATATTTGGTGATTGTTTGGAGGAAGGAAAACTGATCAGAGAACAGAAATTATTTTACTTTTAGAAATCCTTCCTTAGAATTGTGCTTTTAAAAGGTATGATGTTTTCATTTCAGTTATACCAAAAAAAAAAAAAAAAAAAAAAAAGAAAAAGAAGGGATGGAACTGGTATTTTTATTTAATTAGCACTGTAAAAATGAGGCATAAAAATTAACAATGCCCTTCTCCTTTGAAAAATGTTATGTGTAGATAGATAAGAAAAACTGATAAATCCTCCAAAACATATGAGTATTCCCTTAGCAACAAGAACAGCTGAGATTTATCTCACACAAAAGGTTGGATTTGTGGGAATCAACTAAATTTAGGTGTCTGAGCTTCCCCTATACACAATGTCAATCCCATCAATATAGTTTGGAAAACTATGCCTCTCACATTAGATGCATCTACTACACATTCATCAAACACAACTGTCTGGGTGTCTAGTCTCAATTATGATAATTTAGGTCTCCACTGACAACACCTGGATCTCAGACTCTCAGATTCACATCTATCTCCAACTCACATCTGAATGAGTCACAGATGCATCACAAGGTTACACACATGGCACCTGCACTCACAGCTTTTTGAATAAATCTCAACCTAAACCTAGCTTCTACTGTCTAACCATCAGTAATGCCAGGTAAGAAATATCCTGGGGTACCCAAGCTGTTCAGACGTGGATGTCAAACAGGAAAGAAAGGAGTGCAATTAACAAGAAGTAGGAATTCAACCAAATGCTGATGTATAACAAGTTTCTGAATCCTATGCATATATTTTGCAGAGCTAAATCCAATCCAAAAGGTCTTTGTGTGAATTTTGTGTTTGAGCTCCTATTACACTCAACAGAAAGATGGTGAATGGACTCTAGAGTGAAATGTAACAAACTTTGTATAAGTTCCTAGTTTAAATGAAAGTTTCTGTGCTCAGTAAATTAAAAAGGGAACTTAGACACTTTGGATAAATATTTAGATTTCTTCATGTAAGCATCCAAATTCAGGGTATCTAATATGAAGCTGAGTTCATCATTAATTTCTAGAACTAACAGGGGTATTACTTGATTACTTTCTACAGCCTTCATTCATAACCTATGGTGTGATAAAGGCATTATTTTACAAGATTTACTTGATCCATTTCAGGTTTTACCTCCGGGGCTAAACCAGAGAAGCAATGAGTAACCTGGACTGTACACATTTGTGTTGATTTGTGTACTGTGTATAATACTACACCAGATATCTTACCATAAATTTACAAGTTAATACTTGATTTACCTTAGAGAATACAGGTTTTTCTTTTCTTTTTTTTGTTCACATCTGCATTGCACAATCTATGCATGACAAATTTAATAATTTATAGGATTTCAGAATCATAGAATGGTTAACTTGGAAGGGAAATCCGGTGAGGGTTTAGTCACACCTCCCTGCCCAGGTCAGGAAGTTACCACGACTCAGTTGGAGAAATGTCTTTTTTGATTTCCAAAATATCCATGAAGATTCCACAATCTCTCTGGGAAAATTGATGCAGAGTTCTATTGTTCCAATAGCAAGAAAATGTGGTGGTTCTTTTTTTCCTTATGTTTAAAGAAAATGTCTCTCTATTTCAGTTTGTGCCCAGTTGTCCCATTCTTTGATTTGGTACCTACTGAGAAAAGTCTGTCTCTCTCTCTGCTCTCCTTCCTGCACCACATCAGGTATTTGCACACATTAATTAGATCCTTGCTAAGCCTTTCACCTCTCCAGGATGAACAGTCACAGTTCTCTCAGCACCTCCCCATGTGACAGATGCTCTAATACCTTAATAATCTTTGTGGCCTTTTTCTGGACTCAGTCCATATTTCCATTTTCCTTCCACACTGGAAAAGCCAGCACCGGATTTGGCACTTCAGTTGTGTCTCACCAGTGAGGAGTAGAGAGAAAGGAACTTTCCCAACAGCTTGCTGGCAGCACTTTTTCTGTTCCAGTTCAGGAGACTGATTTCTTTTCTTCAAGGGTGTCTTTCTGGCTCATGGCTGATTTGCTATCCACCAGGACTCCCAGTTCTCTCACTGCAAAGCTGTTTTCTAGTTGTCAGGCCCAGGACTGTGTGGGTGCAATGAGCTTATTCTTCCTCATTGTTTTATAAGTTATTCCTCTCATTGCAGCCATCAACAATTCTAATTCTACTTCAAATTTGTAAACATTTAAAGGCTGAAATTAACAATGCCATGCTGAATTCAACACTTTATTCTCAAAAATATAATCTTTCTTTTTGTCAACTTGCCTCTGGGAATAGGAGTTGCACTACTAAGACTCTATTAGTAAAAGAACATGTACCATTGGTAAATTAATTGTAATTTCAAGGTAACAAGGAGTCACAGCTGTCACAACAGTAACTTCCTATTGTTGTGATTGAAGTCACAACACTAACTTCCACTGAATTTCAGAAACAGCAACCTCAAAAAAATCAAACAAATATTTCTACCATAATCACACTATCACACTTTTAAAAGGTGAATTGTGTCAAACACAGTTAGGTGTTAGATCACCTAGAATGCTAAAAAAAAATCTTTCAAATACATTTCATGATGATTAAAGATATATGTGTTCAGCCATGCTTTTGACTTTAATTTCCCATGGAAGATCTTTAAATAGTAGAAAAATCTTGTTTAAAAAGTATTGTTAAACATCATGTTCATGATGAAAAAAACCCCCACTCAGATCAAAACAATGACTGATAAAGAAAAAGAAAAATATTTTAAAACTGTGAAATTTAGAAGACTTATGTTTTATTTTTCTTATTCTGAAAAAAAAAAAAAATATATATATATATATATATATATATATATATATATATATATATATATATATATATATATATTACTGGACAGACATTGTACCAGTATTAAAATACTACAGATTCAAGAAGACTTGAGCACTGCATTTGAACTATGGACACCAAAAACCTCTTTTATCAAATAAAAGCCTGATTCAGTTGAAGTCAGTAAGCACTGTAGTACTATTTCCTCTGTCACTGGAGATCATTAAATGAAGAAATCATTCTGTAACATATGCTGTAGATACCAGCAGAAAACACATGTTTTTTTTAGGTTATTGGCTAGGATTTCTGATTTGTATTGTGCAGGATGCTGTACTAGTCAAAAAAGTCCCTTGGGCCTCAAAACATACTTGCACTTCTGGAAGTCAGGTTTCACATTGACAAAGGGTGGTACAGTCACACAGGCAAGAGGTAGAAACTGAAAAGAAATGCTTTCAGACTGAGAATACAACACGAGCTTTAATATTCTGGTGAGTTAACCTTAGCTGCTGCCAGGTGCTCACCAAGCTGCTCTATCACTCCCCCTTCTCAGCAAGATGGGAAGAAAATGAGATGAAAAAGCTCATGGGTTGAGATAAGGACAGGGAGATCACTCACTGGTTACCATCACTGGCAGAACTGACTCAGCCTGGGGAAGATAAATTTAATTTATCGTCAATAAAAACTGGAGTAGGATTGTGAGAAACAAGAAAAACAAAACTAAATACACCTTTCCCGTTACCCAACCCATCCTTCTTCCCAGGATCAAATTCATTTGATGCCACTAATTGGTGTTAAGGGATATGAAAAGGAGTTGCAGTCAGCAAGTAAAACTTTGTATCTGCTGCTCCTTCCTCATCATACTCTTACTCCGGCCATCATGGGGTCCTTTCCCAGCAACACATGGGTCCCTTCCACAGTGTGTGAGCTTCCAAGACAGGACTGCTCCAGAGGGGGCTCCCCGGGGGCCACAGCTCCTGCATGTGCCCTTTATGGACTGCGACTTCCTTCAGGGAGGGCATGCCTACCTGTTTCAGGGTGGGCTCCTCCGCAGGCTGCTGGGGGCACCGCCTTCCCCACAAGCTGAGAGAGAAGCTATTTGCTGTCTGAAGCATGCTCTCTACCTCCTTCGTCACGGACCTTAGTGTCTACAGGTTTGTTTCTCTCACATTTTTCTTACTCCTTCCCACCAGATGCTGTGCAGCTTTGGGCAGCAATGAATCTGTTTTAGAGCCACTGAGAATTGGCTCTGTCAAACACGGGGGGCAGCCTCTGGTGTCTTCTCAAAGAGACACTGTCTGCAGCCCCCATCCACAACCTTGCCATGTAAATCCATATAAAACAAGTAATCAAACACCAGTGGAAATAAATCACTGGACTATTTTATCACTGGAATATTTTGAAACCTCAGTTTGATTTAAGGGAAGTTGTGTGAAACACTAAGCATTGTGCTATAGTAGAGGTTTGACTGGATAATGGAGTCACTTTGAAACCTAAAAAAGTCTGTGACTGTCTGCAATAGATCTGGGCTTGCTGTGATATGAAGAAAAGCCTTGTGAGCAGAAAATACTTACAGGAGAAAAATTACTCTTAATTCCTTAAGTACCTTGTTTTAACCTGGCAAAAGCATCTGAGGTTTTAAACTCTCCTTGGTATCATCAGTGACAGCAGACAAAGGCACCAACTTTCATCTCATGTGGAAGTTTCCCCTCCCTTTAATCCTCTAACCTTTGTCATAGTCCCCTGCCCCATGTGGCCTTTTCATCTAACTGCTGAGGACCTGCAAGTGCTCTTCTCAGGCAGCAGCAGCTAGGAAGTTTTGGAAAGTTATCTGTTCCTCTTGGAGAAGCAATGAGACTAGTTCCCCTCCTACAGCTCATTCAATGGTTATGGCCTCCTGATTTACACTCCAATTAGCATTGGTGTGCAGAGCAAGAGAGAGTAGAATAGGAACAGATGTAGCACAGTGGCTTTTCTGAACCAAGACAATTTTTAAATCCTCACTGCAATGAGGCATCAAAGAGATGTAAAGAGATAGCAATCTTCTAATGCCTCTCAGATTTTATTTATCTTTTTAAAGTCATAAGTGCATGGGCTAAGATTGAATTCAGGCTTCAGACTATTTTATAGCTCTTCTGTAGGCTAATTCACCAACCTGACTCCAGTTTTTCTTACTCCTGCTTGCCTGTAGCTAAATGTGACAGTGTTAGATTCTGTGTGAGGTATGAACTCGTGTTTAATGAAATGGAGGATGTGACTCAAAGGCAAATGTTCCTATTTTAGTTCTCATAGTCTCATATTATGAAAACACAGGAATAACTATGGATGGCAAATTATCTAGATCTAGGTATTAATACAGTAGCACATCTTTCTACACCTTAGGCTGTTTAGCTATGGACCACTCCAGTATTGCCAAAGAAGAAACTTTGGAGGCAGCAAAATGAAAGAGAGGATTAAGCAGAGGGTATGCCCTCAAGGTTAAACCATCATCACCCACTGGGTGTAATGATAGTGATACTGTAAAACCAAAGCTCTTTGCAGCAGAGGCTTAGCTTCTCCACATGGGACACTATCGTATGACCAAGTGTAATACAAGGCAGTCTTGCCATTACCCTGAACTTTAATCATAATTAAGCCACTGCCGCAGAGATATTCCTACTTATTACTGGAATTAGAGTACCATTTAACACCCCTGACATTACTTGAATAAACTGCCATAGTAATAGGTTTATTAAAAAATGTGAACTCAGGTATTTATCAGCCAAATTTAACCACACAGTTTTTATTGCACTGGAAATAAAAAAGCTATCCACAAACATTATTACTGAAAGACAGCATTATAACATTACTTCCAAGAATATGGAATTGCATTGGAAGTAACATAGGACAAAATAGAATGTTCTATTTAATTTTGCTAAATAAAAACGTGATCTTGAAACTAGTGTGTGTGTTACAATTTTTGCTACAGCTACATGTTTTTTATGAAGCTATTACTTTGTTGATATATATTGATACTACTCATTAATGAGGTGTAGAAATTAGGCAAACATTTACTTAGCTTTGTAAACATGTATCAGAAGACATAAATATTATATTTCTGTCTGGTTTAAAACTGTTGGAATTATTGCATAGATTCATCCACAGTGTGCAGTAGGCTTTCTCCCTAGAGCAGTTCTAACACTCCACTAAATATATGCTATTCCTCTTTATCTCTTTGAAGAAAAATGAATCACATCCACAGCTTGCAGCTATCAAAATGTGATTTATCAAGCATTTTCATGAAAATGCATTTTTCTCCTTCCTCACACTAGGAGGCACATTTTTACTTTGTACAGTTCTATTGCACAGCTCTGCTGCATTCAACTCTTAGATACGTTAACAATTCCAGGCCAAATTTGAGTCCCTGACAACCTTTACTAAACCACAGTGAAAGAAGAATTCTTCACTAATCAAGTGGATTGTTTCTTCATGCTGATGAAAACCACACTTATAGTAATGAGAAGTAACCATCTGCACCCAACTGCTGGAGAACAAAAGCACAGGAGTTTTTTTAGCAGTACCTGAAAAAATAATTCACATTAAAGTACATCAGAGACCTGTACAGTTTTATTGCAACTGATAATAAAGATGTTTGTGTTAAAAGTATACTTCCTGACATGCACATTTAAAACCATTAGAAAGCAGGAATTTTGGTAATGAAAGATGTTTTAAAGTAGTATAAGTAAATTCAATTTTACATTGGCCTTTTATTTTTACATCCTAAAAAAACTGGAATGTTTTGTAAATTCTTATCTGATATACTAAGAGATAACGAACTTGTATGAGATGATAGATATTTGGAATATATTCCTTTTAAAAGGAATCAAGAGTATCAAGCTGCAAATGAGACAAAAGTGAACTATAAGGAGTTGTAATTGACAGGTTAGCATCAAACTCCTCTGACCATCAATAATACTGATCAGTTAACAATAGAGAAATACAAAATATATATTAGAAAAATCAATACAACCCTCAAATAAAAGACCTAAATAAAGGAGAAGTTAAATAAAGGTTTCAGTGATGCAAACCAAACTTGGACTTACATCTCATTACGAAAGATTTCATATTTCTATCTTGTTGCCTTTCTCTCATAGCTACAGTGACAGCGTGTGGCTGACAATGCTAATATTTGGCTTCTCTCTTCATTTCAGTTTCACCCAGTGTGAGAGATTTCTGTTTTCAGATTAGCTGGATGAATGTACTCTCACTGTGTGTGTTTATTTCATTAAATCATGTGCTTGTAGTTCTTGTGTCTCTGTAGAAGCTAATGACTGCAAGTAAATATGGCATTAAGGTTTCTCATACTCTTGTGTAAAAAGTTAGCAAGACTTTTACCACATTTCTCCCCCCCTATTTCAGGTTTTGAAGACTTGGTCACTCTTCAAGTATAATTAAAGTAGGACATTATTTTCAGAAAAAATGGCTGTATTTTTATTCACGTAACTTCACAGTGTACAGTAATAACCCACACAATTCACTGAGCATTAAAGTCATTAACCAAAATTGCTCTCAGCATGAGGCAAGGACTTTACTACCAAGATTAACATCACATTCTCATGAACTGAAGAAAAGTTTTACTTTGAATGAACTTTCATAAAAACACAGTCGAACGAACCTGTGGTTTTGATGTAGAGGTCATTTGCAAACATTCCCAAAAACACTGTTCTTTCTCTTCAGTTGAAGCATTTAGAATAAAAATATTGTTATGCAACACTCATCATCCAAAACTGCTAGCAGTACATGTACATGATAATACTACAACTCTCCACTAGGGCTTTATTCCTTACTTTATAGTCGTATCTTTCACCTCAGCATGTCCCAAGTATATTCATAACCAGCAATCCCTTAATTAGCCACTGAAACAAAACTACCTCTACAGTTCAATGCAATTAGGGAACATTTCACTGCAATAGAACTAGAAATTCAGCTTAGGAATGTCAAGGAATACAATGTTCAAATGATACTATATATTTTAACCATGAACACATGTAAATACCCACAAAGTAACTTTGGCCAATACCAGACAGCATTTTTCTCTTCTGAAAATTTTCACAGCATCTTCAGTAACCATAAACTGCTTTAAATCTTATTTCACATCCCATTAAAACTTGGGCCTACATTAGCAAAATAACTTTTAATATAGTGTTTAGGCAATAGCTTGATACTGATTACAATATACAAGTTAAAGCCATCTAATGAACAACATGACTCTCATCCTGGCCTGGATTTTTCTAGAAAAATTTCTGTCACAGTACTGTCAGTTCAGTACAGTTCTGTCACAGACCATATAATTCCTTTCTTAGTTTGTGAGATTTGATGAGATACAGAGTGCACTGTTTCAATATCTGGTAAAAGCAAAAAAAACCTATACTTCAATACTTCACTAATAGTTAATATAGCTTGATGGTTAGATTTTATAAATTTGACACAAATTTAGCATTCCTAAGGCTAAATTAGGTGTAACTACAAACATATTAAAACTTTTCATATAGCTTTTAAGAACACTTATTCTGACTAATCTTCTATTAGTGTCTATATTAGGCATGAATAGATGATCATGATTAATATACTGTGTTTGCACAATGTGTTTAACACAAAATTTCCAAAACTACACTTTTAATAACTTGCTATAAAGTTTGCTAAGCCATTTTTTTTCCTAACTCTCCTGGAGGACTTTTATGCTGCCTTTTGAAGGGATGTACAATTCAGAGTCTGTGAAGCCAATGCGACAGTGCCAACGTGCAATGCTGCCTTAAAAACTCCTCTCTGATGTTGTTAAATCTTTCACAAGTCTCATACATGGTCAGAGAATTAACCAGATAATTCCACTTAAGCTCCTCGCTTGCTTAAGCAGACATACATTCTTGTTCCAGTCAATCCACTCATTGTTGCTATTCTTTTATCATTCTTTGTATTTGTACAGATTAAGGGTTTAACATCATAGCTCCAAAAACATTTCTGTTTTGATAAAGAGAAGAAAATGCAGGTGTCATATCCAGGGGAGGAGAAGAGAAAAAAAGAAAAGTAGAAGGAAAATAGAGGAAAAGAAACCAGAATGCAACTCTCAGTAAAACATTTCAAATTGTTTCTTTGTAGAGTGTCATCCAACACAACCTCTTGGTCTTCCTATATACATATGAGAGAAATATTTCCAAAGTCAGTATTCCACAGTTCATGTTGTCATCTGCCATGATGTAAATGTCATCATTCAGATCCAGCTCTGCCCAAATGAGGAGATGGACCTTAATATTGTTCATCAGATCCCAAGGCCACCTTCTCTCCTGGTTTGTACAGGCCCAGTGACAACTTAATCATCTATACAAAAGGGAGAAATGCCAAAGACAGAAACTATTTCTTATTTCTATACTCCTGGGATGCAAGAGGACTCAGGTTCAATTACCTTCCAAGAGCACAGATAGATTTTTAACCTTTGTCTCACAATCTAGACAAAAACCAAGAAACTTAAGAGCGGTGCAACTTCCCTCTCTCTGTTTTCAGTATGTCTGAGTCTCCACATTCCACATTACAACGTCAAAATACTAATCACCCTATTGGTTAAGATCTTGCTTCAGTTTTTAGTTCTCTCACAAAAGCACAGCAATAATGTAAATGTATTATAGAGGAGGATGGAAGAGAAAGGCAGAAGTTCCCAAATCAAATAGTTCATCCTTAATATTTGTATGAAAACCTGTATCTGACAGTTCCAATACATCATGCCATTCCAAGTTAACAAACAAACCCTGTGATTCTTAATGTTAGAACAGGGAATTTTAAGGCTGTTAAGAAATTTGGGTTCTTTCAATTTTTCAGTGCTTCACTGATTTACTGACTTCTCTGTTAGTCTAAAAGACAGCGCAACCTCCATGTCCTTGAACTTAAATTGATATTTAGAATGACTTTACTAAAACAAAGTCTAAAGCTAAATAGCTACAGAACTGCAAACATCAGGAAAAACTTGTTACCTTGTAGGACATCCTTCTCCCCTGCTGATATTACTTACTGTGCAATTAGTATGAAGCTATTTATTCTACTGGATCTACTTTTCTTTCCACAGTCAAATTACAACATGAGGCACATCAGGCAAACTACATTATTTCCAAACAATCCTTATGAGCTAATATGAACAAACATTCATGCACGTGCTTAAAAACCTCTCTACCATTGCAAAGCTCAAAGGGATGAAAAAGAAAGTACCAAGTTAGCAAAGCAACTCAGATAAGCAGAGATAAGGAGGTGACTCACCCGAGTTGGGGTCAGAATTGCCATCAGCTTCAGTCCTCTTGTCCGGAGAAGCCTGGTCGTAGAATTCGTCCTGCGGCTGAACCAGAGGGAGAGGGTGTGAGATCAGGGTTCCACCACCCACTGGCTCGTGGTCTCCCAGACCACTGTCACTGCAGCTTTCCTGGGAGCCATCGGGGAGGTGAAATGTAACACGGCGCTGGGACTACAAAGAAGAGCACAGGACACACTGATTAGTGCTCTTCTTTTCAGTTCTCTTGATTTTTTTTTTTTTAACTTTTGACATAAAAATAGATCCCTGGCAATGCTTATGAAGCAATTGCTATTATCATGTTTGCTTGCTGTTTGTTGTGGTTTGGTTTATCTTTCTTTCTTTTTTCTTTTTTTTTTCTGGCTTGCTTTTAGATGGGAAATTGGCCGATGGGAGAGACAATTTTCAAAGGTCTATCAAAGGCCTATATGTGCTCATCCATGAAGTAAACTTCTTCTAAGAAATTAATCAGTGGGAAAGTAGGTATATTTCTAATAATTTTCAAAACACAATCTATTTAAAAACTTCTCTCTGAGAAGCAGAAACCACTAGAAACTATGTTATGAAAAGCAAATGAAATTCAAAAATTTAATAAGTATATATTTCTGAGGTTAAAAACTGTATTATCATTATTCAAAGTGGAAAAAAAAGACATCCACCAAACTAAACAAACCCATAAAAATGGTTTTCATCTTTTGGGAATAGTAGCATGAATAAATAGCTGTCTATATTTAACTGATAGCAGTCATGTACCTAAAATGGATAATTAAGATTGATAATATATGTGTGAATTCACAGTGTTCAGCAAAGAATCACAAAATGCAATGACAGAATAAACAATTATCAATTTGGTAAGAGAAATAAAAATAAAACAGCACAGAATTTGCACAAAAAAACACAGGGGCGAGAGGCAGAATTACACATTTTACTGAACTTCTTAAAAAAATAAACCTATAGCCATTTCAAAAGGAAAAAAAACCAACAACAAACAAAACCTTCAGTGTGCACTCAGATTAGTTAACTGTTACTGATTTTGAACCTCTCTCATCTGGAGAAATAATCTGACTTTTGAATTGTGGCCACAGAATGATACAGTGATTCCCCAAGAGCTTCAGAGCTGATAGCACCGCTGCAAATTGTTTAGCAACCATGACTGTTGGATTCATGAAAGGAATATTACAGGTTTTCATGGATCAAAATACTGCATCTTTGAAGGATTGGAAGCAACTAGTTTAAGAGTACCTCAAGAGAGTGATTAAATTAAGTTAAGCACATCTTCCCACCAAAAAAAAAAAAATTGGCAGCTTCAGTGGTGTGGTTTGTTAGATTAATTTAGGATAAAGTAGAGATTCACAAAGTTTTTCTTAAGCATAGTAACTGTTTAGTTTAATGGCTATTTCTCATCAATATTAGTAATCTGAAATTTATGAGGTATATCTAAGCTAATGATTCGAGATTTCTACAGAGCCAGAAGAGAAGGAAACATTTGGAAAATACTACAACAGGTATCTTTCAGTAGTTAATACTTTTTAAAGTAGTTAACATCAAGTGTCCTGTATCCATCCTGAATCAGCATCAGGCCCCAGCTTTCCCTTTTTTTCTCCACCTTTTTTCATTTTTCTTTTAATGAGAAAAAACTCAAGTTAATACTACTAACTGTATGTTTGCTTATTAAAGACTATTTGTTAATGGTAATTGCTACCATTTTATATAATGATCAATAAAATCTACCAGGTTTCTTTTTATTCATCTCCCTTGGGTGGATATAGTTGATTAAGTCAACTTTAGATTACTGTGTTATTCAGTATAGAAATAAATATAGTACTATTTGCTCTTGGCTGTGATTTTATAATTAGTATTTTGCTTTTAAGTTCCTTTTCTAGCTTTAGGAATAGAATCCAGCTGTAGAAAACCAAATAGATCCTCTGAGTCATTGGATGTATTCATTACATCAACAGATAACCTAACTCTAAATGTGTCACTAAGAAAAAACTTCAGCTCACACTTTGTTACTTTCTCTTACAACTTTTTTGTTCTGGAACTACCACCCTGAACAATTTTTAATTGCTATCCCATTCTTCCCCTTCAATATGGGCACAATAGAAATGTAGCTAACTGCATAACTTAAAATCTTCTCTTTCTGCAACTACTTTCAGAAATATAAAATTGGAGATCTCTTCTTCCAAACTAAGAATTTATGTTACTATCAAAGTCATCAAGTGGTAAACTTTTCTGATCCATCTCCCAACACCCACCCCCTCCCCAGGTCATGATCTGAGGAAAGGAGATTGCTTTCATTTTTTTTAAACCAAAAAGACACTATAAGAAGACATGAATGACTGAGAAATTAAGCCCTAAAATAAGGGAGGAGATGACAAATTAAGTTTTAGGATCTGCAAAGTAATAAAACCCCTATAACTAATTACCTAAATAAATAATTTTAAAATGTCCTATTTCATGAATTATATAGGAAAAGTACTGATCTTGGGTAACAAAAATTCCTCATACTGGCCAAAATCCACTCTCACTCTACACTGACAGTGACCAGTTAGGCAGTAAAATGACCCAAGCCTAACACTTACACTGGCAACTTCTTTGCTATTAATTTTTAAAACCATACTTTAAATGATGGGAGAAAAGTACATTGTCTTGCCTTTCTGAGCCACTCTAGCAGAATGATCTGCTTTGGAATGTCGTCAACTAAATAATGCCTATTTTGCAAGCTATCATTGGTGGGCTGAGAGATGCTGTCATGTGCTGGTTTTGCCATTGAATTATGCTGAAAGCAGTCTGACTCACCATCTCCAAATGAAGATCCTGATAGTGAGGTAAAGATTTGACAGATAAGCTGCTAAGGAGACCTGGAGACATATGACTGGCAGTCAATCACTATATACTGTAGAAGTCCAGTCCACTTGCACACAGTTGGGTTCCTCTCCCATATTCCTTCTTAGAGTGTATGAAGTTTTCTCCTTTGAAGTGGGGAAACCCCTTCAAGGATACTCATTAAGGCTGAATTAAAGAGATCTGCCCATGAGCATTGGTGTGGTGAGTTATATCAAGCTTTACTTTTTACTAGCCTTACTTAATAACTTTGATATAGTGCACTATACCTATACTATACACTGCTAGTAGCTTTAGCTTTTACATTCTGTAGTAAATAAATCTGATTAAGATATTTTGTCTAATCATTTATCATCTAAATAATAAATTATTTCATTTCATTATTATTTATAGAAATGTATCTGACTTGCCATCATTAATCCTGTGGGACAAAGTTACTTAAACCATTGACAAAGTCTGGGGTTAAGACTGGATCCAGTGACAGCTAAACTCCTCTCTGAGAAGTTTAGAAAGCATGGAGGCCCTTTCTGCACCCCATGACTCAACAGCAGGGCTTCTCTAATAAATTTTCTCTGAAGTTTCCATTCTCATCCACAACAGCCGACCGCTAAGGAATCCACAGATCATTACAAAGGGTTATAAAAAATCTAAGGGTCATGTAAACAGTGACCCAGTTCCAGAGATGATGGATGGACAGCACGAGGTCCACAAAGAAATTTTAGATTAAATTGTGGTATCAAAACAATGAGGGGAACAAGCCTTCTGCAAAAAGAGACTCAAAGCAAATGTTTAAACTTGGGCATATTAGTAATTGAAAAGAAAGTCTGTCCTCAATGTACTGAGAGTTTAAAAGTGTCAAGTAATGTGATATGTGGTCACTGCCCCCACTGCCTGGTCCAGAACGCTCCTGCCTGGCTGTCAGAGCCCAGCCTGGGATTTCTAGGCTAGGAAAGCTGCTGCAGTACCAAGACTGAGTGTGTAACACAGACACACACATGGACACTGATTTGGCCACAGCTGTGGCTACACAGCCTCAGATAAGGCTCTGCCCCAATAGCCCCCCATTCAGGACTCACAGCAGACACAGTCACACAGGGACACATCCCCCCCTCGTCTTGAGCTGTCAGAGGCAGAAAGTCACAAGTGCAGCACACACCCCTCACCCCCCAGGTTCACAAGCACCTAGCACCAGCACAGGCCCTCTGCTTGCCCAGAACCCCTGCCCAGATCCCAGTCCCCCTTTCTGACCCCACATGTCACCAGCTGCTTTCACGGGGGGCTCACTGCCCACATGCAGCACTCTCACACTTGTCCCACAGGCAGGCCACACTCATGGGTCCTCCCCAAACACCAGCATTGCCCCACTGCCTGCCAGATATCCCCACCCAGACCTGGGGCTTCCTACTCCTGGCTGGCCCAGCTTGGAGTTTGCCGGTGAATCCACACCAACACACCATGCACAGATGGCTTGGGCAAGGTACACAGACTCTCCACTGGAGGCAGAACACATCACAGGATGTGGTGCATGGTCCAGATCCAGCACTGAACCCCTCACTGATTGTTCACTTAATTTTTTGTCACCACCACAGTAGAGACAGGAACTCTTCTTTCAGAAGAAAATCCAATATGCTTACACTATGCTCATGTTTATCTACTCACTCATGCAACAAAACCCAGGTTTGAATTCGTTTTACCTAAAGACAGATTCAAGTTGTTTTGAGTAATGAGGTTTATAGTTGTTACAACACTGGGACTAATGATAACAAGTAATTACAAGTTTAATTACACTACAACATACGTGGGATTATATAAGCATGAGGTAAGGTTATGGTTCAGGTCCCAACACTTGGCCAAAATTCACATATAAAATCTGTGACACATTCAGTCATGAATAAGCATTTGGTGGGGAGGAATAGTGATCTTCTTCAGGTCCTGAAAAAAATTCAGTCCTTATTTTTAATCAGGAAATATCACCTCATTTTTATGTGAAACCCAAAACTGAAATGTGAATTCAGTCAAAGCACTATAATTTTACCTGTGTCAAAGCAACTTCAATATATAGTTCAGAACAATTAGACTCAGTGGGGTTTTTGAACCTGGGCTGAGTTTAAAATTCAGCAAAACAATCTTAGGAATCATTCTCTTTTAATCACCTATTGCAGCAGATTCCATGAAACTCCTCTAGGTGAAGCAGGACTTTATACCCACAAGAGAAACACCATCTCAGATGGTGATAATGGATAGCAAACTCCTGGGTTGGAAACAGGACAGTTCAAGCGTAGCAGCAACACTTTTTTTCCCTGTTTTCAGACCAGGTGGTCAGCCAGCCAACACTTTTTTAACATAGTAACAACCAAATTATGTCAAATCAAAGGCACATGAAACTGGTCTGGCTCCTTTTTTCCTACTACAACAAAGTCAAATAGGTGCCTAGTATGTTCTAAGAACTGTAATTTGTGAAATTACAGAACACAAATAATAGCTCTGGTACTTGAAAATGCCAATAAAAATAGCAACACAAACTCTGGTGTAGAGATGAGGAATGGATGGCAGAGGATGGGGACATTCTAACATTACTGATCAAGTACAGAAATTAGAACTTGTGTTTGACTTGGCATAATACATTTTTCTTTGTTATTATACTTTATTTGAAGATACTGAAAACACTTAAACTTATATTCGTGTTGCAGCTTGTCATTTTTCTTTCCACATACTCTCCCGTTCTATTTTTCTCAGTCCTTCTTAATATGAGGAATTCAGTGGTGCCCAATGTCAGAGCAGGTAATCATGGGCACAAACTGAAACACTGGAGGTTCTGAACATCAAGAAACTATTTTTACTGGGAGGGTGACTGAGCACTGGCACAAGTGGAGTAGATACACTGTGTAGTCTCCCTCCTTGGGGATTTTCAAAAGCCATCTGGACACAGCTCTGGACAAGCAGTTGTAATTATCCCTGCTTGATCAGGGGGTTCACTAGACACCCTCCAGAGGCCCTGTCCAACCTCAGCCATTCTGTGATTCTGTCAACTCTAACTGAAAATAGAAGACAGTATCGAATTATTTGATGCAATTTCATATTTTCCCAGAGCTGAAAACATAATTTTGTCCTGAAGTACTTTATTTTCTACAGCCTTAGCTGTATAAAATATATTCCCATACTAAAATTTCTAATTTCATCCATTACAAATCTATGGCTTTGGAAAAGTTGCATGGAGCATTATATTTACAATACTGAAGTCCTTACACAACCAAAAGAATTGGTAGAAATTGTACCTCAGTAAGGATTTCTAGAAAAGGTACTCCAATACTAGTGAGTTTAAGGCATTACTCATGAGACTAAGCTTTTTCACTGCTGCCCTGTTTTCCCAGACACACTCACACATGGATAGAAAGTGGGTTGCAAATAATGTAAGGTATTTTGTTGACCTGAGTGATAAAAGCCTGAAGTACAGGAAAAATCACGCCATGTGATATCAAGTGTTTGAAATGTCCTGTGGCAGGTGAGTTATGAGCTGTGTGGAAACAGAACTTTAATGTAGGAAGTGTAAGCACTAAGTTTCAAAATTGTTCCCTTCTTTCCATTGTGCACTAGCTTCTAAAATGCATTTTATTTCCAATTATGTACTTGAATCATACAGCAAGTTACAGAAATCAGTATTAAGAGGAGATTTAGCTTCTTTGTTACTCCAAAAACCAAACCTTCAAGCTTTGTACAACTATTGTATTGTTTTTGCTAATCAGGGATCCCAGAAATAATTATACTATTGTTCCATTGCTGAATGTCTCACAGGGACAAATTTGGCTACAGATCCTATCCATTGTTATAAACCAAGCTGTAATTAAAAAAACATTTCTGCACTGGGTAGCTGGAAATAGAACCTGCTGAATTTTAACCAGCCGAGTTGCATTTTGAGTTTACAAATTAGGTACTTTAAACTTTTTCACTCAATACAGTTGTGAATAAAAAAAGTCATGATTTCTCTCCTTGATTTCCAAACAGGAAGAAGCCACTAAAAGATCCAGTTCACAGCAAGACAAATTAAACTTTAAAGAATGGGATGTAGGTCTGTATATCGGAATATATATTCAAGCATGACATTTTTTTAAATTGTAATTGAAATATTTTTTTCAGATCTGGAGGTTTTGCATCAACAAAAACTACTTCCCTTTCTTTTCTGAACTATTATGGTATACTTTGTGTTAAGATGATAAAGAAATATTATGAAAAAAAAAACTTCAAAGAAAACATCCTGGGAATATTTTCCTTATGGAAAGATTGCTGATATGGAGGCTTAAAAGTGAAACTTGAACAAACAATTTACCTTTATTATGGAAAATAAACAGAAGAATCTATACCTGACATAATTTACTGAAACTTCAGTCACTAATAAAGAAGTCAGAGGAGAAGCATATTAAAATAAAATCAAGTGTAAACAGTAGACAAATGTCCTAAAAAGCCTGCGGGATGATTAAATGATGATTATGGAGAAGGTATTGCTTGTGCACAAGTTTAAGAAGATGTTGTAAAGACACAAGAAAAATCTATGCTTAATTCCAAACATCTTTGTGGAAGATGTCTGTTTCATAAAGTTTGTTCCTTCCAGGATCAAAATAAAGATTCCTATTTCATGTACTAAAACACAGATTTTTTTTTTTCTTATGAGATCAGGCCTATAAATGAAGACCAAGTCACAAAAACAGATTAGTAACAGTTTCAACAAAACATATCTATGTTTGTATTTGCTCTGCAGAAAGAACTGGCAAGGTCTTTGAATTAACATATGGTTCCTGTATCACTTTGTTTTATAAATAAACAATGATTTGTTATATTTTGCAGTTCTGATTGACTTAGTGAAAGGCCCCTAAAATATACAATCCACATTCTATTCCAGTTTGGAAAGATGAGTCAAGGACTGTTGCAGTGTGTCTCACAAGAAGGCCACAAAGCCGCTCAAACAGGGCTTTGTCCAACTCAGCTCACTGATACACACCTGCCACTTTCATGTTTCACTGAACTTTGTAAAAAGAGTGTAAATCTGAGATAAAATAAATCTACTTTCTTTGTAAAAGCCACTCCTGCTTTTCCCTGATAAACTTGGCTCAAGTCTGTGTAAGTACAAATTGTGCAGTAGATCCCTGCAATTTGCTAAGAGAAATAGAGGTATTTTTTCTTGGCTGCTTCTAAACTAAACTTCCTCACGCAGTCCCCATGGTAGTCCTTATTCAAGGATCCTGCTTGCAGGGGATAATCCATTCTCCATGCTCATCTTGATATCTTAGCCACAGAACCAAGATAATGGAGATAGATAGGGTTTTGGCCAATCTTTCAAGCTAAACTAAGAATGAAAAAAGAAAAAGCAATTGCTACAGCCTCTTCATGCTACTTCTTCATACCATGCTATCCATATAAATAGCTGGAGTGCCTCAGTATATACTTCTTTTTCCCCTTAAGGTAACAATGTTGGTATTGATTTCAGAATGTAAATTGTTGCTATACCAGACAATAATTTGATTTCTTCTGCTCAATTTCTCAGTACTAAAATTTCATAGAAATCTGTAAATTACACTGCAATGTATTAAAAGGAAACATAAATATAATTACCTATTATATCTGTCTTGCTACTAAAGCTGCACAGAACTGGCCTTTTCATAAAGGTGAAAAACATTATTAATTACCATCTGATGCATGAATAGGTAGGAATTGACAGCGTGATGGTCCCAAGCATATTTAAACATGGAAAACAAAGAGCCTGTCTGGCTGGAGAGTTGTGTTAGCTTTACAGAGACAGTGAATGAAGAAAATGAAGAAAAATCTGCAGTCAAATCTTGTGGTTTCCATTATTGTTTGAGGCAGTATCACATTCTTCCCCTATTTATATGATGATGTTCCTTCATTTTATTTCATGAAACTATAGTCTTTATTTCATAAATTCTTTCTGTGTTTTGTTAGGTTTTTGGGGCTTGGGTTTTTTATTTTTTGTTTGGTTTGGTTTGGTTCTGTTTTTAATTGGACATTCAAGGGACTGAAAACCTTTAACTAAAGACACTAGACAAAGGACTATCATATGTTTTAAGTTTTGCCTTCCTAATATCCACCTAAAAGGCAAAAAGTTCTTTTCTATAAGCATTATAAATAAGCATTTCTATTTAATTTCTATTTGATTCTACCTAAAATCATCTTGACTGCAAGGTAAATTTGACATAACAGGAAAGCTAAATGTTAAATTTAATGCAGTCTAAATCAGAGCATTACCTTGTTCAACTTTGGAGTCTGTTAAAATATTAATAAATTTTGAACATTTTAAATATTATCCCCCATCCTCCGGAATTAATTGTCTGAGACACAGAAAATCAGTTCTGAGCCTACGATTATGAAAATTAATATATCAGATGCATGCAGGAAAGGAAAATGGAGAGAAAAGATGGAAATTTCTGTACAATGCAACATAAAAGAAAATAGCCATATGTGTTGCCAATAGAAAACTAAGCTAATTTTCAGCAATATTATTCACCCAAATGGCTAGGCTAACACCCAAATGTTAGCTTGACATATTTATTACATATTTTTACCAGAAACTGTGTGGAAAAAAGAGCCTGAGAAAGGATTCATTCAAAATGGAAAAAAATTGTATCTACCTATTAAAAATTAAAAATCAGTGGAGGAGGAAAGGCACTTCTAATGAACATTCATGCCATCCTAAAAGAGATATAATTGAAAAATAACAGTACCATGCCTTTTTGGAATGACTGTACTCAGTCACTGACTATAGATGACAAGGTAAACTTAGGGCATGTGTTAGAAGATGTAACACAGATTAATTCCTTTGATAATTCTGTTGTTATAACCCTTGACATTAGAGAGACATGAAGTTCAGAGATTTCAAATTTAAATGCCCCAAATTAACATACCTAGATCTTGCATTATGTTCAAAACTATTTAGCCACATGACTTTAGATATTTAATACTTAAAATTTTATCTGTGTTTAAGAGAATTATTTGACACAAGACCCTGAAGAAATAGATCTCACTGACAAAAAGATACTAGACTGATTTACACATAATTTAATTGCAATAGAATTGTATTTTATGTGATCTTTAGTAATTTGAAGACTTCAGTGATCTTCAATTTATTTATTTAGTTTTATTTTGGTGATGAGGTACTCCTAGCATGACAGATAATGCACATTACAAGTGCACCCAATTGAAGAAGCATTTCAGAAGCACTGTACCAATTACAATAACCAGAGTAACTTCTCTACACTCTGAGAAGTTTTACATTAGTAAAAGCATGTGTTGATCAATAATGCATATGAAGTACTAAATGTAGAAACAGCTGTTGCTGAGATTTAACAAGTTAAATTATAATAATATATTTACCCTGATTTACATTCTGTAAGACTCATCCAGCTTCCATAATGTGAATGGGATAATAAAGCTTCAGGGACTCACTTTAACCTATAAATCACATTTTTAAATGTTAGAAGGAACAACTGAGAATATTTCCTGTCTCAGGACTGTACATTATCTGGAGGCTGCTTATAAAAGTAACCCTATTATTTTAATATATAAGAAAATTGACTACTATATTTGCATTTACATGTATAATGTTAACATAAATTAAGATTATAGTATTTAATGAGTTACAGAAGTGTTCCATCAAGTAAGGCTTATTAATTATATTGAGTAAACTGATACATGTTCTATGATGTCAACAATCATTACTGACACTGCATCTTAGTGTTGAAGCCTAAAATTACTGTGCTACAGAAGTACTGTGTATTTAAGGTTCCATCACTGTCACTAACTACACAAGATATGCAGTTCTGTAGTGCCAGGAAGCAGGAAACTTTACAGTGATCTTCAGCAAAAGGACAGATGTGATAAAACCCCTTTAGTATTCTGTTCCATTAGCACTTTAGTATCACACATAACCTTGAAAATCAAGCAGGCCATGGATCTTGTGTGCAGGTAGCAATCTTTTGTCTGAGGTCATGCAGCCCTTGCTCTATATTAGAATTAATCTGTTATTTGAATGTTTTTATTTTAATGATGCATGGAAAAGGAAGAAAAACGTACTTCAATATCCTCAGGTTTAACAAAAAATGACCAGTGTCCACTAGGAAGTTTGTACCAAAGGGCTTTAAAGGCAGTAACTGTCCTAAACTGAAAAAAAAAGTGTGTGTGGGGGAGAAGGTGGGGTGGGGGAAAGAAAATCTGAAGGCCTGTAAATGATCAAACTCTAAGCTAACCGGTGCTCATAGAGACATCATGATGGAAATCTCCACTTTTATTTATGTGAGTGTGAGGAAATTCAATTAAGATTATATGGATCATCAATAAAACAAGGATTTAAAAATGCAGAAAAAAGCAGAATTCTTATAAAGACTCTAAGGATATTTTGTATTAGCATGGGGACAGGAGGAAAGAAAGGAAGGAGGCTCTCAATTTAGGGATGTTGTTGGAGAATAGTAAATTAGGACACTGCTTCCTGAACTAGTAGTGGCCTGTATGGGTATCTGTCACTGTCAACTCACTGGGTTACAATTAATTCTGAGTCAGCAGTCGTGTCCTCTCCTACCAGCACAGAAAGCAGAAACGGCAGCAGCACTGCTCTTTGAGGACAAGAATGTTTGCATGCTATGATTCCAGAAAGCAGCTGTACATCTATTAACACAAGGAGCACTAAAGCTGTCACATTAGATAAATGGATCCACATTGGAAAAACTGAGCGTGGACGCGATTGTCAAGGATAATATGGTTAAGCTAGTGCATCCTGGGAGAGATGTAATTTCTGGAATATTTTAATTTTGAAACTAATATTATTATCCCAATTGATTCCACACACTATAAGCTAATTAAAACGCCTCTGTTAACATATCTGCACCTCTAATAGAAAAAGAACTAGACAGTAATGTATTTCCACCATAAAAACATATATTTTCTTACTTAGGAGAGAATGTCCTTGAGAACTGCTTTCTTACCCACAGCTTTATGACTTTGTTTGAGGTTTTTTTGGTTGCTTGCTTTTTGTTTTGTTTTGTTTTTAAATTTAAACTTCCAAAGCTTTGGAGTTGTCATTTTGCATATGCAAACATGTGATACAGAAACTTAAAATAAAAAAAAATCCCAGTTTTCTCTTAGGATTCTCCAGTATATTAAAAATACTGACTGCAAACTTCTCTTACAGCACATATAACGCACATGTATATCTGCTTTGAACTATCTTATGATGTCAAAGCTTGAAAAACTAAAACCACGGAGCACACTAGTATTTTCAGTGGCTGAAGGATTTTTGGGGTTTTGTGTGTTATTTTGATAAGGGGTCTTTCATTCCCGTGCTATGTTAACTGTTGGGACAAGTCTCTGCTACATGAAATTACAATCCCAAATAAAACATGAAACCAAGAACAAGCCTGTGAAGGTGTTTCCACACAGAGGTTTCTATTAAAAAAAAAAAAAAAGTACCAGCAGCTTAGCTGCTAAAACCTCATTAACAAACAGGATGAAAAAGGAAACCGGAAAAAAAATACTTCTTACATGGAAATCAGCAATGTGACAGTGGTATTGCTGTACTCTCAAAACAGCAGATACTCTCAATGGTATCTTACTGTGAGAAAAAACAGTTAGGGTGTATTTTCTGCTGGCCTCAAGCAAAAGTCAAATGAGACCTGACAAGAATTATGATTATTATTAGACTCCATCCAATTTTCAGCATTTTTCACAAATTACATATGGCATGCTCTTGACACATTAAAAGTTATAGGGAAAACAAGAACTCTGACTATCACTTAGATAGTGTCAGGTAATGCTGCCAATGCCATGCTCCCCTTAGAACAAGCAGAAAATGTTTGATATTCCACATTATATTCTGATGTTGTACAATAACCTACTTTGTGCTGCTTGAGATTAATGTAAGTAAAATAAAATCACACTGCTGAACTTTTTTCATTCAGCAGCTTAAAAGAATAACTTTGTAGAAGTCTCTGAAGTTACATTAACTGATGCTAATAGTCACCTACTTTTACATGGCTTCTGCTGTAAAGACAGTCACTAAGCCACATTCAGAAAAATAAAGAACTTTATACAACCTTGGGCTGTGACTTCTTCATTTTCTGTCTACAAAACTGGAGAAGCAGGAAGCACGACACCTACTTTGAACATAAAACAATTTAGTGATTGGTGCATTTATTTTTCTAATGTGCATACTGGCAAGTGTCTCATTTCACAGAATTTGTTGGATGCCGTTACCTTTGATCCCAGTGTTTAAAACTGATGGATTTATTTGTGCACTCTCTACCTAGTACACATGACCATGTTAATTAATACAAATGGCTAAGGACTACTGGCTTTTGAGCCCAACATTTACTAACATTTCAAGGGCAATTTGTATCTGCTTTTCGAACTCTAGCTTTTCATTAGGCAAACTGACAAGCACAAAACTTCTGTCTCACATTTCATTTTGTGCAACAATACTAATTTAAATAAAAGCATGAAAATCACAGAGCCAGAAAGGAATGAAACTGCACTTCACAAAAAAAATTGTAAAGGCATATGCACATGTCTTATGTGTCTTCATTTCCCAGAGAATATTAAAAAAATAAGTCTTTATAAGTCGCATCCAAACCTAAATCAATGGTTGAAAAATATTGCTGTTACATCATGATAAATTCCACATTACTAGTTATCTACTGAACACTCAGGACACACTTGTAAGTAGGAAATTAGCATTAGAAAAATTATTAAATAAATTACTCCTATATATGGGCAAATTGAAATGGCTTGTTTTAATATTGATTTCTCACATACAGTAGCTCAGGATCATTTCTGAAATGATCCTTTCTATGACAGATGGGTGAAAATGCATGGTGGCCCTTTGAGATTTAAGGTGTTATCAAACTGTAGAATAAATCACAGAGCTCAATGCCTGTGGAAGCTACCTTATCTCAGTCTTCACAGGTTGACAAGGCATGTAAAGAATGCATCCAGACTCCCTGGTTTGATCTCTATTGTTGACAGATCACAGATATGGAAGTCAGAGATATTTCCACAGTAACTGCAAGTAGGATGATAACCAGTCCAAAATGGCAAACAACCCCACCTATTTCTTCAAAAAATGTGAAAGTGGAAAGGTACTTATTTTCTTTAGAGAGGGTGACCAGAGGAAGAAGATGTCATTACATTACATTTGCTAGTAATATTTTTAAAAGCAGTGAAAAGAACAGTAAAAACAAGTTTTAGAAAATTCTCTGAAATGGAGACTTTAATACTTCTTCACCCAAGTTTGAATTTCCTTAGTAGAAAGAATAAATGTGGGCCTAACTTAGAAACCAGTATAGCCACTGAAAAGTTTTCCACTGATCTCAGTGGTATTAGGATTGTTTTATAGGCATTTCTGCTACCAGTAAATTTAATAAAATAACACATTTTTCCTGTCATCTGTGTTTTTTATGATTGTTCCGACTTTACCAACCTTTTAAATCTAAATTACATTACTCACAGATATTATCTTTATAACTAGAGATGATCATTATACATATTCTACGTTTTTGCCCTGTGGTGTTGGATTTTCTTTTCTAATGTGTGCTAATAAGTATTCCTTCAATATAAAAAAATAAATCTGATTATGGCTTCTTAAATAAGCTTTAAGTATATTAAATAATCACTTTGGTTTGACATGAAGTGTTTTGTGTGTGTGTTTTGTCTGTACATGCAAGTTCCTGTGCCTTAACTTCCTAGAATTAATTAAATATATATTCTTTAATAGGTTATCTCTCTAGTTTCTAAATGGAGATCAAATTCTTATGTGTAATTAATGAAATATATATGAAGCCTGCCTTTAACTTCTGAATTATACAATGTCCAAAAAAAATGCAGTAAAAAATTATGTGGCAGTCAAAGCAGGATCGACATTTCAGTATGGAATGACAGGCATGCTTCATTAAAGGCCAAATCCTGGAGTTCTTGCTCAGAAGGTAATGGAGGCCTTGCACTGCAATAAGGAATGCTGATTTCATTGACAGGTAATTACTCTGTTAATGGCTCCATTATGCAAAGACAGACCAGCCAAACTGCTAAGGTGTCAAGCATCCATCACTTTGGGTCAGACCAAAACTCCCATACATGCAGGCTACAGGACAGCCAAGTCCCACTTGGCACAGATGTATTCACTTTGGTCCTTGAACACCACATGTGCTGTGCCCAGGTAGAGCCACAACAGCTGAAAGCATGTATTGGAGGAAAAAGGCAGCTAGGGGACTTAGATCAGTCTTTTTGGTATCATTTCTCTGCAAGAGTTCCTTGAATTGGGGGAAAAAAAGCATGTATGACTACATTTGGATAAGTGCTTATCACAAAATTCTCCTCTTCCATGGGAATAGTTTTAGGTAATATTAGTTGTAATTAGTTTTATTGAAATGAATACAATCAAAATTATAAAAGAATTAATTCCACATCAGATGCAAACAAAAGCCTAAAATAACTATATATTAGAGGAATGCCTTCTGTGCACTTTGAAAAAGACCAGAGGGTATGAGCTTTGCTCTGTAGAGGCAAGGTTATTTATCATTATTTCTTAGAAAAGTGCATAGTTTAAAATCTCTAGAATTGAAATTATAAGCCCTCTCGAATTATGTATTTTGAGTAGCAGTCCTAAGAAGAACAGTAAAATTATCAAAAATAATCCAAAGTCAAGCTGTACATGGATAACTTCATAATGAGAAAGCCAAATGTTTCCCACACTAGGAAAAAAAAATGATATGGTACATGCCCTGGGTTGACAGATGGAAGAAAAAGAAAGACAGATGTGTTCTAATTTCTTGGGTAGGGTTTGGGGTTGGTTTGTTTTTTTTTTTTTTTTGTTCCCTTTAGTCCTTTTTTAAGTAAGATGACGATCAGGCATAGATGGAACTGCTAACTCAATAACACTGGCTACAGATATTCACCAGAGCAGTAATACCAAATATCCTTTAGGACTTTGCCCACTAGTATAATCTCGAATGATATTCAGTAACAAGCAAAATGAGCAACAGCTGGCACTTTCCTTAGAAATGGCAAAACACCAACCAGGTCCAGTTTGTGCAGCCCTGGTAGAGGGGACCATCTGGAATGCTAGCCTCAATCTTAACAATTAAAATCAGGGGCCAGGTCAGACAAGTGGCATCTTAAAGAATTCATGATACTGAGTTTCTAAGCTAAACTGAAAATGACAGAGAAGCCAACATGTGAGGGAATATAAGTAGTCACGCTCACCCAGGGGATGGAGTGTGATCATGTGCCTAAAGTACCTGAGTTAGAAGACAGACTCTGTGGCACATTTGATACATAATAAAATGTAAGTCACTATAATCAATAGAAAGTTTCCAATTAAACTCAGAATAAGGTACCTGGGGTCTGTCTTCCAGGTACTTGTAACTTCCTGATGGTGGCCAGCTGCTGTCAGCTGCCAGTGATCTGAAACACCTAACATTTGTGTTTATTGGTAAATGGGAAAGATCATTGCTCTTTTTTTTTTTCAACTAGGCATGATGTTTTTGAAAACTAACATGATATTTGCAAATGAATTTTAGATGCTCAGATGGCAAATGCTATCCAGAGAATAAATACTTTATTATTTTATAATTTGAAGTAGAAGAAATATGCTTATAATTTCAATTCACTTGATTATAAAAGGCTTAACGCTGAGAAGGGGAAGGATGGAAGAGAGAACAGAAAAGTAACACTGTGAGAGGAAATACTCGAATAACATAGGAAAAATGCTCTTCCCTTACAAAATTTACAATCTGATTGAAGACTGGATGAAGTAAAGACAACAAGAGAGCCATGGGGAAATAATATAGGTAGCAGTAACAGCTCCACATGATTACTGTGGTTAGTGATGTGTCCTGCTTGATGGATCTAAATTATTATGCTTTCTAGTTCTTTCTGGGGATATACATTCCTTTTTAAAAGAAAAAGCAAAAAAAAAAAAAAAAAGAAGAGAAGAGAAGAAAGGAAAAGCAAATCTATCTTTGCCTCTTTTGCTGCATTCATAATGTATTGTTATTTTCTTTAATCTCTTAATTGCAGTTCTATAAGAATGAATTTTACTTTAAGATATTCATGGTCATGCTTTAATTTTTAAACCAGAAACAATTAAGAATTATATTTATTCTTCCCCATTACCCTCCCCCCCTGCCAGACATTTCCTTGTAAGATCCAATTGTTAAATACTTGCAAACAACAAGGGCATCTTTAAGAATATATAGGAAGATCCTTATCAAGTGATGGCAAGTACAGGATATATGTAATAGAATTAAATTTGCCCAGGGTTCATAGGTGACAAGAAAAACTTCTTTAGATATAGCAGAGATAAAAGAAAGAGGATTGAAATATGAGCCCTCTGCAGAAGAAAATGGGAGACTTGGTTACCTGGGATATGGAGAAGGCTGAGGCACATAACAACTTATTGTCTTGGTCTTCCCCAGCAAGTGCTCCAGCCACAGCATCCAAGTCACAGAAGACAAAAGGAGGGACTGAGAATGAAAAGCTGCCTGCAGTAGGAAATTATCAGATTCAAGACCATCTAAGGAATCTGAAGGTACTCAAATTCTTGGAACGTGATGAGATATATCTGTGGCTCCTGAAACAACTGGCAAGTGAAGTGGCTGAGCCACTATCCATCTGAAGTCGTGGCAGTCTAGTGAAGTTTGTTCCCACTGGCTGGAAAAGGGGAAACGTAAGTTCAACTTTTAAAAGAGGGAAATAACGAAGACCTGGTGAGCTACAAGCCAGTCAGTCTCAACTCGTTGCCTGGCAAGATCTTGGAGCAGATCTTACTGGAAATTATGCTAAGGCACATAGAAAAGAAGGAGGCAATTGGTCACAGACAATATGACTTCACTAAGGGCAAATCATGCTTATAAAACTTGTTAGCTTTCTACAATGGGATTACAGTGTTTGTGGATAAGGGAAAAGTGCCTGCACTTGTGCAAAGCATTTGACCCTATCCTGCATAACATCCTGGTCTCTCAACTGGACAGGCATGGATTTGACAGATGTACAACAGTGGAAAAGGAATTTGGTTGCACTCAAAGAACTGCAGTTAGCAGCTTAATCTCCAAGTGGAGACCAATGACAATTGGCATTCCTCAGGGGTCCCTTTTGGGGCTGGTGTTGTTTAACATCTTTATCAGCAATGCGGATGCTCCACAGATCTGTGGAGTGAGTCCAGAAGAGAGCCGCAGAGATGATCAAAGGGTTGGAGCACATCTATGAACGCAGGCTGAGAAAGTTGGGCTGTTTAGCCTGGAGAAGAGAAGGCTTAAGTGTGACCTTATATCACCTTCCAATACCAAAATTGAGCTTACAAGAGAGCTGGAGATGGACTTCCATAAGGGCACATAGTGATAGGACAAGGGGAATGGCTTTAAACTGAAAAGGGTAGACTTAGATTAGATACAAGGAAGGAATTCTTTACTGTGAGGGTGATAAGGCACTGCAGTTGGTTGCCCAGAGAAGTTGTGGATGACCCATCCCTGGAATTGTTCAAGGACATGTTGGATGGTGCTTTTAACAGTCTTGTCTAGGTGGAAGATGCCCCTGCCCTAGCAGAGGGGATTGAAACTAGTTGATCTCTAAGGTATCTTCCAACCCAAACCATTTTACAGTTCTTATGCACTATGATATTTTGCATAAACAAATGGTTGTGAAAATACATAAATGTAAATTTTGGTATCATTACAGGAGTTGTTTTAATCTTAGATTAAAACAACATGTCATTAGTCTGTGAACATCTACTCAGCTCGCTGGCTTGGTTTTCCTTCATTGCTACTATAAAGATATTTTTAATTTTTTTTTTTTAAATACACAAAGATCATTAACTAAAGTGGCACGACTCAAGAGTTACCAAGTGAAACCACAGACCTGTTCATTTCTGGGAAAGTATGAGTACATCTATACACTACCTGATATGGACATTTATCTATGATAATATCCAAATAGAGTTTGTATAAATAATGATGTGACACTCCTTCAAAGCAGCAACTCAAAACCTGCTTTACTCAATCCTGATTTCTGTCTAAACTTTAATACAACATATATGTGCATTATGCCAGGCTCCAGAATAAATACTTCAAACCATATCAACAATTTTCACTGGTAACTAGGGCAAAGACCCTCTATATTTACTTGTGATTGTTTTTAATTTCATATTGAGATGATTAATCAGAGTAAATGTCTTTATTTTCTGCTGGTTTACCTTCAAGAAATGATCTCTTCTGGTTTATCCTATTATAAGGATCGTTACAAAAATGGGAAACAATTAACACTGGGTTTAATGCGTGAATGCCATAGAGCTGAAGTAATTGCACTCAAGGTCTGCTAACTTTTTAATCAGGCATCTGGTTGCAAGCTGCTCACAATTGATTCTGAGGGAAGAACTAACACAATCTAGGCAGCAAAAGCAGGTGCCAAAAAAGCACACATATTGGCGAAACCAATGAGAGCTCTAGAGGTTAAAAGAAGCAAAAACTAGTGAAAAATTCTTCTTGAAAACCTTTGCTTGGGATCCAGTCATAACTGAGTGAAATTAAATGAGGCAAATGAGCATAGTGAGAATATTTTTAGCAAAATAATTAAGAAATACGAACAGCAGAACCACAAAAGCTCAGCCTAGAGAAAACTTGCCAGTCAGAATATTAGTGAGCAGAATTAATTAGACTGGGGAGTCAAAATTTTCACATGCGTTTTGCTACATAAAATAAATAAGAAATACCATGAGAAGTTTCTGGAATTGCAATTAGGGCACTTAGATTCTCAGCATTTTTGCCTTGTTTTGGAGAAATGAGCATATCTGGTTTTATTTGCTAAAAATATACTTTTTTTTTCCTTTATCTAATAAGTGTATCCTCCATGATTAAGAGAGTCCTGAATCTAAAAGTGCTTAGACAGCACAGCACTGGGTGCACTTATAAATTACATGTGTTGATGGAGACTATAGCTGCTCTCACACATATCTGTAGAATTACAGTTGAATCAGAGGCAAGTGCAAGAATATAATCTATATAAAAATTGCATGCTCCCATCTCTTTTCAAGTGGAAATACCCCTCCATAGTTTGTATACTACAACACTGAACTCCTTTCAGGACTGCCCTCAAGAAAATTTTGTTTAGGCATATATGTTTGCATACCATCTTCAGTGTTGGTGGGTTTGGGGTTTTTTAATCAATATTTATATCTGAATCGTTTGCACCTAATTTTAATGATTTTGGCACCCTTCTATATAAAGCACATAGTTTGTATAACCTATATAACAGTTCTGCATAAAGGCTTTGACCAAACACCCTAAAACATCTAGATTAGAAATAGAAAACCATTATGATAATAAGGTTCTGGCCCTTATTAATGGAAATCAGGACAGAATCACACTTATAAACCAGTAAGCACCACCCATATTAGGAAGAAAAACCAAACTAACATAGATAATAGGTAGTGCAAGAGGTTTGGAAGCTTTATTTGACAGAAAACTCAGAAAAACTGCTACAAATAACATTTTTAAGAGACTGTCAAAAAACATGATTGAGCTGAAACCTAGACATTTCTAATAAATATTTTGCAAAATCCTCATCCTTCTGCCTAGTAACAATTTCCCTGTAAATTCCAGAAAAAGGTTTCCTATCTTTTAGGCACACTTTGGTGAAAAAATAATTACTCTGCCATATTCCAGGCCTTGCTCTTTCTGAGACAAAGCAGACAATATTGACTTAGAAGCAGACTACCATGTTACCTTAAAATAAGGGTATCTAAGTGTTATTCTAAAATTTCTGGGCTTTTTTTTTTTTGTGTTTGTGGATTTGGTTTTTTGTTGCATTTTTTTGTTGCATTTTTTTGTTTGGTTGGTTTGTTTTTTGTTGTTTTTTTTTTGTTTTTTGCTTTCTACCTTTTTTTTGTTTTTCCCAGTTTAGTAAACCCCACCAAGTACAGGATGCATCAATTAACTTAGAGCCTCACAGTATAGGGAAGCCCACATCAATTGCATAGATCCAGCAGTGTCACTTCAATTTCTTTCAGACCTGGCTGAGTACAGATGCAGTAGGATATCAAAAGCTTTAATCATTCCCTATTTGCTTAAATCAAAAGCATCATCTCTTCTCGGATTGTTTACCAACACTTGAAATCAGCAAGTTGCAGCAGCTTAGGCATCAGCAGAGCAATACAGCAAGGACAGCTTCTAACTAAGGCAGATGACATGAGATGCCTAAAAGTTTTTCTCTCTTCCTATGCCTCAATGGCCATGGTTTTTTTGCAAAGCAAAACCCAGTTCAATGGCCACTATCTCACCTTGTGATCAGCATGGAAGAATAGTCACATATTTGTGAATCTGCCAACACTCCAATGACAGTTTTCTCTCTTTCACTTTCTTTCTAACAGATATCACTCATTCACTCTGTCTGTCATCTGCAGGTGAAGGTTTTAGAGAAATGAAAAGCAGTGGTCTGGCAGAGGGCCACTCACACACTCTCACAAAGAGACCCTTAATCATGAGGGACTTTCATATCTCTCTGATCTAGGAGCAATTCAGGATATATGCCAGGAGGAAGAAGAACAAAGACACCAGCATTTGAAAATTCCCTCAGTGCCTTAATAATACTGCTGAGATGGCTTTTGCCAGATTAAACAGACATGTTCCTTTAGACCCTAAATATTGGTCTGAAACTAATTCCCTAAGCATTGTCCAGAGTGTAACAGGGTTTGGGATACCAACAATCAAACTTTGAAGTAATTCTTCAAACTCCAGTGGAGTTGGCTGCAGAGACAGAGAGAATACCCAGGTCTTTCCAGGCCAAGGAGAGAGAGGGCAGCTTGATTTTTTCGCAATTGTTGTTTTTAAAGGATTTGGACAAAGCAATTCCAACATAACAGCCTATTTCTAAAATGCTTTACAGTAAAGGCTAGATGTGGGGCTTAGGGAACTAGCTGGTATTTTCTAATGTTGCCTACACTCAGCACAGCATTCTGACTCTGAAGGAGATCACTACGGGAGCTGCAATTCATTAGTGAAGCCTGACAGGGTAAAGATCTTCCTTCATTTGCCATTTTGTTTTGAAGCAACAAGAAACTACAGATTTCAAGATGAGGATTTTATCTTATATTCACATGAAGTATTATTGTTAGACGATACCCCAAGTGATTTCAATAACTCAAACCATAACTGTGTATAGGCAGAAAAATAAATCTTTTAAAAATCATTGAAGAAAAATTTTTGTAATGTGGCTGAGGTTTTAGCTTTTTACATGTCAGTACTTGCCTTCATAATTCCTCTGAGACTCACTCAAATGTTAAAAGAGCCCATTTGCCTATCTGTTCATTCAGTTGAACACTCAGCAGGATCACTTTCTTGTGAAGTTTCTAGTACTTGGGTTAATTTCATTACATTCAGTGAGATATTCATCATAAAGAAATATCAGGATATCAAAATGCAATGTAATACTTAAATTCCAGTTCACTTACATGGGGAAACTAAATTAATGTCAACCTGGAAATTTGCTCTGAGTTATAAGTGAATACATTCACTCTTTCTAAAGCTCTTATCAGCTTCTGCAGAATCTAAGGTCTTTAAAAAATTCTCAAAAAATGGTCTCGAAACTGTAAACTGAATGAAAGCAATGCGGTGCTTGCTTTCTAAATCAGCAGACAGACAGCTGGAGTGCCGCTGCTGTAACCCAAAGATTTGACAGGCTACAGCAGAGTTAAAACTGACAAGAGCCTTTCTTCATATTTTCCTGCTGCTATTCAGAACTCTCTGAGCAGCAGGAGACTGACGAGAAGGAGGTTAATTTTGCTCTGCAGTAGTTTGGACTATGAAAGTCTGAAGAAAGTAAACACTATAGAACAGCTTCATTCCTATCAATTGCTGAACATGTGATTTGGGGGAGATGAGTTAGCAAGGCAGATATATTTTCAACCAGATTTCATAATGTCTTTAAATGTGGTCCTTCTGTTTCTTTGTTTGGTTTTGTTTGGTTTGGGTTTTTTTACTCATCATTTATTTACTGATTTCTCTTTTGACAACTAAAATCCAGGAAAGCAAGCCTGAATATAATTTTTCATGCATTTTATTGTTCAAGAATATAGTAATTTGTGGGAAGGCAACACTTTCTCTTTTATTTTGGAGCCAGATAGAAGAGGCAAATTCAGGTCCCCAAGGGGACATGAGCTAGATCATTGAAAAGGAAGGCATGTGCACTGACCAAGGCAGTGGAAATGAGGCTGAGTCTTTAAAAAGAACATACCATAGAGAGGACTGAAACTGGATAGAAAGAGGAGGACTGAAGTCAGGGAAATAGTTAGAACCTCGTAGTCAGGAAAAAAGAATGACATGAAAGGCCACACAAAGATAATGGGTAAGACCAAGTGGGTGTGACAAGGCAAGGACAAAGTAAGGGTAGATATTGATTCTTACTCTCCAGTGGGGAAAGAGGAAGATGGTAAAAGGAAGCAAATGTTACAAAGAATTGGAAGAAAAGCCTCTAGCTGGCCTGAGCAGTTTGGACTAGGAAAGAGATGGAAAAGACAAGGAGAAATCCACAAAGAGAATGTCTGAGGAAATATGCCCTGATTCAATGTCAATAGGACAGAACTCTCCTGGGAATAAGGAAACTTCTGCAGCAAATATTATTCTAGTGATCAGGAATGGATCATGTGTTCCAAATTCTAGGTATTAAAAGGTATTGGTTAAAGGTTTAAATAATATTTCTGGAAAAGCTATATGATTAATCTCACTCTATAAGATTTTATCCGTCCTTTCACTATTCAGAATGTATATGGTACTAAGGAAGTTGTTGCATTTTCTGCAAATGACCAATTAGGGTGAAAAAAAAATAGATTACTTTTCAAGCCAGTTAAGAGAAATGGGCATATGCCAAGGATGCCATGTTAAACACATCATCCTTAAGGTGGGATGAATTCCCTTCTGTCAAAGCCACTTACTTTACATTGACTAAAACCAATGTCTGCATGACCTCCTCTAAGTAAGATGGAATGTTATTGAAGCCAGGTAATTTCTCCTTTAGTTTCTGCTCTGTATTTCCTGAATGCTTAATTTAGGGTCTGAGATTTGAGATCATGCATACAACAGTGGCTTATGTGCCACTTCAAAGCCACAAAGAGTACTGACATCCTTATGCTTCTTTACTGGAGTGCAGCAACAGTGTGTTAATATTTGCAAAGCATTCAGAAACAGTAGTGATAAATGTCACAGCAAATTCCATGAGAAAACTAATAGCTCTGTCTTCAAAACAGGATATGAACACTGCAACAAATGACATCAACAGACAGTGAATAAGGAGGAGGGAAAATATTGAGTTTAGCTCATTAACTTGGACTGACGATTTTGTGCACCGAATAAGATCAATATTCTCTGGATATAATGATTGATATGTGATTAAGTAATTAAATACTTGTATTGCAATTCCAACACATAGGGGGGCTGAATTGAGTTTCTAGTAAGCATCATTAATAACAGCCTCTGGGTGCAAGATTCTGAAACTTCAAAATAATGATTAAATATAATTTCTTCTTAGTGGATATACCATGGCAACTTGCAAACAGATCGGGAGAGAGAATGCCTTGCTAAGACAGTCCTGCTTGGGGGGGAGAACATCAAAGTAACTGAAAACAAGTTCTAGGATTTCTATACAACTTTTTTTCATTAATCTTTGCCAACTTTATTTTAAATTTTTTTGGCTCTGTGGTTCAGGTTTACTTCCTGTTTGTTTTATTTATATTCTCTTGATCCTAGCCTAGGAATTCTGATTGTTCCTATTTGTTATGAATTAAAGCAAAATGACATTGCAAAGACAGTCACATTTCTGTTTTTCAGTGTGTCTGTTAAAGCCATCACCAGAAAATAGTATTTTTGACCAAACATCCATTAAAATAAAGGCATATTTGTTTGACATTTCCTCATATATTTCAACACTCACTGTTTAATGTCTATTTATAAGTCTCATGGATTGCAGACTGAAACACTTCCACAAAGACAAACTTGGCTCAATTGCTAGTCTAACTGGCAAGAAACAACAACAGTGTTCAGGACTGACTCTCTTTCACTCTCTGACTATTTCTCTTTGGAGAAAAAGCTGCTGTGAAAAGAGAACCAAAGCTCACAGTCATTGAGAAATCTGGAAGTGCTGTCATTGGAAGTGACAATATGGCTTGCTTAGTGAGGATTTGCTTTGAATGCACAGCTTCAGAATTATTTACTAATTAAAAATGTTTTACCATGGAGAAACCCTTTGATGTTTGCCTCTTGTTTCCTAGGGTGTGGGAGCGTGAAATCATGGATGAATGAGCTATAGCACCATAATTTGCTTCTGTCAGTTTAAATGAAAAGGTCTGAAATGAACTGGTGAAATTAGTTCACAACATTTTTACCCGCCAGTAAAGGCAATTTGCTTTTATGATAACCTGTAACCGCATACCCACCTTTCACAAACTTCTAATCTTACAGCAGGCAGAAGAATTATGTGTCCTATATGCTATTCCATGCCCTCTTTAGACCGGGGAAGTGAAGATGCCAATTGGCATTGAATTGTCAACATTCAGCATTGAGAATATGTTGTTTGCATCTAAGGTCAAAATTTACCGATGCACAGAGAGAGCTCCTACTCTCCGATTTATCTCTTCACACACACAAAGTAAACTGGGACTGTTTTACTCTGATGTTTACTGTGCTGATACAAATAGCAGCTAGAAAGAAAGACCTTAACTATTGGGGTGGAAGAAAGAAAGGACATTTGCCAGCAATAATAGATATATACATGTGCCTAAAGAGGACTAGTGTGACTCTTACTAACAGAAGAATAAAGTCACTCAGCTGTGAAATGACTCATAATTAGGAAGACCTCATTCAAAACCCAGTTACAGCAAGATACTAGATAAGCAAATCAAAATCATCACTTCAGTTCTTTAAAGACAGATAGCATGCAGTATCCATCTGTTAAGCAATGCCACCTGTTCTATCAACTCATTACATCGTCTGGAGTATTAAGCAGGAAAGTCAATTAAGTCAATCCATGTGCAAGAGGACCTTCATGGAGGCTGAGCAATTGTTCTCTGCTTCCCCCTATCTCATCCCAGCAAGGAGGAAACAGGATAACTCCAAATGATTTCATCAGTCCCCTGTCAGAGTCCATCTCCACCCCTTGATTAATAATATAGGAAGCACTGAAAAAAATACACAGTCAATATAAAACTTGGGTTGTCTTTTATTACCAACACAAGGTTGTTATTAACCATTCACACCCAGAAAGAAATTTAATGAAGTATTTCATTGTGTTCCTCTGAGGGAAGGTTAAAATTTATGTGCCTAAGTCCATCATCACCTCAAAATGCTCAGCTTACCAGCACACGTTATTTCAGCTAAAGCCTAATATCAACTTGCACTTATGATCTGTGGTTGCCAATCTATGCACATTTACACAAAATAAAATGTGCTTGCCATTTACCCCTGCTTACACAAAATACTCATTAAAGTGCATAAAGAATCGAAACTCCATGATTCAGATACTACTTTTATAGCTCGAAATTACTACTTCATATTGATTTAACCCTTTGCTTGCAGCAAGCAATCACAAGAAGAAAGCACAATGTGCTGTCTTGGCAGAAAATGGCAAAGGCCTGTTAGTAAATGTAAAATCAGAAAATTCTTCAGGAAAATTCTGACATTTCTATCACATCTTAGAGAATACCTCAGTAAGGTTCAATTCATATAAATATAAGGTGGGATTGGATAGACAGGTCACACACAGCCTAAAATCTCTTCAGTAAGGACACTCTTAAGTGACATAATACTGACATAAAAAGTGAATCCCAAAAGCACAGCTGAGAAGTGATTTTTGTATCCTGACACCTGCTAAATACAAAGAGTGAAAAAAAAAAACAAACCAAAAACCACCCCCTTCTCATCACCAGAAAAGCTGACAAGGAAATCACTCTTCCAGGAACTAAGAGGCAGTGTGCCAAGCAGTGTAACCTCTGCAAGAATGACTTATCATATTGATGGTGTTTGATTAGGGAGGGTTGTAGTTACCTTAGTTAGCTTGACGCTTTTAAATTTAAATCTTTAAATCTTCTGATTTATATTTAGTAAAACTAAAAAGAAAGAGATGATATAATGTGTCCTTCAATGCTGTTCATTTTCTTTAGCTGGATGAGATTTCTCTATATATAGGCACAATCTTCCCCTGTCTGCACTCTGGTGCACTTACATAATAACAGAAGTCAACATTTACTTTAATGTAAAGGTAAAAATGTGGTTTAGTCTCCCTCAAGTTTCATGTGCAATTTTATGTACATTTTTTTCTTCCTTTTTTGGTTAATGACAAATACGAATTGTGATGAATAGGAAGGAAAAAACCCTAAAAAGAAAAACAAACAAACAAAAAATCCCAAATTCAAACACTACCAAGCCCCCCACATTTCATTGTAATGTCATTCCTTCAATAGAATATTTGTAACACTCCCATATGTTTATTAGGAGAGCTGTTTTGTACCATCCAGGCCAATTTCATGTTACTCTTACAATTATCCATTTCTAATACAACCAAAAATTCAAATTTCAACTGACCTGCAGAATCACCATGAAATGACAAACAACACAGGTCCTCATCTACAAAAAAACTGGAAAGGGGGAAGCTGAACAATGATGTTCTAAAGATCAGGTTATGCACAAATTGTGAGTAAGATGAAGAGCAACATACTGCAGAATTTGCTGAGATGGTTAGAACATGCTGCAAATGACATCAAGTTTGTGGGTTCAAACCTTTATGGCCCATTCACTTGAGTTGGATTCAATGATCCTTGTGGGTCCCTTCCAATTCAGAATATTCTGTGATTCTGCTAGAAATTTTTGTCAGCCAAACATATGTTGTTGAAATCGCATCAAATTTCCAGTTTTGCCAGTTGTGAATTTATTCCATGAAGCTGCTTTTATATTTTTAGTTTCTTTGTGAGACTAAGTGATTTGCAGTCTCTCAGTCAATATGGGTGTTCAGGGTAAGTTTTGTCTTCCTGTGATGCCTTGGGAGGCTACTTAGAATAGAGGCTAGGCAGTTTTAAAAGAATAAAGTAAGTATTTATTCAAGTAGATATTTATTAAAAAGGTCTTCAAAGGATACACTTTGGGCAGTAAAAGATCCTGGCTGAGGCTACACCCAGGATGGACAATGGGTCAGACATTTTCACACTTTTATAAGTTTTGGTCCATTTACAAATTGGGGTTAATTGTCCATTTACAGCTTCAGGTTATGAAGCCCCAGCCCTCCAGATTGCTCTCCTCAATTTGATGCTGTTTACACTTTCTGGGCTTGAAGCTGCAAGGGTGTCCTTGGTTCTCACTGGAAAAGGATTCTTTTGTCTGACTGAACTGTGAAGAGAACTTGCTAACATTTAATATGAAGTGCAGGGTTACACACTAATGCAGTACAGAATCTGGAAAATATGAAAGCTAAAACTTAAGGCGTCACCTGAAAGACAGAATCATAAAATCATTGAATGATTTAGTCTGAAAAAGATCTTCAAGATCATTGAGTCCAAACATAAACCCAAGATTGCCAAGTCCACCACTAAACCATGTCCCCAAATGCCACAACTGCACATCTTTTAAACATCTCTTGTGCCTTCACAGCAGCCCATTCCAAGCCTTCCAGTAAAGGCTTTTTTCCTAATAGCTAATCTAAAGCTCCTCTGGTGCCACTAATGGCCATTTCGTCCTCTCCTGTCACTTTTTACTTGGGAAAAAGACTGACTCCCACCTCACCACAACCTCCTTTCAGATAGTCATAGGGCAATAAGCTCTCCCCTGAGACTTCTTTTCTCCAGTCTAAACAACCCCAGCTCCCTCAGATCCTTCTCCAGATTTGCTGCTTCTCTTTGGACACCCTGTTTATGTAGCTACCTGTAGTATTTACCTAAAACTTACACTAGATATTTACTTGTCTTTGATAACATAAGTGTGTATTGGATTTTTTTGTCTTAAACAGCTTTATTTTGGCTAGCATAACATTATTTTTTTATTATGTGATTCTTTAGAAAGTTATGGTTTCCATCTGAGGAATTCTGTGCATTTAGAATTTGGGCTTGTATGTAGGAACTGACCTATAGGGAAATTATTGTGCTTTTGCATTTTTTGATTGCTTTCTCATTTTTGTTTGCAATAAAACAATGCTGTTTGCTGTTTTAAGTAATGATTCTAGGTTCCCTTCTCTGGGTATTTATATCCAGATTTTGCCTAAATTTTATGGATTCTCTCTGTCCAACAGATTAAGAAAGCCATCTCTCATCTATATCTACAAAACTGAAATCTCCATCCATCTTCTTATCTTACACATTGATTACAGCAACGTCTCTTGCTCACACTTTATAAAATGTGGTCCTGCTCCATTCATTTCCATGGTGTAATGACAATACTTTAGAATCTGAGTTCAAAAGAAAAAAAAACAAAAACAACAAACCAAACCTTGTGCACAAAACTCCTCTTCCCTAAATCCCTGTCTTTGGATCTTTATAAGATACCAGGCCCTTCTCACTGCACAAGGGCAGCAGAGCCAGCAGTGCAGTGTCCTACATCACAAGACCTACTTGCTGAGTAAATCTTCCAAGCAATAGCAAGAGCAGTCATGCTGCTCAGGGAAGGAGAGGGCAGGGGAAAAGGATGACAACAGCTGGAGTGAAATGCAATGCTGGTGCCTCTGCACATATTTCAGGAGCTAGATATGGTTGTCAGTTATCTTTATTTTGCCTGTACACATCTGAGTAGCAGCTTTTTCCTGTCTGAAATATCAATACAAAAAGCAGGTCTACTTCCACACAAAAACTATTCCACCTCTGATGCATTTTCTAATTAGCTTCTATTCTGCAGTAGCTTTTCAGTGGAGCCTGAACTGCCAGCCTGCTGTGACTGAAACACACCTATAATGAAGGACATGAAACCCTTCTCTCAAGCATCATTTTTCACTGGTACGTACAGGATGCAGGATAATACCGAAATGGGTTTAGATCCTTCCAGAAATCCACATACATTGTGTTTTTCAGAAATTTCTCAGCTCAGTGGTCATAATGAACTCAGTCCCTTACTTCAGACTCACTGATTTTTTTCAAGAGAATCTGTTAGCTGAACCAAGCCAAAAGGCTCTGACAAAGAATCAATGTCCTCTGTACCTAACAGTTTTTGTTCCTTTGATAAGAGTGTGAGCTTTTTATTTAGGCAAATCCCATTTTTGAAATACTGAGCATTTAACATACTTCCTTTAAGTATGAGTTTACTTTTCAACAAATCTTTTTTTTTTTTTTTTTCCCAAAACATGCCAGTTCATAAACGAGTTTAAGCTATTTCAGATTCCTTCACTGCTGCTCCTCTCTGCCATACAGGGGCAGGCTGGATCTCTTCATAGCACTGGGATGATCATAGTCAGTCCTGTTCTCAGGCTGCAGCCAAGCAGAAGGTTTTGTTCAGCATTTATCACTGTGATCTGTGACACTGGCTCTAGCTTTATCATATTTCAGAAGTCTATGTAGTTTCATATGGTTTAAGGTGAGAGGGGTCTATTAGATCATCTGCTCTGACCTCCCATATATCATAAACCATTAAGCTTCAACCACAAGCTCTTAAATTAAGCCCAAAGACTTTAGTTAGCACTTTGGTTCTCAGAAGACTAAGCTTTTTGCCAAAGGCAGACAGAAAATGAGAAAAACAGATCTACTAATCCAAACTCCTCTGCAATGGAGGACAATTGATTAAGTGAGATAAGTGATTTATACACACCTCCGGTGTTAAGGCATTTACTGTAGGGACTAAAAATTGTGAATCATGAATTTAATACCCTGCTCTGCTTTCTGACTTCAGATCAGCCTCTTCCCCTTTCTTTGCCACAGGTTCTAATTTCTCAAATAGTTGTAATTAAAATCTCCTTTCTCAAAGCTTGTTATTACAATGTTCCTGAGATAGTTATTAAGTACTTATATGAGCCTCTTGTCTTTTGGTAAGTAATATTGAGCTAGGAAAAGTCTGAGTAGAATGCTTCAGTGCAGTATTCCTGTTTGCTCTTCTGTTTCCTAATTCAAATCCTCTGCTGGCTTCCACAGGGCTACAAGGTATTAAGGGCACAGTCCTCTGGTCTGCACCCTGCCAACACCTCAGGTTTTAGCTTTTATATTTTTCAGATTCTGTACTGCTTGACTGTGTAGTTCTGATCTTCATATTAGAGCAGGACAAGCTCTCTTCACAGAGTAAAGAGACAAAACAATTCCTTTCCTCGCTTGGGACCAAGGACAATCAATCCAAATCTCAGGCCCAAAAGCATAAATAAGAAGAAGAAAGAAGAGAGAAAAGAAGGATGGGACTTCATAAACTAAAGCTATATTTGGACAATTAAGGGAACATGCAAACGGAGCAGAACTTATAAAAGTGAGAGACTCCCATGACCAGTCACGCATTTTGTGACCATTTTGGTTCATCTTGGGTGTAGCCCTGGCTGGGCTCTTGTACTGCCCAAGGTGTATCCATTGAGGCCTTTTAATAAATACCTACTTTATTCCTTAACTCCATCTTGCCTCTGTTCTTGGTCAGCCTTCACAAGGCATCACTGCCTTTCCTGTCTGCAAATGATGCATTTCACCGAAAAATTAGGTGATTCATTCATTCACTCTAAATTAAAACCCCATAGGAAGGGGAAGAAAAATGCAGGTAGGAGATTGTTATTGGATTACTGATTTATAAGAGCAATTCAAGGTTACCAACACAATTTCACCTACTAACAATCCATGCTGAAGAAAAAAGCTGGCACAAACTCAAAGTGCTGTTCTGCATACACCTTTGTTACAAAATGGCAGCCTAATTCTGCCAGTAATTTTTGAAAATGTATATTAAACATACTTTCTACTGGAACAGTGAAACAGCGCACAGAGTGTTGTAATTTTGCTGAAATTTTGTTTCAAAGAAGCAAAAAGCTGATGATGATGACTGTCTTTAATCCTTTCTTCTGAAATTACTATTCAGAGAATTGAAAGAGATCTACTAGGTTAGCAAATCCCAAACCATGCTGTCACAGGCAGACATGAACTGTCATCCTGTTCATTTTCTATTTATATTATTCTGTGTATTACAGTAGAAAATAGAATTTAAATAAAAGTGATTAAACTGAAATTATATTTTTTAAATCCCTTCATATGAATTTTCAGATTTAGCTCCAATTCAGAAGGAAAAGACATTTCAAAAGCTTGAGATCATTCATGAAAAAAAAGAGCCTTCAAAAAACCCTAATAAAAAGGCTTCTTATAAATGGCAGCCTTCTTGTAACATTTTTTCCACTGCTCCAAAAATTCTTTCAAGTAAATCTGACAGGGCAGCAAACAGGAAAAAGAATTGGTAGCAAATAGTAAGTGCAGCTCCCACTGTTCATCTGAGAAGAGAAACCAGCAGAGAAACAGTGTGTAAGTCTGGTACGAGCACTGCAATAAAAGCACAAAAGGCAGCTCAGCAGGGTATGTACCATCTCCATTCATGCCTAGGTTAGTTCCATGCAGAAATGCTTGCACAAGGGAGTCAGAACACACTCCCTTCTCTATGTCCACACTGTGCATCTCACAGTTTCTGCATGCCACACATTTCAGACTACAAGCTGTTCTTTTACGCTAAATTGCAACTCCACCATACAAACCTGTGCAAAAAACCCACTGAATTTACTATCAACCAAACCTGCTTTTAAGCCACAGGGGGTAGCATGTTTAATGGATGCCAAAGCTTCTAAGATGTGGCATTCAAAGCACTCACATCTGCAGGAAATATACAGCAATTTTGTTTTCCTTTTTCCCTTTATTCCTTTTTTCTTTTTTTCTTTCTTTCTTCATTTTATCCTTCTATTTGTATCATCATGCAACATTGCTGAGAAAAATATTGTTAAAGTAATGGGTAATGAATAAAGAGGAAAGTGAGCAGGTGTAAAACCTACTTTGTTTTTTGGTGCATGAAAATTTTTTTATGAATAGGATGGTTTTTATATTTTATCTTTGGAAAGAATTCTGAATTGTATCATTTAGGAATGAAACTCTAGATTAAAAAAAAATGCATAACTGGAATATATAGAAACAGCTTGGACAGTATTGCTTTTGGATTAGATTTGAACTCTACTATGAAAAGAGGAGTAATTATCCAATTGTTTGACACAGAAATCAAACACAGAAAATACTGTATGCCCCTGCAATCACAGAGTCAGTCTTCTGGTTTTTTGTTTGGTTGTTTTATTTTTTCCTTCAACACTGTGCTTAAATTCTGAAGGTCCTGGATATCAAAGATGAGAATTACACATCATGAGACACTTTTGTGTCAGTGTTAAACTAACACATCTAAATCTATTTTGCTTCCCAAAGTAGTTTGCAATAAGTAACTTTCTCTTCAATTATATATTCATATGGGAATCTCATTTTACATTTTATTCATCAACAGAAGAGATGAAATCAGTTAGAACATACTTGATAGCAGAGTTTTACTGCAATAGTAAATCATACCTCTACTATAAAAGTTGAGAGAAGCATTATGTGAGGTTGTGTTACACTCCAGGATTTTATAGCCTTGAAAAGAATCAGCAATAAATTTGAATAAGGCTGAGAAGGAAAGCAGCTGGAGATGCAAAAGAGAAGTGACACCTTCATACTGTACTTCTATTTACCATTTATCTGTCATTTTTTATCTCCACATCTTGAGATTAGAAATCTCTTTTTGCATAGATAAAATGTCAGTGACAACTTTCTATTTTAACATCTTAGGCTGTCGATGACACTTTGTTTTAATAACTTTCAAAGAACTTCTGATTATTCTTACTTGGTAGAATGAGAAATACAGAAGGGAAAAAGGTTGCAGATGAAATACTCTAGAGCCATTTCTTTTTAGTATTTAAAACTATTGCAGGTTAAAAGAGTAATGAACACCTTGATATTTGCTATAAATTCTCTAAATTAAAATGGGTTACTTCAATTACAATATTTATGTATGAAATAGAATGGATACCTTATATGCATCCATGTTTTAGCTGTTGCAAATTCCACCCTTATTAGTATAAGAAATATAGAAACTAAAATCTGAGGATAACAAAATGTTTGATATTGACTTACTGTTTTGTTTTGCAGGGGGTGAGGTAGTTGCAAGAACTTTGAGATAATGCTAGTAAACAATTTTAAATATTATCCTTAGCAAAACTATAGGCCTAATCCTTTTCTCAGTAGTTCCAGAGCTAGTATGGACTTTAATAACACATTTAGATAACTTTGTAGCCAAGGGTCTGTAAATGTTTTGTTTTTTCTCCTAAATTTCTAATTCCACAGACTTCTAAGCTAAAGATATTCTCACAAATGCATCTGTGGGTGTTTGTAGAGAACTAGAAATTTCATTACATAATATATAGCCTTTCCTTTACACTTCCCACTGAATCAAGAGACTTTAGAAACTAAATTTCAAAAAGTTGTTGCAAGAAATTTATTGCCATTTTAAAATTACTGCAGCAAAAACAACTTTTTATCACTTTTTTCATCATTTTTGGTGAAAAAAAAATTCCCCATTACTTATGAATTAATAAATCCCAAATTTGCAAACATTTTCTACAGCCATATTTGCTGTCCATTTAGGACTGATATATACAAGCATATCCCATTACTGTTTCTCCTGTTACAATTCAATATTATAAGGAAATGGAAAAGGTGCACAGTATTTTGTGTAGTTTTCTAGTAGGTTTAACATTCAGAATCTTTTGTGAGCTAAACCTTGAGACATTTTCACCTCCTTTATAAAGAAAATATATTTTAAGATGTTGATTAGGAAAATAAATTGTCTCAGCTGGAAGTGATGAAAAGAAATAATCTTTTGCCCTTTATGAATTTGAAAATACTGAATGTCAATTCCATGTGGCTTATTCCAAGCAATTTTAAATTTGAATAAATAGTGAATGCTGTGCACAAGAAACGAGAACACTTTCCATGCTCAACCAACCCCTAGTGTGCCCCTGTTACCCTAAGAGGTTTAACAGAGATGACATTAATATAACTGTAACTTCAACATCAGCCATAGTTCAGGGAGGTTGTTTGTAGGTAATACACTTTCCCAACACCAAAGAATCCCAAAAGTGTCCTTCAAAGCCTTCTTAACCAAACACTAAATCATTACAAATTATGAAAGTATATGCTTTAATTTACTTTAAAAAAAATTCTAATTACATCTATAAAGCTTTCATTTTCCACTTCTGATAATAATCTGGCCTAAAACATACTTGACAAAATATTTCAGTTTTATACATTATATCTGTGTCTGCACAGCAGTTTTACATGTCTTTTTAAACATGGATAGACTCCAGAAATCTGCACTAAGATTTTATATTACACAAAATATTTACAAATATCTGTATTTATGTCTCGTTATCCAGGGAATCTACTGAAATTATTGTTTGGGATTCTGAAAAAAGGGGTGTTTGCACGTGTGTGCTTCTTTTCGTATTTCCACACATCTATAGAATGCTACCAAAATAAACTACATAAAAAGTAACAGACTAATAGCCTGCATAATTTTAACCCTCATCTAGAAATATATTTTCAGTTGAAATTGCTTATAATAATGTTGTTTTAAATTAGGTAATTCAACATCATTTACCTTCACCCAGCAGTTCAAAAAATAAGGGATTCAGTAAACTTGAAGTGACAAACACAAAAATCTGTTCACGAAGGAAATTGACATGACATGGCACTCAATCAGTTACTCTAAAGCTTTACTCCCAGCCCCTCACTTCTGCATTATATAATTTCTCATTATCAAAATGAAACATTATCATCAATATGTTTGGTAATTTATGAAGTAAAACAATGTGGCTGTATGGGAACATTCTTAAAGGAGCCTTAAAAGGTATTATCAGGTTAATGTAAGGACAGAAAAACAATATGACATCTCTTTTTTCTTTGCTTTCCTTTTCTTTCAGCCAAATAGCTGCTGCTTGCTCCAGTCTGGTCAGAGATCATTCAAAGCAGTCCTCACTTAAGAATTGCTTAAGAACTTCAGATTTCTTGCCTCAGTATAGAGACAGATTGATTTTTTGAGCAATTAATGAACTACTATAACTAAGTATCGCTGTCTTGGGGATGAGTCACATTGTAGAGGGGCTGCTTTCCATTTTTATATCTTAAATGAGGGGCAAAATTTCATATATTTCACCACTGGAAGTCAAAGAATGTGAAACTCAGCAAACAATAGTTGTTAAAATTAAGGATGCAATCTTAGCTCATTGTGCAAACCTAGTTCAATGTAACTGATATACACTGTCAAAAATTAATGAAAAAAAAGTTTATGATGTGATTGTATTTAGACACAAATATATCTAAAATGGGTCAGGGTAAGCAGCCTATCAACGTGCCTATATCTTTCTGCTTCATCAGGCAATTATAAGGTGTCTGATTTTTCAGACAGTTGAATCTATTAAAATCTAGCTCTCTGCCAACAGTGCTCTTGGCATGCATCCACATGATGTAATTTTATAGATAACTGGATTTTTCCTGTGATTGGTATTTTTAAAAAATCAAATTTACTAATACAGATTTAAAAAAAAGGTGAAAATAACCATTTTATATTGAATGCTCCATTTATAAGTTTGACATCTCACTGAACCAGTGTTTCAAATGACTGTAGAATGTCAAGAAAAAGATTTTTTTCAATCCTGAGGAAAAAAAGTTTGCGAGCTGCCAATCTTCTGTTTTTAATAGCAAGTCCTGAATGTTCTAAATTAGTTTATGCATTTTTGCGACCACCTCTGTCTGCTGTTACTGTCAAAACTCAGGTCCTCTGAGTTTTCAGGAGTCTTAGCTGTGACACTATAAGTTTTAACTCTTTCAGCAAGTGAGTGAGGAATACCTGTACATGGACTTCTAATAAAGAGGCTTCTTGATTAAAAGATTAAAAAAAAGCCCCAAACAACTGAAAGATAGGGTGGCACAGTAACATGGGTCTCTGGTCTTCTTTCAGTGAACTTGGTGGGGGTTTGGCTACACAGAACTGCAATGTGAGGAGCTGAAGTTAGCTTTGCTTTCAGCTGAGCTCTTTGGTGATACTCAGACACAGCTGTCAAAGTCTAGAGAATGGTGTGATCAATGCATTTCAGTCTTAAAATTTAAAATCAGATGTTTAAGTTGAAATTAGACATCCTAGATAACTTAACCCTTAACTTTTAATACCCCTTAACTTTTAATAACCCTTAACTTTTTATTCAGAGGCACAAATAGTTACAGAGAAAAACAGTCATCTGTAGATTGCAGAACAGTAAATCTACTTTATTTCCTTTGGCCACAAAAAAGATGAGCGTTCTAAGATGTGGGACTTGGGTGTTTTAAATAAGGTAGAATAAATCTTTTTCCTAAGAAGAAAATTCAACTTGCTGACCTTTCCAAACCACTTGCTGGCTGAGGACTTGAAGCAGTGGTGTCAGCAGTGAAAAAGCAGCAGTGAAAAGCATATCTGCTGCTTTAGATTAAAAATCACTTAATTCAAATGCATTTAATTCTACATTATGTTAACATTAATTTGAATTTAAATTAAATTCCTAACATCTGATGCTTATTTATGAAACCAGAGACATAAAATTGCATGCAGAGCTATACTATACATACAATGCACTCAGCTAAGAGAAGAACTCTTCCAACATTTATATAAAAATAGACAATATATATTTATAGTACTGCCACAAAAATATTAAGGATTGATGTTTTTACCTGCCCCCACCCTAAAAGGTTCCAGCAATCTTCTGGAAAGAACAGACTTTGTGTGTGAATCAAATATATACAGGTAATACCAAGATGGCCACAGTCAACAGCTGAAGCTTATTCCATCTTAGCAGGGGCAAAAAGTGCTCCACCATTCCTGGCTCACATACCAAAAGTTCTGGAGCAGGCATAATGCTTCATCAGGCTGTGTTTTACAATCTCCAAGCCTCTTATCTCCCTCCCCCCTTTATGTCACAGGGCTAGGCCTGTGAAGAATGCTTTTTAGGTCCTCACAGCATTCTGCTATCTTCCACAGAAACACCACTCCCCAAGAAAGACAGAAAACAATGTGACTGAATATTCTTAGCATCCCCCAGATGCGAGGTCATATTGAGCAAAAAACAATTCTAAAACCAACTCCTTCTCCTGGCTTGTCTTCTATTTTCAACCCTTTCAGTCCCACATTCAGCATTCATGAATAGAAAGGATTTTTAATCCACGGCCACTGTGATCAACAAAATAACAAGAGCATATCATAGAAGTCAGTTGAATGTGGCCATCTCCAGTTTTTAATACTGTCCTGTGAATATGCCTCATTTGCCTTCTAGAGCTACAGTGCTACAAGCCAATCACAGAAATGCATAGATCAATTATCTTAACTGGGTTATTATCTTAACTGGGTTATAAGTAGTCATTACTTCAATGACTACTGTAAATCTTCAACACAGTTCTGATATTTTGTGTAAAATTCAGTTCTGGTAAGCCATTTACTACAGATACCTTACAATTCTGAATCATTCTACCATGCAACTTGAAGCACAAAAGCGAGACCTAATCTAGGAGTCTATTTAATCCAGTCTATCAACTTGGGTGCCTCAATTAGCTGCTTGAAAGGAAAGCATGAACCTTCAATTTGTTGTAATGGCAACCTAGATTTATCTTATTGCAGGGCTGGATTCCTGCAGGAGGATATCATCCATGTATGATCAAGCATGCAAGTACCTGGGGATTTGCTTTTTACAGATTTTTCTAGTCACTTTGAATAGTGTAAAAAATATTCCTCAGAAATTTACCACATTGCCTTTAAATATCTTTTACGAACAAACAAAAAAAATTATAATGAAGCATTATAAAAGAGATGGATACAAGAGATGTGGCTTTGGATTATAGAAAGAAAATATACAGCTATGTGCACTTTTCAGTACCCTTGGAGAACCAGTTTTGAAGTACACCTACATACATACATCCTGAGAAGAGGACACTCAGAACACACACATGCTTTCAGGTGCTGTAGCACTTGAGAAAACTCCTTTATTTTAAGGAGGTTTTCAGCTAAATAAATAACTGCTCTAGCCATGTTTTATCTGTGGGACACATCCATAAAATGAGACCGTACTATTAATTATAATTTCCTGTTCATTTTAATGACATTTGAAAAGCTTTTGTAGCTCACTAAATGAGCTGCTTGGACTCCTTTTCTGCCTGGTTAGTGACTAACAGCAAGTAACAGCGTAGAGCAGGGATAGTCTAATTACTGTCAAAACCAAAGGTCACCTAATTCCAGGCAATGCAAATAGACTAATTATATTGTTTCTTAAGGTGTCTTCCAGACATGTGTCAATCAGCAAAAATAGCAAATAGCAGAATAAGCAGTCCTATACCAGCATAAATTCATCATATTTCTTTTTAGAATAATGCAGTAAAATGACACCACATGAAAATGGTTGATAGGGAATTTAATTACTATGCTTTATAAAGAAGGAAACCGTGGGATATTAAAAAAACCTGAAAACTCTTTCTGTGACCTTTAAGTAATTAGTGTTTCATAATTATGTACATGCAGTCTGTAGTTACTTTTTTAAAAATGCCAATAATTTTCCTCCCTCCAACAAGCCACACATTACAGTTATTTTCCCTTATATTCTAAATAGGAGACTTCTTATTGGACAAATATTTTTCATAATTAATCTCAAAGGAAAGAAAACAGAAAAGCACACACATAATTAAACATTATAGAATTCTGCTTTTATGAGTGAGTTTTATGTACATTATCTTTAATTTTTTATTTAACACCTATGTAAAAACTGCGCTCTCAGAGACACACATATCCAAATCAGCCGGAGATATTTCAGTGTGCTTACCACATCACTTCAAACAAAAACTCACACTAGAGCTACATTTTTAGTTTAAGACTATCAACGTTCCTGATTTGAAAATTCTCTCAGAAACATCTATTCCCAGAAATAAAGAGAGATCAGTGGCAGCACACCATACCATTGTTGTATTATCCTACCATACAGGTCATAACATAACACGGTCATTAACGAGAAAGCTTAAAAATTTAACAAATTTTTATGCAAGACTGTTGAAGGAATCAAGCATGTGAATCCTGTATATTATGTGATAATAGCACTGTCCATCACACAGCTACTATCCATCACACTAACTGAAGGTACTGCCTATCCTGCCTTCCTACGCCTGAGTAACAGACCGGCTCCTGTGGATGATCCTGAAAACGTGTCAGCTCTGAGCTTCTTCCTTAATTCTCCAGCATGAATTATAGCTGAAACAGCACTGATATTTCCTAATGTACTACATGTGTTTCACTTCTACCTTTCAAAGTTACTTAGCAATGCCATCATTACTTAGATATGAGGCTTACAAAGGCTTTGAAGCTGCTGATAGGCAGCACGTATGGGTCCACGGTGCCATCAAAGCCTGTTTCAGAGAGCTGAAAAAGGCAAAACCTGAAATGCTGAGACAGAAGCACAGAACATGAGAGGGTACAGTCCATCCTGTCTCACAGGCTGTCAGAGAAGAAGCTGAAAAGAAACCAATAACCCACCCTCTGCTTCTGATGTTCTCTGTTGGTGCTTAGGGGACTTAAAAACCAACTGATAGAAAAAATGTTACCAGTCAGACCCACAATACCTGTGAGAATCAGAGGGTTATTTGGGTCAGGAGGAAGCTCACAGATGACTTTGCTCTGGTCCCCCAGCCATGGGCAGGGACATCTTTTTCCACTAGACCAGGCTGATCAGAACTCCAGGGATGAGGCATCTACAATTTTTCTGGACAACCTGTTCCAGAGCCTCCACAGCCTCACAGTAAATAATTTCTTTCTAATATCTAATCTAAGCCTACTGTCTTCCAGTTTAAATCCTGTACCCCTTTCCCTAACTTGTTAGCTCAGTATGCAGCTGTCATTCAAATCTGGGGTTAGGATTTTAGGAGTGGGCTGTCTTTACATCCTACAATCAAGAAAACTTCAGCTTTGATAGCAAGCCTATTAGACACAGTTTTTATTTTTTGGCCCACTGGGCATTCACAACTACTGGCCTAGCACCAGTCTAGCCTAGACATGCTGTCAACTTACAGGGCTTAACCAGCAAGTCAGGCTTGTCACTAGCCATTGTTCTCAAAGGAATTACACAATGCCCCACTGAATACAAAGGCAAAGAGGTACTAGGAAAGCAATTTTGTTTTGGTTTTAAAAACTGGCACATTATGTGTTGCTTTCTCCCATTTTCAGGATAGAGCATTTTTAAGACATACATGGTATGATGTTTTGTCCTACAAACTGTCTACCCAAAGTATTTTAAAGGTTTGCAGGGCCTGAGTTAATTCTTCATAACTTATGGTGCTGAGTGTCAAATTAGTGTATTTGTATTATAAGTGTAATTCCACTGATATATGGTTTTCTGTGGATGGAGGTAATTGTATCAGTTCCAAGCACTGAAAAATAAATTTGCTTTTATCCATCAGTTTTCTATCCTACTTAACTAAAATTTCAGAAGAAGCAGAAGCAGGCTTTCATGTGGTGAAGTGTCCACTACAGTGTCTAAATGAATAATTTACTATCCAAATTGACTGCACCGACCATCTAAATTTAGAGATATCAGACTTTTAACAGATGGTACACTACAGACAGTAACTCTTGGTCAAAAGTGCTTCTAGAATATGCAATTTGCTATGGTAAACTGGTCCATCAAATCAATCTGGCATTTTGCCTCTGGGGAAGGGTAGTATTAAATCCTCTATAGAAAGATAAACTTCTCCCATATACACTTGGTCACCTGTGCAATGCTATACCTTCTTGACTCACAATAAGAAAAAAATCGGTATGCTTTCAGGTGAGTAGAATTTGTTATGGTATCAGCTGGAAGGTAGCCAATATCTAAATAAATTATATTTTATATGAAGGGTATGACCTTAAGATCCCCTAATCTTATTGACATAAGTGGAAACTCTCTACACACACAGTGTTTTCAGGAGTAGACAACAAATTGGCATGCAGTTTAACAGCTAGGATATAGAAAGGAAATGAAAAGAAACGGAAAGTGTGCATGCTTTCTATTTTAGGTTAATGCACTTCTAAAGACAGGAAATATTGTGGTTATTTGACTTCCTGTATATTATAGATACTACACTTCAATTATTTCTGCTTCAAATTCAATATTTTTTGCTTGACATAGACTATAACTTTAAAGGAAGAAAATGAATAAAGGTCATATTTTAATTTCCAGTGACAGAAAAATCTATCAATTGCATCAGAAAATAGTTTCCAGGATTAGTTAAAATATCCACCTTATTTTTAGTTTAATTTGGTCTATATTCTGCTTTTAGCCATTACATGCCAACATTTTCCTGCCTACAGACTTAATAGACCAGCATTAACAAATTCTTGTTCTCGGTATAGGTATTTATAGCTTCTAATCAAATATCTAAGTCTACTTTTCTTTTCTTTCTTTAGACTAAGCTCAGCTTTTTACTGCAAAGCACGTGTTCCAGTTCTTTCAATCATTTCTTGGTGCTCCTTTGACATTTTCTATTTTGCTTTCCTAACCGATGGCACCAGAATAGGACACAATATTCATGAAGTAGTCATACTAATGCCAACAGCTGGGACAATATAATCTGCTAAGTCTTACCCAATATTTGCATAGTCACATCTTTAAAAACCTTTCATTTTTGTGAGCTCACATTCCATTGTTTATCTAGTATTACTCTCTGCAAATTTTTTTCACTTTGTGAAAGTGACTGCTTTCCTGAAGCAGAAGTTTTCTATTTGTAAATACAGTCCAACTTCCCAGGATCGTACAGCCCTCACAGTGGAATTCACACCAGTTTACCAAGTTTGATCGGAATTGGCTGATTATGTCCTTGTTACCAACCCCTGACCAAATTATGTGGCACCAGAAAACTGAAGCATTACTGATACGATAAACATTATGATTTAATTCTTCAATATGCAAAGTTGCAAAGAAACAAAAACCAATTTCCCTCATGTAGCACAAATGCTCTCTAGGTTAATTTTCTTCAAGTTGGAAAGTTTACTTTGTGCTTTATTTTTATATTCAAATATGAAGCCGTCATGCTATTCATACTTGATGCTGGGGAAAGTGCTACAAGGTCAGAAAAATCAATAAAAGAAATTAAATAACTGATATCACATTACTTTTTATCTCCAGTAAGTTATTACAACAGTAATGCAGTAATGTTACAAGGAGCTCAACAAGATCATCCAGAATGATATTAAGCCCTGCTTGATGCCAAGCAAAAATACAGTTAAATAAGACCTGGCGCTCCTTAATCAGCTTTGTGGATTTCTAAACTCCCTATAAATATCCCAGGTGCTGTATGCACTATTAAATCAAAATAAAATATGCAATAGTTTGCAAACCTGGACTACACTTTCCCAAAATTTCCATTTAGCTGAAGTGATAGCAGGAATCTGCTATACATTTTTAACTAGTCCTTTTCTGGAAAGTTTAGTAAAAGAGCATCCCACTTTGCTTGTTCACTTTGACAGTCTATCCTTAACAGGAAGTAAATACAAAGTATTGCTGGGATACAGCTAACTTTGATTTGTAAGATTTCTTTCCCCCCTTTACCCAGATTGAGTACCTATTGTTTACCTCTCTTGTAAGGAACACCTGGCAGCATTAGTTGATAACAAACCCTACTAGCACTGTTTTTTGACAATTGAAAACAATAGCAAAAGCTTTGCTATTCTATGCTGGTTTGAAGCAAAATTCATGTAATTATAATCTGTAAAAGAAAAACAAAACAAAACAAAACAAAAAAAAAAAAAAAAAAAAAAAACCACAAAAAGCACCACAAAAATAAAAAAAACCCTCCCGAACAAACAAAAAAACCTTCTCATTATTAACAAGGTGGCCACAGAAATTTAATTAAATGGCCACAGAAATCATGCCAGGGATGCAGGAGACTGGATGCTGCATTCTTTACCACCTATGTTAAAATGTCACGTCCTGTCAATACACACTGGTAAGAGCAACCCCTCTCTACTTGAGAGACATTTGAGTTTCTTCATGATGTAAAATGGCCTCACACATAATACAGGCATGTATTGATTGAGTTTATAAAGCATACTAAGTTTATTAAGCAAACTAGGCTCATGCCAGCTAGGTGCTCAGGAAACTGGCCGTGGTTCGTACATCCTGAGTCACCTAAGCAGAGCAAACAACCTGTTATAGATTCCAAAAATAAAGCAGATAGATTAAATTAAATCTATGGCAATTAACAAAGTGATAAAAAGGGGGGAAAATATTTGCATTTAAAAGGAAGGGTTGATCTAAGATCAGAATCTGAATAGGCTAACTAGCATTGTTCATATAGCATGTTATTAAGGGATCTTAAAATGTAATGTTTGAAAATGAATAGGTATTTTTAAATTCACTGTCTTCGAAACCAAGGGGAATTATTTCCAGAAAAATAGGAATAGGAATTCTACTTTAATATACAAAACTTACAACTACACAAGGACTTGTGAAAGACTTTCAGATCAGAAGAATATGTAGGAGCAATTTCTTCTTCTTCTGAATTTTTCACATCTTATTTGAGATCTCCAGGACTGTATAATACAATTCTTGATGCTTTCTCAAAAAAACAATGAAATAACAATGCCAAGTGAGTGGAGTTTTGAATAGAGCTGGCTTCTTTATAGGTGAAACTGAAGGATACTGAGCAGTGTTGCTCCCTTCTGAGTGCGCTCTTACATGACCTTGTAACACAGAAAATTAAGAGGATAAACTCTTAATGCATAATTATATTTCTGTGCTATAATATGCTATCATAATTTAGCATTTGCAAACATATCTTTAGGAAGTAGCTATCTGGCTGCTAGTATATAACCCTACATTGGGTCTCACACTAAATCAACCTGGAAACATTCTGTTATAGAAAGGTGCTATTCTGCTTGATATGCTTTGTATCCCTTTATGAGCATTTGACATCTGCTCTCCAAATCTGCTCTGGCTGCCTGTTGTTTTTCAAGTGGAGTTTGAAGTGCTGTTTTTGACCTATAAAGCTCAAAATGACTTGAAGCTTGCTTTTTTGAGAGACTGAGTCACTCCCCATGAGTTAAGATTACAGACACCACTGAAGCACCTTTGAGTGAAAGATAGGGAAATAATGACAAGGTATATGAGTGCTCTTTCACTGCAGAATTCACTTCCACACCTATCAGAAGTGATCTAAATTTGTTAATCTTTAAAACGTACCAAAGTCCCACCCATCTATACAGACATGTAGGAGCAATTGCTGTCATGAGGACTGAAAAGGGGAAGGGAAGGCTTTCTGTGTACTGTGTTCTGTGGCCAGGGAACGACTGTTGCCTACTGACTAATGTTCCTGTCCATTGTGAATGGCATTTTAATTTGTCAAGAGCACCAATAGGTCAAAAAAGATATCTGAAGGTGTTCTAAAGACAACATACAGCCTTTTAACACCTTACATTCAGAGATGGAAGAATCAGAAATAGCTCCATGCAGGAAAGTGAGACTAACAATCCACTTCGAGCCCACAAAACCAAAACACCCCAACAAACAAACAAATTAAAAAACCAAAACATAAACCTACATTCACCTGCTATGAATTAAAGTATGAAATAAAGTGAGGAAGAGACAAATGTTATGCTGAATTATTCTACAAAGAGATGACAATTCCTACATTATTAAAAGTCAGGACGTATAAAGGTATTCACTTATAGATTAACTCCTTTCATTCTTGCAATTGAAAGACAATTGAAACCAATGCTGGTCTGAGAGCTGCTTAGCATGTTCATTCATACTGTCTGCCCTGCCCAAGCACCCCCATTAGCAGTGCCACTTTCACTCCCCAGGAAAAGGAAAAAAACAACCACCCAACCGCTATCAACACCCCTTTACCTGTAGGTGACTAGAAAAGACTTCTACAGCCCTCTAGTGTTGCCAGACTACAGACCCTGGGTATAAATGCTAATTTTTGCCCCACACTCTGAAGGAAACCCTTCAGACTTCTCCACTGCTGGACATACCCACTACACCACTGAAATCCCACTGCTGGCAGAGTGAGTTACACTATTCTCAGAGTCACGTCACACAAGGGACATGGCACCAAAAGCATAGCACTGGCCTTTGCAAATAAAAGCGTATTTGCAGAAAGAAATAGGAAGAAAAATTAATATCATACATCCAGGTTAATTTGCTGAGTACATATTTAAAGAGCTGACTGGAGAGTTTGCTGTGCCTGCTTGCAGGCCTCAGCAGCACTGACGCCTCGTTTCTCCTTTTTCTCCCTCCCTGCCTCTTTCCCAGCGAGTTCCCGTTGACAGAGCCTACGGCTATACTCTCAGAAATCATATAAAACCTGACAGTGCCAAAATTTCAACCGCAAAAAGGTGTTTTAAGGTGTTGCCTTTCAAATCTAATTTTCCCGGACAGCTGCGTCGCGCTGGCAGCGCGGCTCGCGGCTGCCCACGGGCTGCAGATGGAGCTGTTGACAAAACAGTTCAGGAGCGCCGCAGCGGAGCGGGACCGGCCGGAGCGGGACCGGATGGAGCGGGACCGGATGGAGCGGGACCGGATGGAGCGGGACCGGATGGAGCGGGTCCGGATGGAGCGGGACCGGATAGAGCGGGACCGGCTGGAGCGGGTCAGGATAGAGTGGGACCGGATGGAGCGGGATCGGCTGGAGCGGGACCGGCTGGAGCGGGACCGGCTGGAGCGGGACCGGCCGGAGCGGATCTGGCGCTCGGAGCCGCAGCTCGCTCCTGCAGCCGCCCTGCTCCGGCAGGACGTGTGCTGCTGTCATGAATATTGCTGTGCCATTTGTTGCTGTTGCTTCCAAGTGCCCCTGCGCAGCTGAAAGAGTAGTGTAGCAAACCTCCTAACCTCGGAAAGGCAGCGCAAGGCTCCCTAGCTAACCTTCAAGATGTCCTTAAGCTATGAACATAAAAGCACGTTAGCAACTCTGGACTAAGGTTATTTTTAAGGGGCTAAAATCTCAAATCAGAAATACGTGACATAGAGAGAGAGCTATAAATATCAATGCTATAAACATAAGCATCAATGCTTCTGTTATCAGAACTAACTTCTTTTGGAAAAGAACTTTTGTGCTCAAAAAACCCGAAGCATAGTTGGTTTCTACAACAAGGATGTGCTACACATTCCCATAAAAATTGTATTTAGGAAGTAAATGTGTATCAGAACATGAAATGTGCGAATGGTATTGATAGGAAAGGTGTAACAAGATCAAATTCACACTGTTTAACTGTATATTGCCACTTATTACAGCTGTGAAGACTGACTGCTATAGCACAACAGTTTATTTTGCACTTGAAATTTCTGATAAATATTGCCTGGAGATCTCTGCAGGGAACTAACAGAATCCCAGCTGTTATATTTACTGGCAAGGAAGTTAATTCAACCTTCGTTTGGACAATTCAGATTAAAGCACTGGGTCATAATTATTCATCAAGCAGGAATGATGACACAGATGATCTTTGTGTTCTCATGCAATTGAAAAAGGCTATGTTGTAATTAGCGTTGCAAGCATGATAAAGTGTTGCTGCAGCTTTGAAACTCCTCATACTTCAGTTCTAGTAGATAAGTGCAAAGAATAAATAATTGCCTAATCTGAATCAAAGGTTTGAATTAAAATTCCCAAGTCTGGAGATTAGGCTGGATTTTCTTATTTCATTAGCTACAATGCTGAAAATATGCAGTCAAATTCTATTCCCATTTACTGTAAGGTTTTTTTCAGTATATGCGAGAAAGTGTGGTCTATTAAAATTCCTGTCTACTACTTCATTAAAAACTTATGAAACCAAATTTCAAACTCATTCTGCTGCAAGATGCATATGTCAGAGTGGCACTGCCCCTTTATGATTGTTTTTTAAATTACACTCAAGTATATGATACACATTCTTCAAACAGTCTGAGCATAAGTACCATCCCCAAAAGCTAAAATTATATCACACACTGCATGTGACTTTGTGAGTCAGTACAGAAAAATGTACAAAAAAGGATGAATTTATAGAAACTATTTTACTGGAAAATATAGGAGAGTTAATGTCCAATAGCAATCATAGTAGTAATTTATTCCTGTCTTTCTTGCATTTATTCTGTGGTACCTAATTATATTACTGTACATGCTTGTTTTCTTGCTTGTAGTTTTGGTTGGGTTGTTTTGATTTTGGGGTTTTTTTTTAAGCTAGAAGAAAAATGTTGGTCTTTGCATAACATTAGCATTTAAATAGCCCTTTAACTATTTGGTGCTCAAACCACAGTAATGTCCTTAAGATTCCAGTTTACCAAATTATATTAAAAGCCTCTAATGTGTTTACATAATATTTAATTCCTTCATGCCTACAGAAGATTTGAATTCATATCATTATAGAATGGTCTGGGTCAAAAAGACGCTACATTTCCTCTTGTTCCAAACTTTATGCCATGGGCAGGGACATCTTCCTCTAGACCAGGTTGCTTCAGAGCTCCATTCAGCCTGGGCTTGAACATTTTCAGCATCCACAGCTTCTCTGGGCAACCTGTTCCAGTACCCCACCACCCTCACTGTAAAGAATTTCTTCCCAATATCTTTATGAGAGGCATGCAACTTACAGGAGGTGTTTTATAATACTATGGTGCATTCCAGAATTTCTATACAGGACAAAAAAATGGGAAGTTATGAAAAGTTCTGAAATACAACATAAGAAATCTGCAAAGTACCTTACACATGCCTTGCAGGATTTTACAAGAAACCTTCAAAACAGGCACCATTCAATGACTCATTTTTTGAAAAATCCAAAGCCAGTGGTTCTCCAAGAGAAATTTGCTGTGGAAAGGACAATACTTTTACAAAATTCAAGTGTTGACTCAGCCTCTAGACCATGATCAGTCTCTAAAATTTTTTAAAATGCAGTTTGATAAGATCTAGATACTGGATAAAAAATTGAATATATTTTCAATAGATTTCACATAAAAATTGAGTAAAAACTTTGGAGTCAATATTACTGTTGTCAAATAATACTTTATCAAGGTAGCCTGATTTTATAATATGAAGATTTTTCTGTTGAATGTCAGTTCTGCTTCCTAAGTTCTTATATTCCTACTCATTACTAATTTCTGATCTCAAGAAGTCTACACCTGTATGTTAAGATTATTATGATTAACACAGGTGGCTACAATGAATTCAGCTGTGAAGGTATAATGGTATTGTTTTAGTTTAATTAGGAAAAATTTTGACCTGGGTATATTAGAATAAATTACTTGACTGCCAACAATTTACAGTTATATTTTGTGAGATCTTAGCTCTTTTGGACTTGACATTTGTCTCCGTATTTTCATTTATTTTATTAAAGTTACAAGAATTTTTTAAATATAATACAAACACTAGTTTTGACAGCTACACTCTGTTTGTTGATCCATAATTAGAAAGTAAATTTTTTAAAACTAAAAGAGTCTAAGATAAACTAGAAATTATTATAAGACTTTATTAACAGGCATAGGATATATTTGTTGTATAAGTAATGAATATTACAATGATTGCTGATATAGTTTCCTGATAATTACACTACATACCACTAAATAATAGCACAGCAAAAAGCTAAGAAGAAGACCCACCAATTTTTGCATAATTCAGAATATATTGAGGCCTAATTCGAAAGGCACGTGTATCAAATTGAACTTGGAAAAGTCATTTGAGGTGTAAATGATACCCATTAACATGCAATGCTGGTTAAACGTGGGATGAGGATTGACAGAGTTCATAATAAGGATCCAAGGGAAATGAGGTAGCTGAGTAAGAAGCAGGTGTTCTCTGAGGCAGGAACTCCAACACACAGGTGTTTGGGAAGCATCACACTCCCTTCAGTGATCTCAAGGGCTTCACCTTTATGTGCCACTCAGAATAGCAGCATTCCTCTCAATTTCCCTATGGCACCCCCCTCCCCACCTATTTTATAGTACTATCTATAATACAGATAGTGCTATGCAAAATTATTTACAAAAGGATGTCACACTGGCTATTTTTAATATTTTTCTGCTCTGGTGTGCGTAAGGTGGAAAAAAAGAGGTTTAACTGTTTTTCTAGCACATGAGAAAACACAATAAATTAGAAACTTCCAATAAAAAGTCAATGAGAAGTCTAGTGTGTCTGAAGTGAATCCTGTTGAATTTGACATGAATGAAGATTATCAATTTTTTTAAGGAATTAGAGCTAATTATCTTGTGTTCCCTTTACTGATCCAAGCCTGTATTTACGTAATCATTCTCAACTGACAAAAAGTATGCTATTTATAAATGAATCTTTAAGCAATGAAAAAAAGCATCAGCTTAATAATAAAACCCTTACAATAAGTCAAATCATCAAGTACATGAGCAGTGAAGAGAGACTATAATGTTGAAACTATAACTTAATTTGTGAGAAGAACCATTCAACCTTTTCTTGGGGGCAGGGAGAAGGGAGAAATCTGATCTGAATTTTAAATAAAATTCTACAGTGGCGAACTACCTATTCACTCTAATTTTGTTTCTATTTCGCATCTACCCTTTTTTCTCCTGTTTATAAGAATACCAACAGAAAAATTAAACAAAACAAGATGGTAAATTTCGTAGCTGTTCTAACCCTATCACTTTTAAGCTCATATAAGCTCTGGTAAAGCCATGCATCGGCTCCTACTGTGCAATGGCTTTTTTTATACAGTTTGACTATGTGATGAAAGAAACTAGTTGACATGCACTTACCGTATTAAGCCCTGGCACCTGCATTGCAGACACTAATCAAAGTGCTCCTTCAGAGGGGTGAAAGAATCGCCATTTGTAACGCAATAATTAGGCTGGGTAGAAGGGCCTGAAAAGTAAATCAATCTCGTCTGCTCTCTAAATCTGACACCATTCTCTAGGCAGATTGTTAACATAATGAGACAGAAGCCTACAAGAGGTCCCATAAAAGACCTATGTCTTTTTTTTTTTTTCCCTTCTTTCTTTATACTTGCAATGTTACTAAGAGCATAATTACACACAAACCTACCCTAAGTCACTGGCATAAAAGCAGCTATTTCTAAGAAGCTCATCAAAAATAAGTTGGCAGAACAGACGGGCTATATAACACAGCAGCAGGCTGACTCAATTTGCCCAACTGGATGAAGATTATTTTAACCTATTCCCTACTAAAATTATCATGATTATGTCTGACAGGGAAAAGTAATAAGTTCCTATAATATGGCAAGAAAATAATTTTGGTGAATTAATCTGATTCTCTGTTCACACCGGGCAAATGAAGAATAATTCCACTGAAATCAATACTATTATCAAAATTGTATGAGGAAAGAATTACATCCAGTGTGATCACTGTGATTTTTAAAAAAGAAACAGTAACAAAATAGAAAAATTAGCGGTAAAGTTTTTTAAAAGACAATTTTCATGTACAGCCTCTCAGTATTCAAGACTGAAATATTATTTAATAGAGAAAAATAAGCAATTCCATTTTCCTTAGGAAAAAATTGCACCATCGTTGATGCTCTGTAGTACCAAAAACTTAGGAACCTTTGTTACAGATAACATGTTATGGTTGTTGTAAATAGTTATGTAAAAAATCATATAAAAATATATAACATAAAAATAAAAATTCATTATGCTGCAAGCGGTGGAATGCAATAAGCAGATATTTGTGTAAAACAAAAAAATGAACAGGATGAATTACTCTTTTTTCATAGCCAAACACATATTAGTAATTATTTTTACTCATATACCATGATTTAATTTAATCACTCCCTCTTAGAGACTATAACTGTGTAGCCTGGTAATGCAGTATTGTCTGTGATAAACTTTGCACTAAATCTGCAAAGCCTCTCAACTGAGGCTTGTCAGGTATGCTTTTTCTGAGTTTTCCTGGACCTGAAGCTCTGTTTTACCTGCTTGAGCTGTGGCAACACAGGTGGCTATGGCTAACCTGTGTTACTGTTGTGTGTCTTTGTCTGGTAGAACCATATATTTGCACAGATAGCAGTAATGAGCAATTATTCTACATGGAATGAGATGTTTATGACTTTACCATCATGATGATGTAGAGAATTATTGGCCTAGAATGGTAACAGCAGCCTTGAGAATTGTGGATGAGATATGTGGCACTGAGGATTTCTAAATTTAACTTATCCAATATATTCAATTAAACAGCATGCTTTTCAGTGATTTCAGTTTTGGGGTTTTTTTTCAGCAGTACATCATGTTGATACTTTAAAATACCCTCAAAATTCAAGATACTCCATGTGACCCACAAAGGCCAACAAAGACCACACAGTAGTTACTAAATTCTTGAAATACAAATTTCATACATACTTCATAAGTACCTACAATTTAAAAAAAAATTAATCTCGTACAATTTTTAAATGTCTAGATGTTTTATTTCAAAGCAAGCTAGCAAGTTTGTCTTCTTTTACAGTTATTTCAGGAGCATGACTTCTGTGATCTGCCTGAGTGACCTCAAAATGAGATGAATTGTGGTTGGTATGCACCTACTTCTTCACATGGATTGGGTCATTTGGCTCACATCTGAATGTCCAAACTCAGGTAAGGAAACTTTAAAAAAAAGTAATAAAGAAGCAGTGTAAGGGTAACAAACTGTCTGCAACCTTTTAATAGATTCACAACTTTTTGGAAAGTTTATTTATACACAGGATGCGTAAAACTTAAACTTTGCAAACAAAATTCCACACTAATTCTCTGCTTTGTCTGAATCCATTGTTCAAAGAAGGTTTTCAAAACAATTTCTTACTCTGATTCTGCTTATTATATAATATTATAACTTCCCATTCTAAACTGTTTTGTTTTCATTAATTTTGTTTTGCTGTGTTGGGGTCTTTTAGTTCAGAAATTCTGCCTAGCAAGAGAGGAAAGGATCTATTCCTGAAATGGCTGCTCAGCACATGAAAAGCTATTAACAGCACACAGAAGCTGTATGGAGTCATTCAATATGACAGGGAAAATTGAATTGAAAACTGACTTCAGTCTGAACCCTGGATAAGCACTGTTTGGCTAGGACAATGCAGATTCAGTGTCAAAACAACTGATTCATAATCAAAACAACTGATTTGACTATGTTAGATTAAGTTTTTAGAACTGTAAATTGAAGAAAAAACAAAGTTTCTCCATTACAAGACCATTACAAATGTTCATCATTGCTTTGACCAGAAAAGCAACACATACAGAATTGTTTTTCTGCTATTTATGAGATTTAACAGAACACACTGTTTTAGTTATATTAAGTAACAGCAGATTTGACAGTCTAAGCTTTTTTTTTTTTTACTGGTCAAAACAGAAATCATGTTGGGAGTATTTCCATGAAACTCTAAGGGTTTTTTTTCTAAGAAGTAATGTTTTGCAACAGACATTCAAAATTTTTAGAAGGCAGTATCTGTATTATATAATGTTACACAGCGCTTAAAATTACATTCTAAAACTTGCAGTTTGCAGAACATGCATGTTTTATTGAATACTTCAAATGAATGCAAGATTGCCAATTGTGCTGATCTTGTTTTCATATGATAATATGCAGAAAATAAGGCCAAAATCATCAGTATGAACAAGATTTTGACTTTTATAAGAACCCTTAACTGAATTATCAGGGGAAAAAAACAGTATTTCAAGTTTATTTTTTAAGAAAGAAAATGAAAACCATTTTAATGAAAACTCATGAACATAAAAAGTCTACAAAGAAAATGGAAACCATGACTTGCATCCTAGCGTAGTGCATATCTCATGTCTGAATGGTTGGCTAGGCAATTCAAGAGCAGTTAAAATCCCTTTAGAATTTAAAAACCTCATAATTAAGGTAAAAATCTCCTTCTCAATACCACTGAAAAACTCTTATCAAAATCAGCTCTGGTTTGCTGCCACCATTAAGAGTGAGGGAAGTGAATACTGGTGATTGGTGAAGCCTGATATCCAGCACAAACGCCCCCACTCTGGTGTGCACACAATCTTTTGGGAGGTACAGCCAGGCTGCTTTTCAAGGTCCCACAGTTTCAAAAATAGTACAGCTACAGATATTTTGCTATTCCCCTCCTTTCACACCTACAGTTTCTGAGAGCAACAGGAGCAGGAGTTGTTTACAGTATTTTAATTTTTTTTTACTTTTTGTCCCTAGCTGCAATTCTGAGAGGGGTTCAGACAGAGATTTAAGAAAAGAACCCAACTGTGTGCATTCTAACAGCTTAAAAGAGAAAATTGCACTTCTTTTTGACAATCCTGATTCAGTATCTTGGTTTTTGCCCAGATAAATCTAGAGAACTGATGCTATAGCAGTTGACTAAAAACATTAATGAGCTGTGTCCATTTTAATTGTTTCAGACTAGCAATTTCCCCTGTAGTTTGAAGGTCTTTGAGAGTGCAAAAAAACCCAGTTAGAGGCCAAGTTCTGTCCCTGGACTTCAGGCGGCTAATATTGAATAATGTCCCTAACAGCAGCTCAGCTATTCATGATTTACATTTAAGTAACTGCAGATAAGGATGTTGACAAATTCTTTTCATTAAGCTGAAAAAAAAGGGAAAAAAAAGTCCTGTACAAAACAGTACGAGGCTAAGTCAATTCAAATTTTCAATTTCATTTTGTTTTTAGGTTTTTGGGGGCTTTTTCGGTTATTTTTGGTTTTAGGCTTTTTTTGTAGTTTTTCAAATGAAAACAATCCTTGGAGAAATAAGGAGCCAGGAAAACCTGATCCTGAATACAGATGTGTTTTATTTTGGGGTCATGCTTTGAATAGTAGCTTTTGGTTACTCAGAAGCCAAGTGACTCTGCAGTTAGTTGACCAAGCTATAAATGAGATTGTTTTCAATAGAATTTTGAGATTTAAAAGTGTGTCAGAAGTTCATTGGAGCCTGTCAAAAATTGCGAGGCCTTCATAATAGTTTAAAGACCTAAAACATTCTGGATACATTAGGCTAAAGACTACATTTCAGACTTTTGTGCAGATATTAGACATAATCCTCCCAAAAATTTTGTGTGACAGTCTAAGCTGCTGATTTTGACAAAAGGAGTAGAAAGGGAAACTCCTGTTCCGACTGACTCTTACTGATATATTATTATTGTCTCATTTGTAAATTTTCTAGAGAGACAATGCTGTCTGAAAGGTGTGGCAATCTGAGAAATAATATTATCTGCTAAAATTATGTTAGCTAAAGGCCAGTAAGCTTCAAGAAGCCAGCAGAAAAGGGTCTGCTACCTGGATTTGCATTTTGTAGCTCAGAGTTCACCTCAAAAAAAAAAAAATAAAAAGACAGAAAAACAAAAACAAAATAGTAAGACAAGAATTATGTACTATCGCAGATATATTTTTACTGGATAAAAAGCAGACCTTCAGAAATCCACTCAATAGAGCTGGTAGCAAACGTCACAAAACAGTAATGACAGAGTTTAAAGGAGCAAGTGGCACCAAGATGTCGAGAGCTTTATGCCAGCAGTCCCTCCAAGGCAGCAGGCCATGGGCAGTGCCACAGTAACCAGCACAGGCCCAGTTATCACTGACTTTTGTTGGAGCTACAGGACTTCATGAAATTAGTCACCTTGGAGATGAATCTCTCACTTTTACATGCTAATGTACTCCCTTAGGTGTTCCCTGTGTCTGTTCTGGGTTTTAGGAAAACCTTTTATCAGAGTCATTGTTTCTAACAGATAAAATAAAGAGATAATCAAGGCAAAAAAACTGACCTTCAAAAGAAATTAAATTAAAAGAGAACCATCTAATAAATTGGAAAACTTTCTAATTGCAAATTAACACCTGACTCACCCACCTGATTATCAGCTTTGCTTTCACACCACTTAATTCTCTGCACACTTGGAAAGAGGAAATAGCCATCCCTCTTCCTGGCCAGCATTTGTTTCCCTCTCAGAGTACAACAGGAGAATATGGGTCCAGTTACTAAACAGTGATAATAAACCCACCTTAATTGCTTCAATTAGATCATCCACAGGGAATCACTTTACACAACCCATAGGGATTAACAGGCTCTTCATGAAACACTAGGAACAATTACACGGGGATGAGTAACCATCAAGAGCTGGCAGAGGAACAAAGTTGCTATCTGTAAGAATTGTCTCAGTTACTCTCTTACTCATCTGTGGGCAGGAATTATTCTTCACCCAAGTACAAATACCCAACCAGGACAAGTCAGAGGCAGATTTCTGTAAAGACATCCCTGAGGATCACGCTAATGTTAAGCCCAAAAGTAAATGGAGTCTCATCATCCCGGATGTGTCACAGGAGCAGGCATTTAGTATTTTGACACCATCTTTGCTCAGCCTGTGTGCCTTGCCCTTTTCAAACTGCGTTCGCCTTGTCTTTTTTGAGAGGTGTTTATTTGGCATAGCAAGAGAGTCAGTGTAAGTACAGGAAATCAAAGGGATTAATGTTCATACAAAGTAAATACAGTGCAAGTATTTCTTTTAATGGACAAATATTTAAACTGGTTTTGACTTTATTTGATCATTTTTATGAACACGATACTTTAAAGTTACATCTATTAGTAATGAGAAGACAAAAAAGAAAAGAGTAAACAGCGCTTCCCACGTGGCAATTTCTGTATGTAGCTAGGTACATTTATATGAATGTACACATGAATTTATTGAAGACTATACGTGCACACAGAAGGATGATATAAAAAAAAATGTGTGTTAAAATTTCAAATACCCTGGAGATAACAAACTAATTCTAGAATTATTTTTTGGGCATCACATTCAAGTGGGAAGGATGCAGTCTCTCGAATACAGAAAACTCTGCCTTACAGCTAAAACTCTGGCATCTGCCTACTCTAGTGAGACCATGCAGGACTCCATATGCTTCAGTGAAACTAAGCTTGTAGAATGAAACTTGCCCCCCAACTAAATTTATGGTGGTTGGGTTGAAAAGTCAATTATAATTCCACAAAATGACAAAGTAGAAGCAGTCTTGTCAAAACTTAAGAGGTCACAGTACATTCTGGGATGTGATCAAAAGTGAGACAGAATATTTTGGCCAAAAGAAAATCCCCAGGGCTTTTTAATTTTGCCATAAGCCTAGATGAGCTGGTTGATTATAGCATTTGACAGCTTACATACCATTTCAGGAGAAGAAGGCTTACTCTAAAGCCATGGATTGGTGACAAAAACCTTCTAAGAAGTTCTGGTTGCAAATGCTGTAATTGCTCTTTAACTGCATCTCAGTCACAAGCATTTGACTTTGCATGTAAAATAGCTTTGGGATCTTTTCTGTCCACCTTTTTCTGCTACTTGAGACCCTTCCAACATGTCATTTACACTGGACTTCTCTGACAAGCTGAAGCTGCGAACAAACAGTATCTTCCTCAAGAATATTTAATGAAGTAGGAAAATACCATAAAATGTCTTTCTGATAACATGCCCCTCTTACCACAGGCTGGGAACAAAGACACCTAGGGTGTAAAATAACATTTAACCTGAAATGTCTTTTATGGCCAGTTGAAAAAGACATTTTCCCAAAGGGCAAACACCTTTTCAGATAGCAGTATGAAAGGAAATGGGCCAAATGAAGGAACACCTGCACTCAGTCCTTGCATCAATATACTTGAAAAACCCAAATTATCTGCTAGCTCTCCAGAGACATAGAGAAAAGTTCTAAGAGTGTTCTGCTGGGTTGGGTTGGCAGCAAGAAATGCTTCTGATCATTTCCAAATGATGAATGACATCCTAAAGAAGAAGAGAAAGTAGAAAATGATTGCTTGAGAAAAGCAGAATAAAACCAGCATCTGCTTTACAGTCAGACAGACTTTACAAAGGACAGGTAATGCTTCTAAGACTAATAACATTCCTAGCACTCAAATTGGGGAGAAAGAGAGTTTTATCGACTACATGAGCAGGCTTACTAGGATATATCTTTTGCCCTTCCAGGCAAGTCGTCACTCCCTCTGTCGTACCACACTATTTAATTTGCAGCTATTGCCAAGTCAGTGTTTAATCTAAGCAAAGTTGGCAGAATTTTTATATAAGTGTAATGCTCACAAAAATTGCAGCAAAAAATGATGATGGTTCATGTCATTTTACAGTGCAACTGAGATGAATCTGATGCTGGTTTTTGAATCCTTGTTCTCTGGAGAAGTAGGAAATGTTTTGAACTTAAGAAGTATTTCTTTCAATGGCAGTGACTTTGCTCAATAGTCTACATTCTGTAAATTCAGGTTGAAGATACCTCATTGCTCTATTTCAGATTTTTACTCTTCAAGTTTGTTTCTAATGCCAAGAGAAATGGGAAAGAAAATTTTCAGTATAAATGTTTTCAATACTTTAGAGGAAATACGATACAAAAAGTCGAAGGCTCCTAACAAATCCACTAAAAAATAAGATCTAATACTTAAGAAAACATTACATATTATTTAGTTTATTTTATTTAAAGAAAAAAACTTTTCCTCTTGCGCAGCAATATTCATTTTTCTCAGTAGTGTTTTTCAATTATCGTAGGTTTTTGGTTAGGAGCTGGGTTTTTGGGGTTTTTTATTCATTATTTTTAAACAATAGTTATAGGGTTGTTATTATTATTTTTGGGAATATAACAAAATCAGATTCACTGCATTACCTTGACTCTCTGAAGAATGTCTGATTATTTTCAACTTAAAAAAAAAAAAAAAGAAAGAAGACCAAACATGAGCCAACAGGACAAGAACATATTCTTTGCCATGTATGAAATTACTCTTTCAGACATGTGCTGTCCATATGCAAAGGCAACTTTGCCATGCCCTTCTGTACATAAGGGTTTGACAGAGCTATATCCACTGTGTTTGTATGGTCTTTAACTGCATGCTAGAATAAACAGCATAGAACAAATAGAAAAATAGCATAGAACAAATAAAAATTGTATATTTAAAGGGTAACATACTATCATCAAAGAGAAAAAGTTACTAAGGAAAAGGTAAAATACACCTTTCCATAAAAAAGTGCATAAAATACAGAAGGAATAGTAGTTTAGGTAAGTAACTTCATCTAGGGCTCCTTAGAGCTAGAAATATGACTGAATTAATTAATAATTCAAAACTACAGGAAAGAGAAGCATATTCATGCTCCTCCAAGAATAAAAAAAGTCGTTTTTTGAAAGAAACGTTGCATTTTTTTGGTAGGAAAAACCTGTTCAGAAATGTTTGGGATGAGTATCAAACACGTTGGTTAAAAACTCACTCTGCAGTGGTTATGTGCAGACTTAAAGCAGCTTGTGGTACCTGCCACAAACTGCTTATGGGATTGTGACATTTGCTGAGCCTTTACACAGAGGAATAATGGAGCATAAGGTGAGGTTGCCTTCATGCTGAGACCACTGCCCATTATGCTGACCAATACTGTCAGTGGCTCTCTTCTGATCCCCCATGGCCTGGACATATTTATTATCTCTTGTCTTAGACTGTGCAGAGGCATTTTAAATGAGTCACAGTGGCAGGTGGCCCTTATTAATACCTCTTAGGATGTGAGAGCTGCTGGAAATCCTAATCAGAGAGAAGAAACCAGAAGGTGGGACAGGGAAAGGTCCTACGAGGAAACACATGAGAACAGCTATATTTGGAAGATAAATATATTTTGGTCATTTGAGTCAACAATAATGGTATAGTCAAAGAAAAGGAAATTCCGTGTAGAAATAGCTTAGTATTTCCTATTTGGAGCAGACTAGGGATTAATGTTTTGTACTATCCTTGTAAATAGGTAATAAAAATCACAGATTACTTTATTGTAACAGAAAAGGAAATTATTATAAGGAAAGTTAAACCTATGGACCACAACAAGTTCCATTTGATAAATACATCTGGAGTAGAAGAATTCTAAACATTAACATTTGGTGAAAGATGAGAACTTTAGTAGTTCTGATGCTGAAAAAAACTTTTCAACAGAGGCAAATTGATTATGTGCTCTCCAATGCAAGCTTAGACTCCAGTAACAAAAGCACCACAGAATACAAAGGAAATATTTTATTTTCTATTCTAGCTTATTGGAACTGCAGCTCAGTGGCATTATCATCCTTTTCTTGAAGGATGATAATACAGAAAACAGGAACAGAAATGCCAGTGGGAGAGGTGCATAAAGTCTATGTAGAATTTAAAACCACTAAAGTAAAAGGAGTTGAGAAATTGTTATGGAAATGCAACTTGATGTAAGTAAGTAGAAATAACAGGTAAATACAACTGAAGAAAAATAACACCAAGAAATGAATCACTGACGTTAATTTGTTTCCGGAACAATCTTGCAAGATTAGGGTAGGAAATTAACTGCTTTTAACGGAGAATCTGAACATACACAATAACTCTCAGCAGGAGGGGGTGTAAGTGATACACTTAGATTTTGCAAATGTCTGATTACTCTGATTTACCATACATTGTCCTGTAGTAAACACACACCAAATTTTAGTGGGGTTGTTTTGGTATTTTGTTTGTTTTGTTTGTTTGTTTGTGGGGAGTTTTTGTTTGGTTAGTTGGTTGGTTTGGTTTTTTTGGGGTTTTGTTGTGGTTGGCTTTTGGGTTTTTGTTTTTTTTTTTTTTTTTTTGTGTGTCTTGGCGCTTTTTTCCCAAAAAAAAACCCCATACTGGTTAAATAAGGGCACTTTTATAGTGGTTAAATTAACCAGTCAACCAAATAAGTTTTGTTTTGAAGGAAAGCATACCATTCTGGAGTTTGAGCATTCTACAAATGATTATGCACTCTCTACTTTTTTTCACTGACTGAATTAAAAATCAATTCATATATAGAGTTATGAATATAAGTATCTAAAAATATAAATGTGCACAGGCATGTATATATACTCTTTTATGCATGTATATATATTCTTGTGCACCCATGAAAATGGAATATGGCTTGACATCAGAGGGCAATGTGTTTGGGACTTCATTTCCAGAGGATAGAACTCACACCAATATATATATATATATTTTAAGTATCTCCAAATTCACAAAGTGCTACAGTGAGTCAGTGATTTGAGGTGATCCAATTAAAATTAACTTATTTTAATCACAGGAGTAGTGACTTACACCCTCCAGAAACACTTAAGTTTATGGACAGTTTTACTGCACAAAAACAATGGCTGGTTGCCAATTGTTGTTACTGTGAGATATACAGAGGTATACAAAGAAATACTTTTGATGTATTTATAAAATATATAAATATATACAGAGAAAGAATGAATGAGATAGATCATTTGGCTTTTGTTGTTGAAGTACTTATTAAAAAGGCTTTTGGAGTGTGTTTACATTTCCTTTTATATTAATAGGTACATCACCTTTACACGAGCAAGGCAGCGTTGCTGCAAAAAAGAGGATGAAGTACTTGGCCCACAGAAACCAATTACAGTTCCACTACAACAACAAGGCAATGAAAACCAATTGAAAGCACAGCTAATCCTCATCTTTGAAGGAATGCAGCACCAAAATACTTGTCAAACACTGACATTTTAATGCTTCTCACGCCTCAAACTGTCCCACCAGGCCTCCTCTGTCTTTAACTCTTACACTGTTCTACACATGTCTTATGGGATAAAAAATAATTAAATATCACACTAAGTTTTGAATTAGAGTTCTGTTATGTACCACTTTGGGTTATCATACATTAAAATAGGAAAGTCGGACAATATTTGGCATGCTGTTACCTTCTGTATAGAAAGCAGGTCTTCACATGCTTTCAGTTCTAAAAGATTCATTCAAATAAGGAGTAAAAATGTGAGAATAAATACCTAAAATAAGAATTTGTAGTTCTGGACGCAGCATTCCTCGTGAAAGAAACCAAATGAGCTGAACCATAAAAATGCAATAATAGTTTGTGGGAGTTCCCTAAAAGATAAATAGGATTCCATGGAAAATGTTCAAGTTCTTGTAATTTTTAAGAGAAAAGTTATCCACAGACCCCAAGTATTAATCCAAATATAACACTGTCATACTCAAAACTTTAATTTCAAGTAAATGTACTGTTCAAATGAAGCATACAAGTGTCTTCTACCATCAGCAGTTATAGTAACCTGGACACAAAAATAATGAAAACCATAATCAATTTTTCTATTTTACTTTCAATGTGTTTAAAAATCTTTAGGGTTATCTTATATGTCCTCCTGTTCTGAAATGCCTAAGGTTATTACAGAAAGTTGACTGCAATATTTGTTATTATTGATTATTTCAGGAGTTGGAATAGACACTTAACTTCTGCTCATGAACAGCTAGATGTGTGTGAGATTTGATCCAAACTACCAAAGCAACAGCTTTGTTATATCTTTATATCTGTTTCTTAGCACCCACTTTTCATGATCCCTTTCCAGCTCATGAAACAATGTTTTGTTTTTTTTGTTTTTTTTTAAATTAGAATTTCCTTAATGGGCTGTAGAAAAGGAGCCATGATAAAAAAACTCACTCATGAATTGGAATTTTATTGTTTAACCAATAAATTTCTGAAATATTAGAGGAGGAATGAAACTTGAGCTGTCCTAAGTGGAAATCCAGAACTAATTTTAACTTCAGACTGTTTTGATCTTTCTTATTTCTCAGAGTATTACTTATTTTCATTCCCTATTCCATGTTTATCCTCCAAAAGCAATTACTGTGCTTTTAGACTGCTAGTGAAGTATTAAAAAAAAAGTTATCATGATGATTAGCTAGATTAATGCTGGCTTGCTTCAATCTAAAAGATGGTTTCGATCTGGGGTTCAGATCCCAATAACTGCCTGGAAAAAGGCTGCCATGCAGTTTAGAAAAACGTAGGCGTCTGCTCATCCGTAGTTTAAATTAATATATTTTTCCATGTAGAAAGCATTTGCTTCATTCTTCCTGAGGTTAGTCTTTCTTTAAATTACTGCTGGAGCAGATCTGCCAAATAACCTACACTTGCCAAACCAGTCATGCATTCCTACAGAAATGAGAAAGTGTACCACAGTGTCTTTTTTTCCCTTCTGCAAACCCACCACCCTTTGGCAGGCTGCTGTGAGCCAACGTATCCATTTTCTGATCTTCATCCACACAGGTCCCATATTGGTCTTAACCAATGATATCTTGTTTATCCTATCATTTTAGCAACAGAAATGTTACATATGAGACTGCAAGGAGAAATGCAGCTAAAACTCTGCTTGTAATATATCAAATGCAAGCATTATCCAGTTTTCTAAAGCCTGTTGCTTTTATTTTTATAAATGCAATGCATCACATTTTATTGTAATGCTCACTTGTGTACTACTAGCTCTTTTTCTGTCATTTACTTTAAACTATGAGGTTTATCAGAGTGCTGTTGACTCCACACTAACGAGCATTAACCTTTCACTAAAGTGGTTTTAGAGACACAGCTCTCAGGCTTGCTTCCTTGAGATAACTCAAACACAGTTATTGTTAGCTTTGTTTTTACATTGACAATTTCACATTATTAGGGAGAAAGAAAAATCATTGTTCATCCTATTCCTGTCACTGCCAGCAAAAGCCAAAAGACACTGGAATAAAAAGCATCCAACAGAGCCTTTAAAAATGCCCAGTGTTCCTGAAGAGTCAGCAATGACAAGTAGGAATCTCAGCAAGCCAGTTCAGATTTCTGTTAGACTCCACTAGAACTTGACACATCCACACCTGCGTTTCCCCTGTCTTGGTTAAGTGCCTCATATTGAGCGACATGAATTTGGGCCCCAAATGTCCTCTTTCTGTTTTGCTAGTGGACTAACTCACACCTTCTTAAAACGCTGTGCATGTGTATGGATTACTTACTTAGCCATAACACTTATTCAGGAGATAATATACTAGCTACTTTCAAGAAGAAATGAAAGTTTCCCACAGAGAATTCTTCTATGCACAATGTTATTTAAAATCTATTGTTGCTTCTTATACATCAAGGGAAATATTTTCTCAGTATTAATAGAAGAGAACACTTTTCATTTTGTTTCTGAAGATCAAGCATGATTTTAGAAAGGTTAGCTAGGAAAGGGAAAATACCTTGATTGTTTTCCATGTCTCACTCTATTGTTTTTTCAATTCATCTGGTTGTCCCTTTGAAATAACTTGCACAAAGGATGAATTAAAAAAAAGCAAATCTTGGAGAACAGTCTGCATTCAAATGCAATTTATACTTTACAAGGACTGTGTTCGGTTAGTGCCTTAAATTACAGTCTTGCAATGTGGAGATATTTTAAGGTTTGAACAAATGTTTCCTATACCATCGACAATTAAAGCATTTCTAAGATAATATCACTGTTGAGTTAATACCACGTCTAATCATGTTATTACTTTCATTATAATCTTGACCAAGTCAGTTTGGAAAAGGTGTGTGTTTTCAAGACATACCATTATAAATGTTATAAATGTCAACTGTGTACAAGTCACTTGCTTTAAATATACATGATCAGGATAGCCTTCCTTTCAGAGGTACAGTCAAGGCCAAGGACAGGTATTTTCTTTTGTCTTTGAAACAAATAACAGATATTGGCTTCTTCTTTCACTATGAGATTCATAAACAGTCCTTTTTATAAAGGATCTCTTTTTACACTTTCTCGTGAAGTATGAAAAAAGGCAAAAATAGTACAATGCGACTGAGTAACACAATGCTATGAAATGTTCAATTTGAAATTTTTTTTCTGTAAAAGATAATACCTAAGAGGACTACAATTGTCAAAGCCCAGTCATGTTAATGAATGGAAGTTATGCAATTATCCTTTTTTTATATTGTCATAATACTACTGAGGGTTTTTGAATTTTTTTTTAGAGGGGGGAGTGGGGGAGGGGTTGGGCAGGGATGGATATATTCAATGTGGCAGAGACTTTACAGAGACTTTAAAGAGAATTTTTTTTTAATTTCTTAAAAATTTCTTAAAATTTCTTACATATTTGATCAGGCAAATATGGATATTGTTCTATAGATTGGTTAATATACAGTTCTATGTAGTCCTCACAGAAATTGCAATTACAAATACTCATTGACTATTACTGAAACTGCAATTACTTCAATATTTTTTCCAGCAATGGACTGAAAATTTACTTACAGAGATCAGAGACTTTCTTTTTTTGCATACACAGAGATAACTATCGAAACCAGAAAAAAAGCCACACATATGATTGCAAAACCTGCCTTCTATTCCTCCTAAATTTGCATCTTTGATTAACCAGTAATTTGCTAGCCTGAGAATTCAACAGGACTGAGTTATCAATTCATACTTCATATGCTCTGGGAAACACACTGTCTTTGTTTTAACCTCATCTTCAAATCTTTTTTCATGCCAGGAAGAGTCCAATCTCTCCAAGGAGATTTCATGGAAATATTGAGTCAGAACTTTCTCAATATTTAGGCTAGGTATGCATGGCATTATTTTCTCCTATGGGCAGTTGGGTATAAACAGCAAGGTTTTGGTAGCAGAGGCTATCTCATTTCAGACAAATCCAGTTCCAGCTGCCTCCAAATGGAACCACCACAGGACACAGCTGAGCTGTGCCTGGGCGAGGCATGTTCATCAGAGAGCAAAATACTGGACAACAGAGCAGTGAGAGGAGGAAAAGGTTTGAAAATTGCATGAATACCAAGGTGAGAAAAGAAGGAAGTGGGGAGAGATAGTCTCCTTCAGCCAGCAGAAATGCCTAAAAAGCTGCAGGTTTATCCTGAAGGAACTGCAGCCCATGAGAAGGACCCTTGCTGGAAGAGAGGAGAACTGTGAAGAGGAAGGAGCAGCAGAGAGGAGCCATTAGGGGCTGACCACAACCCCCAGTTCCCCATTCTCCTCTGCTGCTTGTGGGATGATGGTAAGGAAGGTACAGGATCCAAGAGTGAAGTTGGGCGCGGGGTAAAGAGGAAGAAAAGTGTTGGTTTAATACTTTGTTTTGCTCCTTATTACCTGAATATACTTTAACTTGCAAGAAAATTAATACTCCCCATGACAGTAACCCTGTCTTTATTTCAGCCTACCAGAATTCTCATGATTTTCTCACACACTCCCACAGAAGGAATGGTGACTGAGTGGCTGGGGGGGAATTTGTTCCCTAGGCAAGGCAAACCCACCACAGCACCAGAGTTAAACGTAGGTGTATCACTCATTTGACACTATAGCTTATCTTGTAAAAGAAGGCATGACTCAGCCCCTTGGCAATGCCTTTCACTGTGTTCTAAGTTCCAAATTAGCCAACTAAATCTATTCTGTAAAATTTGTTTACATTTGGCATTAAAACACACCTAAAGCTGTGTGAGCACAGGTAATTGAACACAAAATTAACTCCAGAATATTTAAGTATTTTATTTTGAGTCAATTGTTTTCACAAATAGCTGCACTGGTACTGTACATAATAGGATCAAGAAGACACCTGTGTATCCAAAAGCTGTTCCTTTCTACCAACTGTAGCACTCAATACTACAAACAAAATTCAACTCAACCTTGTATTGCTCTTAATAAACAAACAGTATGTGGCACTATATCACCTATGGAGTTTGTGTTCTAAGATTTACTACACCTTCAAACTGGTGGGTTTTTTCCAAGTTTTCCTTAGCAAAAATCATGAATATTTTCTACAGTAGTAAATATTTTTTATCATGGCAGTATTCAAAGTCCTGTGTGGCAAAGACTCTTGAAGGCATTATTTATATTTCACAAAATGGAAAACTGATGTGAAAGATCTGAATACTTTTGTGACCAAATCAATCACAAAACAGATATTCTCAATCTAAGAATATAATTTCTAAGACCACTAGGTACATATAAAACAAACAACAACAACAAAAACCAAAAACCTAACAACCCAAGTCAGCCCAAAAAAGAACACCCCAAACATACTGTTAAGGAAAAGAGGAGAAAACAAAATTTCCTTTAAAATTGCTGAACATGAGCTAAGTTGGTGAACTTCCTACAGATACTTTAGGACAGAAATAAAAATACTGCATGGCCTCTCCTCTAGGTATTCTTAAATATTACAGTGAATTACTCCTGTAAATGAATTGGGAAATGATGCTGACTGCTAGTACAGAGCACTTGATAAATACCTTAAGCATGTAAAATTGTATATGCAGCAAGGGATGTATTAAGACTAATTGCCAACAAAGCATTTCAGCCTTCCCCATCTAAAATTAGTCATCTATGTATAATACTCATACAGGCTCCCTTTTTATCCAGTCCAAAGGCTTCTTCCAGACAATTCCCACTGCTCTCAGGCATCTCTTTTTGAAATTTATTAATTACTTGGTGTCAGTGTCTTTCCAGTGACCACAGGAGGAGCTAAATGTCCAGTCTATAACTTGACAATTCTTAGATAACTGAGTTGGGTGAGATATTTCCTACCCAGGCAAATCAGAAACAGTCTTCTAGCAAAATAGTATCTCCTCTTTGCCAGAGGGAAACTAATGCAAGGTCAACTTTGTAATGTATAGGGATTGCTTATGTTTCTTTTTCCTTGATTTTGTTGTCTTTGTTTTCCTTTTACAATGTCCATTTTATCTTTCAAAGGTTTGATTTAAACCACCTAACAAAACTCATTCCACAGTCCTCCAAAGAAAAAAAACACAAACTAAGTACCGACACCAAGCTTGGAAGGTTTACTAGAATTTTAAATGCTAACCTTTTTGAAAAATTGTTAGGCTGCAGGCAGTGGTACAACTCCAAGACAAGGAGTTTTGATTTCTGTTTTTTGTTTGTTTTGGACCTTTTGAAGGGATCTTCTGGTTAATGGGTACATTCTGAGACAGCTGGTTAGATGTCTTTATTACTTAATCATGTACCACCAGAGGGAATGCACATGATGAGAGTACCATAAGTGGTGAAATGGTCAAATCCATTCATTCCTTTTGTGAAAGAGTATAAATAAGATTGTTTTTTAATGTAAAGAGCAAAAACACTGAATTTAAAATATTAAACTTGGAAAAAGGTCTCCCATTTAACAGACTATTGCATATTACCTCTTTTCACAGGAGTAAAAAAAATTTCACAGTCCACCAAAGCAAAGAGGAATTGTAGTGAAAACATGAAAATTATCAATAAAACACCAGGATGCTAAGCTATAGTGCAAATTACCCTAAATAAATTTTCACCTTGTATCTTTGACAACCCAGGAATTGGTTTTAATTAATACAAATTGAGTAATGAGGGAAAAATTATACCTTTTGGGAAAGATACTGCACTGTGAATTTTTTTTTGCTGTATGTTGCAGATTTTTATTATGTGTAACTGTGAACAAAAGTTGTCTGTAAAAGAGTAAATCATGAAGACCCCTAATTAGAAAGCATGTACACCAAAAAGACATTTGATTACACATTAAATTCTACTATTTGCATCAGAAGCATCTATCTCATCCATGTAGCCTTCTCAAAAGGTAACACTCAATCCTCTGTGATGTTGTACCTTGAGTAATCATTTGCTCTCCTGAACAGACGCTGTAAATCACTGTTAAATCAGATTATCCTCTGAGGTAAGACAGCGGTTAAATAAGGCAGCAAGCATCATCACAGCTCCTGTGAAGCCAGGAGCACTGAGGCAATGTGTGTGAGCAGACGCGCTCCTGAGACCTCCTCAGCCCCAGGCGCGCCTGACGCGGCAGAGCAAAGAGTCGGATGGAGATCCAGCCATGGGCACGGCAAGTGCCAGAACCTCAAGGAAAGGCTGTTCCAACAGAACACCTCAACACATTGGACTGGTGCATGGTTTGGCAGAAGAGCAGTTTTGATATTTGGTCATGAACAGCCAAACATAGTGCCAAGTGTGAGCGTCAACCTCGGCCCATCATGATCCATGACATCTCCAGGACCTACAGCTTTACATTGTCTTCAAGAGAGTTATCACAAAGATGAATGAGAAGGGCTTTGTCCCAAATGACCAAATAACTTTTTTTTTTTCAATTTAAAACTGCATTTTTCTGTGTAACAATGAATAACTGACCCTTCAGGAGTCTTTGGGTAATGTATAAAATATATTTAGGCAACCTAATTAAAAAAAAAAATCAGACTGAAATCTAGTTCATAAATGATACAGAGCATTTGATAGCTAGAGTTGTCTTTTCAGAAGAAAGAAAAAAGCATGAGTCACTTAACATTTATTTACTTTTCAAACTAAAGTATAAATAATTTAGTGGTGATAAGACTTCATTTAAACAACATGAAATTTAATAATGTGTTCCTAAGTAAACACTGTGTATTATGCTAAGGCAGGTCTTCTGTGAACTATATTTGTCATAATTGCTTTTTTTACCTCGCTGAGTTTCTTCTTACACCAGTAAAGCTTTTAAGAATTAAAATATGTTTTTGGGTCGGCTTTTGTAGGGGATTTACAATAACGAGAAAACCTCTTTTTCATCTTCCTGAAACTCCACAGAGTAATTTAGTCATGAATAAATTATGTCAAAATAAGAAAATGTAATAAAGACAGCTATAGATAGTGTCTAGATCAATATAAACATTACAGTGTACTTTCACAATCTTTTTAACTCAAAGGAAACCCTTGCCACTCACACAGAAAATCATTGAGCTTCCACTCCATCAACATGTTCTTATTAAGAAATTGTCACACAATGTGATGAGAAGAATTTTTTTTAGAACTTCAAAGGAAAATCACACAGAGTTGTTCTGTCATGCTCATACATCTTAAGACAACATTTTTCACTTTAAAAACATAATGAGGCTTTAAATGCCATTATGCCAAAGATGCAAAGGGGACAACACAATACAAGAAAATATTTTTCTGCTTCTCTTATTGAGGGGAATTAAATCATTATTTAGGCTTTTTTAAACCAAACTGGCTGTTTGTTACTCTATGTCAAACCACCTACTTTTAAAATATTTTTAGTCCAATGTAGTGAAGTGTCCTAAAATTGTTGTGAAAAGCCTTCTCCGATATCTAGAAACAAAGACCTAGTTGTTTTTAATTTATCCCTGGAGTAAGTTAATTTCTATAACTTTATATGACCTCAATCATATCATATCTTTTCTGTCAGCTTTTAAAATTACATATTTCTGTTTTCCATACATATTGGATCCTTACAGGATGCAGAAGCTTACTAGTTCAGCAAAGGAAATCATCATGTTTAAAACTATCTATTTAAGTTACATACAAGAGGCTTACACAATTCACTTACATCAAATACAAAAGATGAAAACTTTCTAGTATACCTCTGGCTTGGGCTAATTATTTGTGTTTATTTGCATTTCTACAATTCCTTTGCATAAGTAACATTTTAAAACATGATTTTGAGCTTTTGAGATTCCACAAAGGAGCCAACACCACCAGATAACATTCAGCTAAGTAGCCAGGCAAACAAAAAAAATCAACCAGGCAATAAAATAAAATGAAATAGAAGTAGATAGTTCTTTTTCATAAAGATGAAAGTTCTCTGAATTACAAGATAGTAAAAAACAACCATAAGGTAGATGAAATATGGAGAAGAGATTTTATTTTCCATGTTTTTGAAACAACAGAACATCTCAGAAATGTAATCTACCAGGAAAATAACTTGAAAAGTAGAAATAGGTGTGATGAGATGAGAAGAACAAATCCCTTTAAAAAGTCAGCCTCCAAAGCCTGATCTATCAACAGCAGACGGATTCATACCAACCTCCCTGCATTTCTAGGACTCAATTTTTTTATCTTGCCAGGTTCTACATCAACCTCTCAAGCTGCTTTCAGGCATGCCTTAGTACGGAAAAGCCTCGAATGCCATAGTTGCTCTGACAGTTGGAGGCTGAGAGGAACAGTGTATAGGTTCCCTTTAAAAAAATGTTAGGAGATTAACACCCAAAGTTTTGAGTGACAAAACATCTCTGCTACTATGTTTCCTCATGGTTTCATGAGCATTTATCTGGAATGTTCCTAAAGTTGTAAAATAAAAGAAATGCTGAATTAAAAGAAATGCTGACAGCAAAGGTAAATGGCAAATGGCTTCTATGTAAAAGTTAAGCCACCTGCTCATGTTTTATACAGAAATACATAATCCCTACCACAGAGCATCCTTAATGAAAATAGTCTGTTGATTAATATAAATCAATTCCTCACTTGCATCACCAAAATTTATAATTTGCTCCTCTCAGGCAGTGAAAGGACTAAGATACTATAATTGTTTAGGTGCACTGGATTCTTGAAATAGTAAAAGCTGATTTTATTTCAAGAATTCTTTGCAGACTGAATCACCAAAGACTTTGATGTTCACATGTAGTACTAGTTTTTATTTCTAGTTTGTGTTTTTCTGTGTTCTGTGGTATACTCTTATAATCCTGATAGGTTGTGTCCAGCAGGACTGTGAGGAAAAATCCCAAGTATATTTTCCCAAATATTTCCCATATACTTGGGAAAAATCCCAAGTAATTTTAAATTACACTTACAATCTTTGATTGCAGCAAAATACAAAAATGGTTTAGTAAATATCTTTAGCTTCTAAGGAAAAGAAAAAAAATTACAGCACATTTTCTAGCAGGTCGCAGCAGATACTGAACTGTTTTAAAATGTACCAGAACAGGCTTCCAGTTTATAATGTGGGGAAGTAGGAGGGCAAAAGAACCTCACTAAAATACCCCTGGTCTTTAATTTCACTTCGGATGATTTGGAATTAAGTGTTTTGGAGGATTTTTTAATATTCACAAGTGCCAAATACTATTGACGTGTTTATTGTAACTGTTGATTCCTGTAATCATGAATTCATATCCTATCTCCACTGTGAATAATATGTTCAGGTATTTTGACAGAACAAGATTATTTCTCATTGTCAGTGAGAAAGCAGAGAATTTCCACAGAGATCACAGGGATTTTATTCACAAGGACAGCATCTGTATAAATTGCAAAAGTCACACCTTTGTGTGTCCTATATTTTTTACTTAGGTCAAGACTGTCTAACTCACCTCCAAAAAAATCAACACTATTTACACTTTGGAGTCTCACGCATATCAGAAACCACAGAGCTTCTAACCCTGCATAAGGATTAGTCAGTAGAAAGGTGAACACTGCAGTGCAGTAAAGCTCCTGCTAACCTTGTGTTGGTGCACTTGTCAAAGCAATACTGTGTCAAAGGCACGACTTTTGTTTGGGTTCCCTCAGGCTTCGCAAGGCACTCTCGCTTGATAGATTTTTGCTGTTCATAACTAGATTTTTGCTATTCATAACTGAAGTTAAACTCCACTAAATATCTGTAATAGAATGAGGATGTTCATGATGTCTGCTTCAGTTGGTACTTCTGTTAGGGGCAGCATCCCCATTTGGTGAAAAAATGAAGAAATTTGTATCTGACAAATTGAATCAGTCGTCCCTTACAATTTCAGGCTTGTTTTGTGGATTTTATTTTCCTGCCAAATTAATTGACAAATAATTAATAATGCTTTATGGCCAAGTACTCAGATTTTTTCAATATGGGAATTTTATTTGGGTTTACCAACTTCTTCGCTAAAAAATAATGGAACATCTTATGATATTTTTCTCCTATTATCTCAAATATTTTCCCTCTTTCTTAGTTCCTGGTCATCTGCAGAGAAGTTTTTGATCTCATTTCAAAAAAGGAAAGAAAAAAAAAAAGAGAAGAATCATCTCTAGGCTTTTCTATTTCTCCATGTACTACCAAATGAATTAATTTTTATCCATCTTACATTGGACAGACATTACTATATATGAATTAAGAAGCTCAATATTAATTTATCAGCATTTTCTTGTGTAAGCTATATGACAGTTTCCATGAGCATGTGTACAAATTTTATATAAACCTTTAGCAGATAGCCACAGGCCTTTAAATTAATGGTCTGTCAATACTGGCACGGTGGGGATGATGCAAAAATAGGATGAATGTTTTTTGAGGAGCCGTGATTTCTTAATGTTTAAAAGATACTCTGAGTACAAGAGAAAACAAAGATTTATTTTAAAAAATAAATATCTTGTATCTCTGTTTTAAAAATACTTAATTTCTTTGGTTTTTGTTTAAAAGAAATTTAAAAAGCATTAATTGCAAGTATTTTAGAGGCGTTTTCCACCATCCCTATGTTAGAATGAGAAAGGGTGTGGGGATTTCTGCAGAAAGACCACAAACAATCTGAAAGTGGCTGCACAAATTTCTTTTCCTTAAAAATTGCAAAAACAGATGCATGTAAAAATCTAATTCTGTGATATAAAAAAATGAATATTCAGAGCCTGCTGAGTGCAAAAATAAATCACTCAATAAGGTTAAAAGAACAGTGAATTCTGGGAAACTGATAGAATACAAGCTACAGCACAGATAGTCATTAGGCAATGAGAAAGATCTGGCAAGATTTCTGTAACAAAATTAATGCTGATAACTCTGCATCATCAGTTTACGAGTACAAGTGGGATTCGGGATAAAAAAAGAACCATGTCCTGTTTAAGTACTGACAGAATATAATCCCATATGTTGAAAAGGACACTATTAATAGGCCAATCTTTTCTGTGAGAGGAAGAAATACACTCTAACTTACATAAACTGCAACGATATTAAATTTGGAGGGTAAAATTTTTTACACTGTAAAAACATTAGAGAAATTTGACTTAACTATATGTAAGGAAGAAATGCTTAAGTTAAAACATAATTCCTTAAAACCAGTCAATAAATAAAAACTCCATGAGTTGGTCAAAATTATATTATTTTTTCAGCAAATGTGGTGCAGCTCCATCCTTTCACACAATCTCATTGCTTTTGTAGGGTCTGTTTGTGATCAGCCTGGGACAGTTTTCCCTCAATGTCCTGACAAATCTCCCTCATCTATTTTCTTGCTGTTCAAACATAATCTACCTCTCTTAAAAAAAAAAAAAAAAAAAGTCATGCTGCATTTGGATTGCTTGAGGTTTTTTTCCTGTATCTGCAACTGTACAGCTTTACAGCTCTATCAACCAACTAAATGAAATAGGCATTTATATTATTTACTAATCACTTATGAACTTGCATACAGCACAGCAGCAATTTCACTGCTTGATTTATAACCCTAGAATAGCTCCCTTAAAACCAAATCAAAACAGACATGCCATATTAATGTAAAATATTATTTGACTGGGAAAAATGCAAACATCAGTAAAAGGATGTCCGCATAACATAAAATCCCATTAAAAAATCAGTAAGTTATAAGTTCCAAAATTTGTAACCTGCATACAACTGTCAATCCATTGCCAAACCAATATTTACAGTCTTCACTTCCATTTCCAGCCCTTTACCCTCCCAATATCCAAGATATCCAAGCCAGGTTCTAAGAATGCCCCCTTGCCTCCCTATTTAAACATTCTTTCTGATTCAGCTGAAGTCTGATCTAATACCCACTATATGTGAACTGTATTTCTTCATGCAGAATTTTGCCTGGGAATCATTTTAAGGATGGATAAGATAATAGCAGCCATCCAGCTTCTAGTTCACATTCTCAACTTAGATGTACCATAAAATTCAAGTCCAACTGAACTGTCCACACTATTAAGCCAGCTCTGTGCATGAGGAATTTCATGGGAATTCTGCTGCTAAACATCATTATTTTTATGTTTCCTTTTTCAAGGTTTGGATAAAATTTCAATTGCCTGATCAAATTCTTTTTATAGCTGCTCATTTCAAAAACCCAAACATTTATCTTCATGTATACATAACTATCATGTGCTCAGGGGAAAAACGATCAATACATGGAACCAGATCTAAATATGTCTGTCCTACCTCTATGAAAAACCCCAGCATTTAAAAGATATCAGAAGGCATAATGCTAGTACCTGCTTGTTGGGATTTTTAAGAAATTCAAATTTCCTTACAACAGAAAACAATAGTTTATACATTTGCTCCAAACAATTCTTAAGAGAGTAATTTTCACAAGATTTTGTTTTAAATACCAAAAACAACTTTTCTCTAACAAAGAGCTCCCTATATAGTTTAGTTAATTCAGAGAACTGAAAGCAATCCTGTGGAGATGTAGAAGGTATAATCATGAACAAAAAGGCTATTACAAAGATCAATAGATCATATTTTCTATCCCTTTTTCCCTCACAGAAATACCTACACTTGTTTCTATCCCAATTGATATCAGTCTAATTTCAAAAGCTCTTCTCAGTGAAGTTTTCAAAACCTTCCTCAAACCTCTAACCCAGTCCTTAGGCCTCCTTACTGTTGCAAGATATTTCCTAGTGTCTAACCTAAATCTCCCTTGCTGATTTTAGTCTTTATTTGTTATGCCCACACAAGTTTGGTATTGTCTAGTTTGAACAACCACTGTTCTTTACAACTTTCCTTATGGATTATATTTTCTTTAGACAACTGATCATTCTCATAGCTCACCTGTAGTGAACTCTTTTCAACTGGTCCACATCTTCCTGCTCTGGATTGCCACAAATTGAGCCTCATCCTTTCAATTATCTAGAAATCAAATGTATGTTCTGTCAACCCAATCTTTGTACAGAAAACCTACAATGGGCAGCATTTCCCTCAAAGGTTAGATTAGAAAAAGAAAATGCACTCCTATGTGCCACAGTCTGGGTTATTATTGCAGATTGACACAAAGGACAGCTCACAAGGGCTCTGGTCTTGATCACATTAAGTATGGTGTAGCAGCAACACTCACTTACTGAAATGCAATTATGAGTAAGAGGCTCCAATACAGGCTTTTTTTTTTTTTCACAAAGAAGAAAATACTTTGTGTTTCTCAAAACTAACTGATAGAGAATATAAACATAGATATATGTGTGTGTGTGTGTCTTTATATACACATATTAAATCTAAATCATGCTTTCTATATAGGTTAGCACAAGACAATGATTCAATTTCACATTAAGAAAGGGCAAAAGCGCAGAATTTATAGGAAAAAATGAATCAAAATTTTTGATGCTTTATGGCACCTTGTTAGTGTATACATGCTCACATGTACCACACAGGTGCAGTCTGGGGGAGATGCACAGGTTAGTTTTCAACCAAATGCGTCACTGCAGTTTGTATGTGCTCTATGCATGAGACTGAACACACACTGCAGGTCTACTTTCCTAATTATATCTAGCAGACTGTGGTGCTGTGGTAACAGGCAATCAAGCACAAACAAGTATTTTGCAAGATCATGTAGGTCTTATCCCACCCACTGCCGAGGGAGTGAATTGCAAGTTCAGTTGAGTATTAACAGGAGTCCTCCCTTTGACTGTGGTTCTGACACACCAGTAAAGGGATGAATAATTCTAGGGATTAGGATCAGGCCTGGGAGGTGCAGCTTCACATATGAAAACGGCCCATTTAAATATATTAATCAGTCCTCCCCAAGAGTTAAATTAGCTAAATGCAGATAAGATGCAGTTCTTGCTGTATATGTAAATACACATATGTATACGGAAAACTTAGAAGCAGAGGTACATGGGAGAGTCTGTCATGTTCACAGTTTCTTTCAGTCCAACATAGCAACGGAATGTTGACATTGATATTTATTCCAAATTTGTTTCCGCGTCTTATTTTAGAAGAAATCTTTGCAGTTTACCCAGTCTCCAGAATTGTAACAAATTGTCAATATTTTTGCAGATACATTTCCAAATCTCCACAGTCAGCCCACTGGACTGAAAATATGTACTTCATTTATATGATTTCCCATTCTTTATGCTCCAGTATTTTCCTGTATTTTAATTATAGCAGACTACATAGTTTTACAGCTACAAAAGTTTTTTAGTTTCAAAGCTCTTTGCCTGTATAGCAATAAAAGGTGAAGCAGGATCTGAACACATTTTCTCCACATCATGTGAAGAACTCTTGCCTGTGAGATACTGAATACTTCACAAGTCTCCCTATGACCATAAAAGTGAGAAATTTTCTGTGCTGATGTGTGGGTGCACAAGTCTTCCTGAAGACGTCAGCCTTAATGATCTCGAGCAAGCTATATACAGATATATATGTGTGTGCATGTCTATTCACATCTATAGATATACTTAAATAGATGGATGTGTATATTTATGTACTCACACATCCCACAGTAAAACCCCAACAATTCAAAACCACAGAACATTGCAATACTCTGTAGCATATCTCACAATAAAGATTGTTGCAATAAGGCTACAATGCTTCCTATTTAAGGGAGTTATTTTTCGGTAGAGTGTTTTGGTTTGGATCTTTTGGGGGTTTTTTTTTTGACTACCTGACCATTCTGCCATGCTATTTTACAGTAGGCAGAGTGATATTGAAGTTTGGGAAAAAACAGTAAAAAACCCTAGAGAATTATATTTCAGAAACACATATATGCATAATAAATATATATGTGTGCTTGTTCCAATATTCAAAGAATAATTCTTGATTTTCCTTGGTACTCAATATTTGTTATTTTTGTTCTCAGAACATCATAGTATCTCACAGATATCAGAACCTTCACATGGATCCAAACATACAATGGAGAGAGAGACATCAGGAGTTAAAACACTTTTTTACCACAGTTTTTTTGTTCTATTTTTTTTTTTTTTTGCCTTCCTCCACAGCTAGAAGAAAACTGTGGAGCCATCATCTTGATTAAAATGCAGAGAACATAAGTACCTATTTTATTTTCTTGTTTCAGTTTGCTCCATAGCAATAGTTCATTTTCACCACATTTTTGTCATTATTCTAGCTGCATACTATGACAGAAAGAATCCTGCTCCTGGTCCCTATGATGCCCTTCTAAAGCGCCCATAAATGCACCTCACTTGGCCTTTCCTAAACTTCCTCCTTTTAAATGAGCTTGGGAAAAGTTGTTTCTGAAACAGCAATTCAGCTAATTTTCTGAGCCTAGAGGAATATGGTTAACTGATTTATTGCCCTGTGGAAGTTGTAATTGTTGCAAAACACGATGTATTCCCAGAACAGTGATATAAGTATGTCACTTGGAAAATATGCCTCCCAGCATTCCACTGAAATTAATGAAGCATCATTAAATCGTTGCAGCTCTTAAGCATGTTGCACATCCCAGCATGCAAAGAGTTATTGACAAACTTTGAGATGTCAAGAGATAATATTTGTAGAATCATATTCTAAATAGAGTAATAGTTGCTGAAGGAATGTTGTAATAATATCCCAAGTTTCTGTTCTGTAACATACACTGTAACTTGGAGAGCCTGTAACAGAAAATGATAAATGGTTGGACTGCCTGCAAGCATGAAAGTAACTTCAGCTATAAAAAATTATCAAGCAAAAATGCCTCTCCTCACCCCCCTTTCCCCCCAAAAAATTAGGAATACTTGCACAACTAAGCAATACTTGCACAACTTGCCTGTTTTCAAAAGGCTCTCTTGCTAACAAACAAGGAAAAAAAAAGAAAAAAAAACCAAAACACCTAATCTTTCTCTAATACCCATTTTAAATATTCTCAGAATATATAAAGTCAAGTCAAGTAGAAACAAGTTTTTCTATTAGCACTGGTAATATGTCAAATGAAATTAAAAAATAGGACAAAATTTTTAAGACCATGTAGCAAACATTTTCAGTATTCTCTCAAATTCAGATTTAAATGATTACATAAAACACTAAGTTTAAAATATAATGGATAGCTCTTCTTTGAGGATGATTTTGAAATTTAAGCCACAAAAAAATACATTTTCAAAAACTGGTATAGGAGAATGAGTTGAAAAGTGCACTCAAATTTGGGACTTTAATTTTTTACCATATGTTAAGTACTATACTGTAATCTTTCATGAAGACTAAAGCCATACTTCAGCCAAAGTTCATCAGTTGTCCAAGTTCCACTTACTATTCTGTAATGTGGTTTGACTATGATCAAGTCAGCAGAATCTTAAAGGAAAATCAGAATCAGGGAGATTCACAGCATTATGAATTTGATCACACACTGACAGAATCAGAAAGTAGAGCAAGCTTGCTTTCACAAAGGAAATCTAACTTCATGATCATGAAAATGTACCCTGGACATCTAATTTTGACTCAGCCATCTGAATTAAGCACCTCTTCTAAGCACAGCTACAATATGCACATTACAACATAGGCTTTATGAAAACAGGTTGGTGTGACAATAATTATTTGCTCTTTTAATATGAAAACCTCTTACAATTGTCCATTGATGTTGTGGGTAATACAAGTTATTCCAAAATAATATTTATAATCTCCATTTTCGGAATCATTTTATTTACACAGTGCATAAATGGAGCATACTCTAGTTTTCATACCAACAGGCCAACAATCCATTATATGTCACATTTTTGTCTAAAAGGTACTTACCAGTCTCCATCTGGATGTATTTTAAGAAATATTGGAATCTTAATAGTCTGTCTTTACTTATGCCAGACAAATGGCTGAGAACTTATTGACTGAGACTTTATTTCATATAATGAACTGTCAATCAAAGTGCAAGCAGGTATTCTATTATGGTTACTAAGTACTTAATTAACATTTCATATTATTTACTGCTTTTAACCTACCAGAACAGCACACAAAACACCTGAAATGGCTATAGAAACAGAAAAAAATTGGCATGAGATATGTGAGAAATGCTAGCAATGAGCAAGTGTTGCTGGCAAGTAAATATTGGAGGCAGATCACATATCCACATAAAACATCAGAGACATGTTGCTAAGTGCTTATAATCACTTTTCTATTAAGTGTTTTCAGGACAGCTGGAATTCTTGGGTTTCTCTTCAAAGAATGTAAAAAACTATTTAAATTTCTAGAACATTTTCAATATATTAATTTTCTGCACAGTTCACTTCCTGCCACTCTTTAAAGAAGAAGGGGGAAAAATATTAAAAAGCTTCCTTTCAATCAGCCTTCAGATAACTAGACAAACAGGCACCATCCACCTGAAACAGGCAAAATTTTATGGATTCTCTATTGATCAGATCACTATTACCTCACAAAGTTTAATAGCAATTAATGAACTGAAATGATAAATTAAAAACATAAGTGTCTGCATAACCAAATATTCGCAGTCTTACAAATTATCAAAAGCAGAAGACAGAACTTTTTGTTTCTTGTATCCTGATCATTTCCCCTGAAAATGTGAACAGAACACTCATTTCACCAATATTCTCCAGACAGTAAAAAGTACAGATACCACCTATATAATAACTTAAATTAACAGCATCTATTTTAAGGAAAACAACACCAACAACAACTAATAGAAGAAGAAGAACAGCAACAACAAAAAACAATAATAAAATATATTTATATAAAATATTAATTATTAATAATTATTAATAATAATATAGGCCACCACCTTACAGCTTCTAATTATTTAGGAAACAAGGTGTGACCTTCCAAGCTATACAAAATCGTGTCAAAACAGCAATAAAAAAATTAACCAATTTGAGAAATTTCTCTTTTGGTCTTAAGTAATCTTTGCACAAATTACTTTAAAACCTGTATAATGAAATAAAACAAAAATAAATTTAAAACACTAACACCAAACATCATCACAGTTTTGTTCCTGCGATAGGTACATTTAGATTATAATGGTGAGTATGAATTCAAAATACCAACTGGCAACTAGGTGGCTATGAAGTAGGTCCTCAGAAGAACTTAGCAATTATAAATCTTGAGGGTTTTTGTGTTATGAAATCCCATGAATTCTAAGAAAATTCTACAGAGCAATTTTCTGAGAAAGTGTTTCACTATACAAACCTACTTAATACTGAAAATTTGAATTTTAGTAATTTGAATGAGGGGAAAGCAAATAATTCCACAAAAAATAAAAACCTTCCGTGAGCCTGATGGGCTTATTAATTATCTTGAACAAGAGTGTTATTGTTCAGCTACACCTTCTGTACTGGCATTTATTTCATTTAGAAGGCACTCATATACCAGGGTGATGGATGGCAACCTACAGTAAATAGATTTGGAATAGATTTAATGCTTGCCTTCCCAGTCAACATTCTAAGACTTTGTGAAATGGAAAGGGCTTTGGTCCTTTATTCCTCTTCTTTCACTTGGCTATTCACTGACAGCAAAAGGAAGTAACAGTCCATCATCTTCAATAGGGATCCAAAGCAAGCAAAAGAAAATCTTAATAATGTTCTGCCAAAAACAGTTGGGAAAAAGCATTGTAATTGTGAGATGCAAGAATGATACTCAGATCCTTGATTTTTATCACACTGGGTATCATCATAGAGAGTTATTCACATCTGTTATAAAGGAGAGCTACACACTTTTTAATTTACTCTTCAGTCTTGCTAGTTTGAATACCTCCTGCATCATTTTCCAAGGTAAAATAAAGGCATTGAACTCTGACCAGGACAAAACCACTTATGTAGTAAAACTTTATTGACTGAGAGCACATGAATCTTATTAATTTGACTTTAGAATTCAGACAAGAAAGAATAACAGGTGTCCAGCACCTCAGCACAATGATAACGATTTCTTGCATTGAATTAATAGCAAGGAAACATGCCTGATTTCAGCAGCTGTTGGAAGCAGCGGGGTTGCTTCTGCCAGAATAAAGAGAGACTCCCACCTCCCCAGATAAATGCATTCAAATCAAACAGCGCATACCAACAGTCGGCAGTGCCCTGCTCTTGTGTTAACAGTGATTAATCACATCCCTGATTGGTTCTCAACTCTCATCTCTTCCAGACTGGCTGTGGACAAGATCACCGAGCAGCTCATTAAAAGAGCTGTACATGAGCTGCAGGAGGGAAGGACGGCGATCCCCGAAGAATTGTTATAATCAGTGTGAGGCCTTTCAGCGCTTTATATAAGCTTAACTGAGGTCAGGTGTCAGTGATTGCCCACACCTCTCCTGAGGCCGATACCACTTTGCGCCCTGCTACTGACAATGCCGTCCAAGTAGCACAATTCCATTTTATTGGTGGAACATTTGTGGGAACTGCAGCGTGGGGAAAAAAAGACCATTGACTCTATGCACTTAATAAGCGGTCTGCAAGTACTGGAGTTTAGGAGTACTGAAAAATGGATAGGATATAGGCAGATAGTGATCCAGCTGTACCAACTGGGTAATTTGTCACAGGTACATTATTATTTAACCCATCTTTTTCAGTCTGTTATTTTAACCTTGTAGTAGTTAGATATTAACTTTAAATTGCTCATGCCATCCATGTTTATAGACAATAGAGAAAGGTCCTCCAGCAAATAATCCAAATGTCAGAAAATAGACCCCTGAGCAGCATGATTCTACTCCCTTGAGATTTTTATTTTTCTCCACTGACTATAGACAGCCCTGGATTAACAGTTTTGATCTAGCACCTAACTTTTAGATGGGCAACTTTTGTGAGTGAAAACTAATTTCTCTGAAAGTGAATTATGATTTTAGTGACTAGCAACTTCAAGCTGCTGACCCACCTATTTCTATTGCTGGTTCTCAGCCTGTAGGTTTTGGTCAGGTTGTCAGAAATATTTGCAATACCACTGGATATTAGACCAATTGACCACTTAAGTCCAGCGTGGCATTGGCCTTAAAAAGACCTTCAAGGATCACTGGTGTCTCCTCTCAGATGAATTTATATTATGCATTGTAAAGACCCTGTATTGATTTAATTAATTTATTATTAAGCATTCCTCAAAATCACCTTTTTCCCTACTTTCTGCTATCTGACCTGACATAGGTCTTGGTAACTCTTAAAATCAGATCTCTCTGAGCTCATTCACTGCTGTAAGAAACCAGTCTTTTGAAAATTGAAAAAAACTCTAATCTATGTAAAAAATACTGTGGAGGTCACCTCATTAAAGTTTTCCTCTAAGTTATGAACAGTAACAAACAAAAGAGTTTTAAAGGCATCTGCTACTTAGCCACACATCCTTGTGGATTTTGGTCTTTCTAACTCCTGACAGCAGCTTAAGTCATTACCATATCCTCATCAATGTAATCAGTACCCCAAGGCTGCCCTACCTCTCAAATTCATGATCTGCAATGCTGCTCACTTCAGTGCTTTGGGGCATATTAGCAACTCAAGCTTTTTCTGCTTTGATGTGCATGTTCTGTACCACTGACCCCAAAATATGCAGGTCTGATGAATTAGCTTTAATAGTTTTTTTACCCACTTAAATGTTTTTAATTGGCTATACTACTATGTGTCTTGAACTACACTGAAAAGTTCACAGCATAGATGCTAATGGTGCCTTTCTAATTACTGCATAATGAACAAAGGTCTGTCTGAGCAATTTCAGAGGTTAGACTTCATAATTAAGAAGCCCTTTTTAATAAAGATTAACTTAAAAATTTCACACACTTAAAAGAAATAATATAGACCACAAAACAATATTTTTAAAATATCTGGGGATTTTAAAATATTTGTATAAGTTCTTTTAGTTACACAAAATTAATACTTTCTTCATTTCCTTTTAATCTACCTGCCAACAGCCAAAACCTCAGCTTTATCACATTGTCCCTGAAGTGCACTTAACTTGCATGGATCATTGCTCTGGGGCTGGACTTGATTTTTCCTTTCACTTACTTAAGGGAGCACTGATAACTGAGAGGCAGAGTCATGCCAGCTACTGGCAAATTTGACATCATTGTCTCTATGGACAAGAAGCCAACGATTTATATCAGAAAACTACAATGCTTTTTCAAACTAAAGTCTATTATTTCTCCAAGACTTCCAATTGCATGGGTATCAGTAAAGATATTATTTCTAACACAGACAGAAAGTTTAGCAGCTGGTTCTATTTCATACCCTGTGCCAAACTGTTTTGTGAATCAATGGCATTACCTAAAAACAGTTTTGCATCACTACTACTCTGCTAAACCTGAGATCATGACAGGAAGATGAAAGTTTAGGATTAGGATAGATGAAAAGGATGGAGGGTCCTGCTGTAATGTCTAAACACTGTGGATTAGGTATGAACAAGGTCCAGTATCAGTTATTTCCATTAAAACACCAGTTTTCTTCTCCTTTTATGTTCCTTGTGTTACGTTAGGTTAGAAAAATATTCATGTGCAACACCTATGTTGCACACATTAGCTATAATTGACATCGGATGCTAGGATATCTAATACGGTTAGATATGAACAGCTACCAGAATATGTGAGGCTCAATCACAAAAAGCATTGGGCATTTCACTAAACATTTCAACTTAAATATTTAGGTACAAATTCACAGCAATGACATGTTATATGTCACTTGAATTCCTAAAAGCTAGTTATAACCACATTCAGTTTCCTGACAGAGCTCCATCTGGCCCTACGCATTTTGTTTGTTATTGTATTTACTAAATATTTCCTTTAGAAACTAAAAAGTTATTTTAGTTGTAGTTTGCAACTAAATACACGATAGCAGGAAAATCGGGTAACATACAGCTTCTGATAAAACTAACAATGTGTATCAATAGTTCAGGCATATTAAATGGTTTTTGACTGCCAGAAATCTACATTATATTCAGATCAGTCAAAACCTGCATGTATCTAGGGCTTCAACTCCATGAACATTTTTGTTTGAATTAGGAGAGAGTTTTAGGAATGAAGGTACAGCTGGTGTTCACTGATTGAGACTGAGCTTACAATATGCAGAGGCTTAAAACTGCAAAAACTTCTTCACACAAAGTGCTTCAGGTGAATGGTAAAGGACATTCCAGGCCATTCAGCACAGGACCAGACAAGAAATACCTCAGCATCAATTGCATCACTCGAAGGTGGTCGTGTCTCTTGTCTGCTTATCACACTTGGTCAATTGCATCACCCTAAGGTCCCACACGTCTCTTGTCCACTTATCACACTTGCATGAGAAAGAAGAAAAACATCAGTTTTTGGTGGTTTTTACTTAGCAGGTGTGTTCTTAGACTGTAAAATCCAGTATTTTTCTGCCCATATTGTTCTACAGCAAAAGGTCTGAATGGCTTATGGTTGAAAAACCTTGGTCACAGCCCTACAAAAAGTTGAAGAGCTGAAACAATCCTTCAGACCTCCACTTTTTAACCAACATCCAGAGGTCAGGGAGAAGACAATGAATATTTCTTGACTCTTCCTTGCTGTTCTCTTTAGTATCCTGAACACCACCATCTTCTCTTTATGAACAACATCTGACAAAGCACCTCTGCAAAGTTTCAGGTCTAAAGGGATACAATGAAATTTGAGGGAAGTATAAATGATTTTAATAGATCTTAATTATTGATAGAAGAAATGGAGGTCTTAGCAGTCAGGCATGTCCTAACCCAGTATTTTTATATATTTTTCTTCCTAGAACCACAAAATTATGACTATATCACCATTACCCTACACCACTACAACACCAATTACTGTAGAAAATATATCACAGCCTCATCTCTCTACAATATTATCCATTCTCATTTATGTAGTCTGTGTAATTTCATTAAAAAAGCATGTTTGTGGAGATGAGTGGTTATTACTTTTATTTTTGTCTTAATGAATACTGCTTTCTTCCATGAACTTTACTATATATGCATAAAGAATTCTAACTGATTATTGAGTAATCCTTAAAGGGTATGGTGAATTCTGAACTGACATTCATTTCACTACCTGCAAAATTAATGCAGAAATAAACAGCTAACTGATGCTGTTTATAGCAGATTTTAAAACAGAATTGCATATCCTGGGAAGAAAGTATTTTGGTCATTGAAACTGTATAACACCTATTGAATAGAGTTTCATTGATTGGTTAAATTCCACAGTTAGGAGAACACATATGATCACTTTTTTTCCTTGAAGTGAATCACTATTCTCATGAGTAAACTGATTTTTTGGTGGAATACAGCAAGGGAATATCACTGAGACACAACAGAGGAAAAGACACTCAGATAAACCAATACAGCTTTCTATCATGCAAAGCTGACAAAGGAGTGGAGGGGTAAGTGAAAGTCCCAACAGTCTTCAGATAATATTCCATTTACTGGGTGGATTTTGTGACTACTTAATGCAGCTTCTATTCCTGCCTGTAAATTCCTGTTATATGAAATGATTTTTTCACAGGTGAAAGGGAGAAGGAAAATAAGACTTTGTGTCTGACTTCCTTATATATGCATCTTCTTAAGTATACCCATTAATGAAATAAATAAAACAAAAAACCACTATAAACTCGGTAAAATGCTATTTCAGAATGTGCTTAGGATTACCTCAATTTCAATTTTTTGAGATTGAACCAAAGATAATTATATATTGACATGAAAAAAAAATAGATAAAAAAAAGATAATGGCTTTAGAACAAAGATAGTCTTCACTCTCCCACTTGGTACATATTTACATTTAATTTTCATGTTTAAAGGACTTGTGTTCCAATCTCCAAACTGAACTTTAATGTAAACTGAGGGTAAAGATCATCATCTTCATTAAGCATCAACGAGCAATCAAACAAATAAGAACATATCAAAGAAGATTTCCCACCCTGCAGGGTTCCAGTGAAGGAACTAATAAAGTGAAATATGAAAAATAAAACTGTTCTTCAAGAAGAACAGATCTAATTAAAAGCAAGACCTAACAACTTCATGGATTAATTGGGAACCAACTGAGATAATTAGACCTCTGGGAATAAGATTACACCCATCATAAACTGCTTTTTTCACAACTACAGGTTAAGTGCTTAAAGCTTTAATTGGGGGCAGCACTAAGAGGAAAATGGAACTTGCACAGAAGAATTAATATTTGGGGAAGCAATATCCTGAAGTACTTTGGCCTCGTTAAAAAAACACATTATTATTTTTTTCCCTGAGTGCATGGGATTCTGGAGCCAAGTGGACAACTGTGGTTAGTATTTGTACCAATCAAAAAATGCTCACACCATTTTACTTTGACCTGTAAACTACATGTAGCTACTCTGTACATTAGTAGTTCAAATACAGTCTCACCCTCTGAGATTACTTTAAATGAGATGTTATTTTAACATATAGTTTCTGCAGTCAAACCATGGCTTTCCAGAGAAATATACCCTGAGAACACAACAATAAATTAAAAAAAAAAAATCTAAAAACTGGGTAAACTGCTTCAAAGAAAAACTGCTTCTCAGAATTGCTCCAAGCACTAATTTCAATTAAACCATTTGGTACTGAAACAGTTTAATACCATAATACAAAAGTAATGGAAACTTTGGCATCCATCTGACAAGTTGTGTGTCCATTAAACAACTTGAAAAGCACAGTGGGAAAGTTTACTAATACAACACAAAAGTTGGTCAGAGTCTCTGCTTTAATTCCCCTTTAGGAGTTGGAAGACACCTGCAGAAGAAAGAAATTCTGTATTTTCTAAAAGCTCCATATGTTCCTTCCCTAATGATAATATTCAAGATAAAGCCAAATTCTTTTCAATTACTAATATGATTTGCTTGCAAAACAACATATTTCAGCACTAACTCACCATCTTTCTTTTTTGAGATTAATATAAAGTGATGATAAGGTTGAATTCTTTAACTGTTTTAAAACACTATGGAGTACATATGGGATTGAATTTACCGGGACGTAATTTTGATGTGAAACAAATTATATGACCCAAAAAAACCCCAGGAAGTTATCAGTGTGATTAATCACTGATAGAAGTCTAATCTTGAAATTTTGAAGAATGTTTTTCAGATGTCTGCTTCAGTGGGTTTTAAACATACTGCAAGGTGCTTCTCTGAACAGATATGGTATAGCCCATGGCTATTTTTCCAATGCACTCCTATTTTTTCAGAAGGTCTCAAGCCATTCACATTCACTTCTCTTTTGCAGTCTTTGTCAAGCTGTCCAGCTCCTGTTCTTGGGCTCTACCTGCATATTCAACCTGTAGTTATTCATTTAGGGGTGATGAATTTTTTGATGACTAAGAACTACACTACAAGCCTTATAGAGTTACCTCAGATAATAGGTATCTCAGGCAATTTCACTCATTACTGCCAGTTTGAGACAGTGCTTAGATGTGCCTTGGTTCTTGTCTGTTTCACCCTACCTCTGTTGCTGCTACAGCACAGGATCCTCTCTTTTCTTCATTTTAAACTCCATCAAGTAATATGAATCTATCAGGCAGATGAATCAGGGGATGAAGAAACTGTCCAGGCCAATATCATTCCAACATCATATCCACCAGATGGGCAGATTCTTGGTTCTCCTAGTTCTCTGATAAAACTTTTGGTGTTTGACCGTGACTACGCTTTGCTCTTTGGGCTGGTACACTTTGCAAATTTTCTTGTTTAAGATTTTTTCCTAGTTCTAAAAAAAGCCTCTCACTTCATCTTACTTAAGCTATACCATGGAGTGATACATTAATTGTCATAACTACAGATGTCATTTTTAGTCAATGAAATTGTGTGGTAAGTTTAGTGTAACACCACGACTTTGTAAGATCACAATAAACACATTGTTGGTAAGCGTCAACTAATTTGCAACTTGGTGTGAGAAATAAACATACTATAATAAAGTTAATCTCCTAGCAACCTTATCAAATACCATATAATCTTGATCACTCAAAATACAGGCAAAAATCTCTAAAAAAAATTAAAATATTTATAAGTGCTATGCATTCAAAGCCAAGATTGTCAGTTGTTTCTAACTATTTCTATATGCCTTCTGGATTCAGGCACTAATGAACCAATAGCTATCAGCATGACTTTTGCTGAAATACTGTTACATTAATGAGTTTGGATCAGCTGCTCAAACAGTTTGGCTGAAAAAGATGTCTGGTCAGGAAATATCTCAGGGGAGGCAAACATAAACGTTAAGCTTTAGTCCCTTAAATTTGTTGATTGCAAACACAACGCCAAAAACCTTTTACCACATTCAGCGGATTTGATACTACACTGCATAAATAAGACTGTATATAAAAATGCCTTGTTTATGTTTCATGCAAAAATAATGAGATAAGTTCCTCTCTTTATTATTCAATTTATAGCCCAAATGGCATCCTATGTTACACCAGTGTAAACCACTGGTGAATTTGTCACTATCATATTGAAGTCAGCATTATTCAAATCTAAAAGTTATTCCCTCAGTTGTGCTATGCCTCTACATTATCCTGTCTGAGACTGACACAAACTCCAGTGGGTTCATATCCCAAGAATTAACATTCTGGTGTGAAAAGGCAACAGGGATTTACATATGACATTGCTTAAATTAATTCTTTCTGTTGTCTTCAGTACAGTACTTCCCTGGAGCACCTTTAGTCATTCAATCCACATGGAATGAGAAAGCTTTCTGCTGTCAGCCTATTAAAGAAACCAGAATATGAGTCACCAGGCATGTACCTTGACTTTAAGGAAAATCTTCTCAAATAATGGTAATTATTAGATTATACGTGAATGAATTGCCCTTTGCACCTGTGAGAATGGAAAGAGGATACATCCAAACCCGATGGCTCAGCACTATGTGGACCAATAAATGTGTTTGGAAAAGGAGAGGAAAACCCATGTCTATCACCTTTTAATCTGCACATTACTAAGCCATGAGTTGGGTGGGGGAAAAAACAAAAAGTTCATTCAAGCCAATTTAATCGGATAATATGAAACTGAAATTTCAAACACAGTACTTAGAAATATTTTAGTGACACTTGTCCTATGTAAGAAGCAGCTGCATTTCTCTAGTCAGACGCCAGCATGTGGGATTTATTCAGCTCCTGGGTTGTATCATAAATCCCTTGAGGGAATTCACAATTCACCAAATGACGTATTGTTATTATCATTGAAAGTGAACCGTATTCAACAAAACAGTACTCAGTGGGCAGCAATTCTGCAGTGTATAATTATAGTTGTCATTTCCCATCCCAAGATTAAACATGTTTTCACTTTTCAACTTCAACAACAACATAAAAAAAAACCCACCTCTCTCCACCTAATAAGAAACATCTTAGGAAAGACCTGAGGAGATGAGTTTTAATATTTAAACAATTTTTTATCTTGGTTGTTTGAATAAACCTCACTTAAATTATTCTTTCATTGGAACATCTGGAGTTTTTTTCCTTTCTAGTATAACTCAGGGATCTGAGGTTTTGCTTTTTTATTTGGTTGGGTTTTGTTTTGGTTTGTTTGTTTGTTTTGGTTTGGTTTTGTTTTTGACTACATGATAGTGCTACCAGATATAATTATCAGCATCTACATTACAATTAAGGTAATTAAGGTCCTGTTTCCCTGTTAATTACTGTATCTACCTTGGGAAAAGCAAAAGAAACCCTACTCCTCCTTTCTTTTTTTCTTTTCTTTTTAGCAGTATAAAATAGCGTGTAGATCTAGTTTATGAGTTATAGCATTTGATGCAGTATTGTTGGCATCTTCAGCTACCTAAAATTCTTTCATATTCCTCACCTTGCAAACCAAAGGTTAATGTTCTATTTTAAGTTGCATGTGTTTAACTTCAGATGAAAGTGTCTCACTTTACAGGCTTTGGAAGTCCTTGCAGATAGCTAGAATGGAGTCCTACACTTATGTCAGAATAAAGGGCAACAGACCTAAGTCATAGCTAAGGAAGTTTAGATGTGTTTTCATATACGATACAACATGGAATTCTTTACTGGTGTGACAGGATGAGAGGGTCTCGCAGGAGACATTGAACAGGCAGTGATGTATCCTATTTTATTGCTATATTATACCTCCTTTAATTTAGAAGTCATTGAAGATCATGCCCATACAACATCAATGAACACTACATACATCCTTGAGAAAGCATTGTCTTACATACCCTTGGAATAATCCACAGCCTCGACACATTTATGCAGTGCTGGGGAAATAGGTGCTTGGCATTGCACCAGTAAAATGTGACCTAGTACATTTCTGTGGTGCTGTGCCATCTCATTTATTTGCTTGCATTAATATCAGCTCACAGATCCATATATCAGAGTCTATTTCATTATTTTATTTATATAACAGCTCAATGTGGAAGAATTCTGCTACATCTCTCATGATAGCAAAAAGTAGATGTGCACTTTTATGCTAGAGGAGGTTGTGTGATAACAATTGTCCTGAGGATACAAGAAACCCTCAAGACAAAGATTCCCATTCTGTCTCTTAAATTCTTCTTTACCATACACCCATGAGATTTGTGAGAGGATAATTCACTCCCTGTTCATGTCTTCTCATGTGAAATTTTAAGCAAAGTACTAGTCTGGGTGAGTTTTTGTTTCTTTTTGTTTTTCTAAAGAAGGCATGTTCTTAAAGCCTTTTGGAGGTACAGTTTTGTGCCCATAAATCTTTTAGCAGTGGTGGTCTCTGACTACAAAATATGGATGCAAATCAAGTAGTCAGATGTTGTTATCCCACTGACCTAGTTTGTAGGTAAGGAACTCTGCAACTGCTCCTCTACCTTTCTAACAATGTGCAACTGATAACTGAGTACCACAGCAATGAAAAATACATACAGGCACTCTCAGAAAAAAAATTATGTGTTTGTAGAAGAGTAAGAAGAGTTGATATTTGATTGGATTCACCTTGTGTGAACACATACTTGAAATGACAGTAATTCTAGAGTTCCTTCTTGCATCTAACTGCAGATTTGAACTCTGCAGCCTTTCTAATTGGTCTTGTTTGTCACACTTAATTTGTTCTGATTTTATTTTAAACAATTATTAAATACAAATGAAAACACTAAAAGCTATCTTGCTCCATTAGCCTTGTGCATTCCACTCTGGTATTCAGACCCTACATCAACAACTGCTGCAGCAATACTGTTTCTTTCAGGATAAAGACAAAACATGGCCTACATCCAATTTTTAATCAGCTGTACAGATGGGTTTATTTCACAAATGCACTAGGCTGCACAGATGGAAGTTCCTGAATGCCTGACAAGGTGTTAAAATGGTTACTGAGACTACAAAGGAATAAAAAAAGCAGCACTGGAAATTATAATTAGTAGGGACTTTATCTCTTAAGGGCTTATTAGTTCAGAACTTAAATTTTGTCCTTCGTGTGTGGGAAATGGTTTACTGAAGGGAACACTTACCAGATTAGCTGTGATAACTGTTTTATATCCCTTAAGAATACACACAGTCTAACAAATATAACTTAACTGTTATACCTGATATAATACTCCCTGAAACCAGCCAAAAGCATGACATAACATTTTTCACCAGCCAAAAGCAGAACAAATGGAGCAGCTTTTTGTGCTCAGTGACTGAGCTGCAGTTAAAAAAAAAAAAAAGACAACCACCAAACAAACAAACAAACAAACAAAAAGCAAACACAAAACCAAACAAAAAATCAAACAAAAAAAAAAAACAAATAAAACAAAAAAATACACAAACCAAAAACCTGTAGATACCAATGAAGGAAAATAACTTCCTACACGCTTAATGGTATTATACTTTTGAGCACAGTTATTACAAACTCACAGATTTTACGCCTAAAAAAGTTAACTGAATTATCATACTTGACTGAATAGGTTAAAGCTTCATCACCTCATGGAATACTATGCCAATTTACTGTCATGATGCAAATTTTTAAAGCTATTTTGGAAATAACACAATAATAAAAGAGGTCATGAATAGCTGTGATCATTACAGAGTCCCATGCTGTTGTTCACAAGAGTGGAAGGTTGCAGAGACACTGCTATATTCATGCTAAGGCCACCAACAATTTTTCCATCTTTCATGTGATACATTTTGGGTCATTCAGTGAAGAAATGGGTGCTTCTCAATATCCTCATATAAACTGAGTTGGGGACAGCTGTGTATTGATGAATCAGGAACAGACTGTCCTAATGCACTAGAAGCTGCACTGTAATTTTATGCAGAGCTTTGTGCTGAATATTTTATTCATAATATGCTCTTGGGAAGATCTCTGATCTTTCAGTACTATGAATAAGAAATGTTTATTGTCCCAAATTCTAGTTTGTCTTCCATGCTAAAGACTTAGTTCAGCGATGAGCAGAGCACATAAACATGCAAATGTGACACAGTACTGACAGTAGATACCTTACAATGGATCAGATTCAGATAAGGAAAAAAATTGAGTTGGGGAAAGTTGTGTATGTGTTTTGCTAAATCCCAAAGTAGGTGCTTTGCTAGATCCCAAAATATATACAATGACCAAGAAATGCATCAGTGCTCATTTTAAAATGTAGCTTGGAATAGAAAACAGCATTTCAAAGCAGACATTAACTTCAAAAGACCCATGGTGTGAACTAGTATAGTGAAATAAACATAAAAAAAATAAAATAAGTGACACAGAGAAAAAAAAATCATAGTTTGGAGAAGATGTAGAAAGCTGTAGAAGCCAACTTCATTCTAATTGTAAGCAAAGTAATACTGTAGGAATTTCATCTGTAGGAATTTAGATACAAGAAAATAAGGCAGACATGAGTAGGAAGAAATTAATATAACATAGATTCATGGAAAACAAATTCTAACAAACTAATATTATTCTTTTTGACAAGATTTCTTTATGTAGAAAAAATATAAATAAATAAATAGTAGTTATTGACATTAAATAACTAAATAAAAATGGCTAATTAGGAATTTTAAAAATGTAAAGGTAAACACGGATTTGTTATCAAGGAGATTTCATTCTGCTGGTATTCATCAGGTCACAAATCCTGGCACTGTGATTTCAGATTTTTATGAATGGGGAAAAAAGAAAGAAGGGATGAAGTTCACAGATGAAATAAGGATTAGTGGAAAGTGAATAAATAAACAAAGTGACTGATTAGAAGGAATTCTGAATAATTTTGGAATCTGGGATCCATCAAACTATGTATTTTAACTAGATGTAAAAAAAATACAAAAACAAGACAAATAAATGTGGGATGGGAGTGATGGTGCTTAATGAACTAACAGAAACCCTTGCAGAGCTTGTTTATACAGCTGGGGAAATAGTAACATTCAGGAGGATTAGAGGACTATTACAGAAAATCAGCTGAACATGAGCTCCAAATACAAGACTGTGCGTTGGTTTTGGCTGGGGTAGAACTCAGTAGCCAGTACAGGGCCATGAAGAAATGGTGTTTCCAATTTAAGGCAGGCTAGAGTTAATTCCTTGTTTGGCTGTGCATGAACACATGGCCTTGGCTTTACCTATGAGACTTTATTTTGACCCACAATTTTTCTCATTTTCACTCTTCCCACCTACCTGGCAGGGATGAGCAAGGGTCTGCATGGGGCTGAGTTGCTGGCAGGGGTTAAAGCATGACAGACAGCAAACAACAACACTTAGGTTATAGTCAAAATACTTATACAGTTATTGCAGATTTCCCTACTGAACTTAACCATGCATTAGGTTTTTTCTTATTAAATGTAGTGTTGACCATTACTTGAACATGATGCTTGTCTCTACATCATGAATAAAAATTATTAGAGTGAGGTAGTTAAGAGAACAATAGAAGACAGCTTCAAGGTTCAAGAACTGTAGCTCTGAGAATCTCAAATACCCCAAACAATAACCTTTGATTGTATTAAGAATTTTCTGATAGGAGATGCCTTAGTCTGGCAGACACAAGTACACCAAGATTAAATGACTACAAAATTCAACATATCAAAATAAAAGCCATTAACATTATTTAAACAGTATGCTTAATTATTAAGATAAATTTTTAAATGTTCTGAGAGATTCACTTGAATTGATTATTTTAAAGTAAAAATATTTTCTTCTAAAGAGAGATTTAAATTAGGAGGCAATCAATAAGAGGAAACTCTCCAGCCTTTGTAATGGAGAATTTCATGTTAGACTATGACATAGCCTCTCCTGTCTTTATAAATGAGGGGAAAATATATATTAAAATAATATCATTGATATGTTAGCCATTCTGTCTGATGAAATACTGAACTAGTGGAAATCTACATAATGTCTGTGCACACAGCAGGATTCACATTCCTTGAGAGGTAATATTGATGCACAGGTGTCATTCCATTGTTTAAACAAATTGAAGTTAACATTTTAGTCAATACATGTAATGGCTTAATACTATTCTACTGAGTCACATAATGAAATGTAATTAGAGTATTTGTTTTGAGGTTGATTTCAGCGTAAACGTGTAAATAAGTAATACTCTGTAAAGAATATGAAATTATTAAATAATTTTAAATAAATACATTACTTCATTAAAGAGTACAAATGGTAGATAAGTCTTATCACCAAGAGATTCAAGATACAGCATTTCAAGAGAATACATTTTATCTACATGGAGAATCAGACGTAAAATTATACACCACGGAGATCAGCAAATACTGGGAAGGAAGACTGTCAATGGAAATATCAGCAATCCAGGAGGTTATGTTATATTTCATCAGTATCTACCTCTACTTTTAAAAGAAAATCACAAGGTGATGATGTGCTTGGGAAGGAATAGTGATAGAGAGTGGAGTGTAATGCCAATGTGCTGTCATACAAATAAGAAAGAAAATCAAGATATAAATCATTGGGAATTCCTTATAATCTCATTAAATATTTTCCCATGTGAAAAATACTATCCATTAGACTTTGTGACCTTTGCAAACTTCATTTTGAGTAATGAAATTTTGTTCAAGTCAGACATCCCCAAAGTTAGATTGTCTGACAGGACAATCAATTACTGTATAGACTACCTAATTTCAAGTAGCTGAGAATTAATTTTTTAAAAATAATAATAATATTAATAATTTCTATAAAATTCCCACCCTTAATATAACATTTCTGCTTCTTACAGAAACATTTCAAAGGGTGGTTTGATGCCTTTAGAATTTGGAACTACAGAAGTTGATGAAATGGAATTCAATTCAAATATATTTTTTATTTAATATAATTTTAGATGTCACATCTTAAGTAACCTAGTGTAAACTACCTAAATGTCCTTCACTGCTAAATTTTGGAAAAAACTCACACAGTTCCAGATGTAAACCACCACCTAACCTTTTAGACTTCATCCTCAGATCCACTTGTATCACTACCCTGACTACAGAGGAGACTTAAATGACTGTATTTGAGACTTGGTTCTCCAGCTTCGCCTTCTGTGATGTGAGATGGCTGCCTTGGTGAAAAAAGGGGTGCCATCAAGGAAACAGGTCAGAGAGAATTTTATACTTTAAAGTTAATGCACTTTGTTGAAGTCTTAGAACTAAGCCCTATGGACAAGATGACTTTTCACAGAGTGAAGGAGTTTATGTCACCAGAAGTCTGGATGCACAGGGAACAAGTACATTCACTGAAAACTGTGTCTAGAAAACCAAACTGGGTGAAACACAGAAGACAGATGGAGAAGCAATCCAGTGCTCTTTCAGGTTAAATTAAAAACTCACAGCTTCCAATGCTGAATTTCCCTCTAGATAGTCATGAAATACCATGAATGATATGGATGAAAATCTTAAACTACTGAAAAAGAACTAGCATCACAGAATACTTCAAATTTGACATTTATCCAAAAGACATCCATATGCACATCACAGTATTAAAGAGATGACATCTGAGAAACAAGTCCCTTGTTCCATGTTGTTGTTAGCAAAAATTATAAGACATAAAATGGAAATTACTTTTTCATGAGCAATACTATATTTCTGACACTTATTAACTGTTACTTACTAAAACATAAATAAACTATCTGAGGATTAGAAGAGTTGTCTATTAAACATATCAACATATTATGGAGTTTATGAAGAAACAAGTAAGCAAGTCCAGATTAAAAGCACTATTCTGAGAAGTGCTTCAGTAGTAAATGATGTTTAAACACAACTGAAACAGTCTTGTGCACAACAGAAGTGAATAAACAACAAAGAAAAATAGAAAAAAACCCCAGGAGTTATTGGTATTATCAAAGCAGTAAAACCATGCAAGTTTCATCATATCTAAACTTCTGACTGTGAAAATAAAACTGTTTATTGAATAAGCATTCCCTTGAATGTCAGTAAGTGAAATCCAGTAAATTAAAGTCATCACTAGAATTTTTTTTTTTAAACATGGCTATCAGAAAAATAGGTGGTTATGGTGGCTGGCTTTAGCACAGTAATTATGTTATTTGATAGTTACTCAAGAACCAGAAAATCTGGTCCTCCCAGTCTGTACTGAAGCCCTGATCACCAGGATAGAATATAAATATTCTGTCTCTTCCTATAAAAATATCTTGTAAAATCAAGAATGCAGCAGTCTTAGTGATGAAAATAAAGCAAATGAGGCAGCCTAAGTCTCTGTCTCCAGTACCTACACTCAAGGATGTTATCTAGCATTGTTCAAATGGAAAATGAAGAAAGAAAACAGTCTTGAAAGGATATCTCCCTTCTATGTGACTACCGCAACAGAAGACACAGGAGCCATGCTTCCTCTGGTACTGGCTTCTTAGAGACCCAAAAATGATTTTTTTTAAGTTAAATGTCACTTTCTTATCATTGACACTGGATGAGAACATAGCAATAAAATAAAGTGGTCTTATGATTAATTTTAATGGTCATTCACTGCATGTGTTGTTCTGCACCTATCACTGAAATAGCTATACCCTCTAATCACAATTTTGTTCAATTCCCCCAGCATACATTGTTAAAGTGTGCTGCAATCAGTTGCACATAGTGCTGGACACATGGTTTTCACCAGGATTCTGGTAACAAATCAGCCAGCTGAAGCAAGTCTAAATGTGCAAGAAGACTATTTGCCTAGAAGATGACTATGCTGGCTAAATGAAGGAAAAAGAGGGGAGCAGGAAAAAATAATTTGGCATTCTTTTAGTATACTGTAATGGAAGTTGTAGTTGTTGAAAACCAGAAGCAGACTACTCAATACATGAAAGTCTTGTCACACAAATTAAAAGAAAGTTTTTAACTCATGGAGGCGATCCTATCACTTCATGGGAACAAACAGAACACACATTTCACTGTATTTTTTAAGTTTTTGTTTTTTCTCTTTTTCTTTCCAAGTGGGTTCCACTGCTTTTTATTTTGGTGAATATCTGATGCAGTTTTTAGTAATAAAAATTAACACACTAATTTGTGTTTATGGGTCCCTTTCACCCATAAACAAAAATTAGTGTATTAAATTGGGAAGCAGAAAAAAGGATAGAAGCCTAATTTTTCTGAGAAAAAATTGCACCGGAGATTTTACCATCTGGTAGTGTTTGATTATTGAAACTTTATTTTCATTGGTTATGAAAATCAATACCACTACATTCCAGAAAATAGATTAAATGCTATTAACTTCAATACCTTTTTAAACATTCTCTTTAAGTGATAATGGATTTTAAAGTAAGTATTCTCATTATATTGTTTTTTACATCATTGTGGTTTTCCTGTTGGCCACATGAATCTCTAAACCTGACATTGTTAATTACAGTTATAATATGTGGTATATGAATACTTGATTAACTTCATACTATATTTAAGGCAGACCAAAAGGCAATTGAAGAATTTTATCACCAAACTTAAAGGAGAGTCCAAAAATACTGCTTGCCATTTCATTCATTTGGAAATGAGCTGTACAAGATTTCCAGAGCAAAGCTACCATCTATTCAAGCCTTGAAAATTAAAGTTTAATTTGAAAGACGATCAGCTAATTCTACAGGCACAAGACAGGCACTAGAACTCGTCAAAAACTTATTGATGGGGAAGGTCTGAAGCTGTCGTGCTTTCACATGTATACCCCAATTTAGATTTTTAGTTACTTTTACTTGAAAAGTTGGCTTCAACTCTCCACATGGCTTGAGGCATAGTTTCAATACTCCTTTTTTTGTGTCAAAAACACCTGTCTTTTTACTTTAGTGCCAGAAGGGCTTAGCATCTTGTCAGTGAAGTAACACAGCCTGCACATTTATAGGTGTCACTCACTTTGCCATCTGTTTTTTAGGATAACAGTCACCACTATCAGCCAGCCCCTTCAGAGGCTCCAACAATCTTTGTGGATTAAGGTTGAGATTTACAGTAAAGAACAGCTAGGGGTATCCCACCTCTTCAACTCATTCTCTGTGTCCTTTAACCATAATTCTGTGAATACTTAATCCTATATGAATTCAGTAACTATCCCTCATGCAAAATTTTTTATCAGTAGCATCCTACCACTTTCTTTAAGTGTTACAGCAAATAACTGTCAAACAAATGTCTGCAATCTCTGCATGCTGCATGCATGCAAGCACCAGTTCTTGTACCATGTCCAAACCTACCCCACAAGCAGCTTACTTCTAAGCTCAAGAGACAGGATAAATAGCTCCAATAATATTAAATTGATAAAGTTGTTAATCTTTAGGCAATTTAACTAGAGAATTATTAATAAATACATATAGTATAAAAATCCAGGCTTAATTTATCTCTTTGTGACAAAAAAAGAGTTACTTTAAAGATTTTGGAGTTTAAATTTTCTTTCCGAGGAAGGACAATTTGTTAGTCTGTAATTCTTATTAAAATAAATAAATATACAAATAATGCCATAGAGCACATACCTCTGATCTACCAGTGCAGCTAAGAATTTTTCTATAGACTTGTAGGACCAATGTCAGAAAAAGAGAAAAACTGATGCAGTGGTGACATCTCAATACTGCTGTGAGAAAATGTATAAGCTAATGGCTCTTAAGTTGGAGAAATAGAAAGAAAAATGCTTAATATAGCATTTAAAGCATGTTCAAATGCTTGCTTCAATCCTAAAACACGAGACAGTTTCAAGTTTTGCAATAAGACCAAATGGAAGAGGCAAACCCAAGCAAGTACCCCTGTGTGATCTGAAAGCTATATTCTTCCATAAACTACATGACTTTTGATGATTCTTTGGCACATAAACACCGTTTTATACTTCCTCTGATGTTAAGATATTAATTAAGAAGTATTTATGTCACCTGTGGCTTGTTCTTGGTCTGGGAGAAGCACTTTATGAGTTCAGTAACAAGGGATGGCCAAATGAATGCTACAAAAACATTTATATGTTAAAATCTTGGCAAGGGCTTTCTAAATGTAGTGTTTTGGTTGTTAAAAGCCGAATGTCTTCGGTATGAAGGAACACAACAAGAACAAATTACAAAGGTAAATTTTCTGAATTAGCTGAATATCTTCCTGACAGTTATCTAAATATATAAACCTGTCCAAATTACCTGGAATAACACACCCTCCTCTTCTTTTTCTAACTCATGCTTCATAATATACCATTCATACCTTATTAGCATCCTCATTACTTTCCTTAGAGTAGGACATGTGCTAGGGTGGACAATGATCAGTGAGACTGCCCTAAGCAGCTATAAAGTTTCAGATGATTTCTCCTCCTTTCCTTTTATGAAGCAGGCAGGGAGATGCAGCTGCTGAGCCACATTTCTCCATAGCAGAGCTGCGTGTCTGCCAAGCCAGTTAGTTTGAGAGTTTGAAAGCAACAGTAAACATGTTCATGTTGACAAAATGAATTTCTAAGCCAGAATATACTGTATAACTGAGAAAAAAATATTTTATACTAAATCTGAGTGCAGACTGGAGCTATTTAACACCACCTTTTAGAAAGTCTAAAGAGATAATTCTGCTCTCTCCCCTGTTACATTGCAGTGATTTGATTCAGCTTCCTAAATGAAACCTGTTCATTTTTCTGATGGGAAATGGCAGATGCTGTTCAGTCTTTCCCTTCTACACTGAAATCATTGTGGTGGGTTCTTCCTTTACTCCTATCATGCTAAATTTGCTGTATTAGTTATTTATTGGTGAAGCCATGTCTCTGTCATGAAAGTAGCATAACTTAAAAAGCCATGTAAGCAATCTTGTTAATGTGGCATTACCAGGACTCTGCAATTGCTGTTGCCTGCATGGAGATATTTTTTTTGTTGTCATTAGATGTTGGTTAAGTGGTGGTCCTGGCACTGAGTTGCAGCTGGTCAGGGCTTTCCACTAGGCCCAATTTTCTTTGCATTTTTGAATTGAAAAAGAACCAGCCTGAAGTTCCTCAGCCAAGTCAGCTTGTTCACTACATTATGACATTTAGGCTGCGTGGGTGGAGGGGGTTGAGAATGGTACTGCCTTGCCATCCCTGTAAAACATTTAAGTCTCTCACAGAGCAGCACAGCAGTGTCAGTGCAGTGCTCTCATTACTGTGGAAATTTTACATGTGGCCATTAGTCTTCTCCCTTCAATTAGTGACAGCCAGTTAAGATGTGCTCTCAGCCTGCTTTAGCGGTTGGCAGCATCGCCAAGTCAAACCTGTCTCCCACTTGAAAAGTAAACTGGGGAGACCTACTGTTCATCCAGCCACACTCTTTGGATGTGAAAAGGGAAACATGACAAGGTTGTAGACTTGTTTGAAAACATCATGCAATTAATTTACAGGTAAGCAAGTGGCACTGTAAGAGTTCTGGAGAAGATCTTCACAGTATATAGATGACATAGTGTTAAAATTATACAATGTCTGGAATGCCATTTCGCAGAGTTCCTCCCATTTTACCTTTTTTTCTTTTTGGTTAGTTTTTTTTCAGAGGTGTGGGAGGAGATGTATATAATGGGAGAGGTTTGAATTAAGGAGTATTGTTATGAAAACTATTTTTTTTCAACTGGACATATCAGAACAGATTTGAAAGGTCAGCTAAAAAAGCAGTCTGTCTTCTGCTGGTGAAATCCAATTCAAATTGGACAAAAAAGAGTATTCTCTAGCATGAGTGATATAGGAAATGCAAGCTGAAGCTCCTCTGATAAATCCTGTGGGGCAAATAGTCTACCAAAATAAATGGGCATAGCCTAACTAATGTTAAACAGAATTTCATTTTACTGATAGAAAGAGATTTTGGTGCTATATCTGTACAAAAGATCCCCTAGGCAGCTGATACTGAGATATGTTAAGACAGGATCAAAGTTTCCCTATGTGTTAAATCAACATGAGATTTTAGATGCAAAAAACTAAAAAATATTAGAATACTCTAAATAATGGCCCAGAACCATGTTTCTGCCATCTTGAACACAGAATCAAATAAGCTTGAAGCCAGATAACAGTGAAAGCTTAATGTAATCTGTATACTTTGGCTCTGAAAACATGATTTGAATTTGTATTTGTGTTGAAATTATTTTACAGTTTTTCCACCAAAAGCTCATGGCTGTTAAACAGCTGAGTCCTCATAAACTCCACTGCTTTCATTGCTCCTTTTTTGAAGAATTCCTATATTCTTTTGATCAGTTTTCTCCAAATTAATCATAACTGGAATGCTGAAATGTATACACACTATTAAGATCTATATTTTGTAGCTGTACAATAAATTATATTACCTTTTCAAAATATCTTTACAAAAAGGAACTGAAACTGCATTTCCTTACCGTTTCAAAATCAACAATCCTAGTTTGTCAAATTTGGCAATCCAGGTAACTGCTCTATCATGAAATACCATTTTCAAAGAAGATTTCTTTAGGTTATCCTTTCATGTGAAAATATTGTATGCAGTTTTTACTACTAAAGGTCAGGTAATAGTGTAGTGGAATTGAATAACAGACAGGGACCGACATACTGGAAGTAGTCTGCTATCAAAAGACTTCTGCTAAATGACAGATGGCTGGCAAGTTGCAAGAGGCCCGCTACTAAGACACTTCTTAAAAAAAAAAAAAAGGCAAGAAAAAGGAGAAAAACAAACCCCTAACCAACAGAAAGAAAATGTATGAGCAAGATCCATGTATTAACATATCCATATTGGTCAGTCACCTGTGGGCATTTGACCTACATCCGTGATGTCCTCCTACAGTGATACAAGCTTTTCTTCTCCTCAGCAGGTAGTAATCTTCCAGGAAGAACTGCTGAGAGCTGCAGGTGTCCCTTACTTGCTGATCTCCCAAATTGTTTTTGGCGATATGGGCATTTCTGCAGTGTATGTACCTTTTGCTCTTTCTTAATTTTCGATTTTCTCCTGACACTCTAGAAACAATAAAGCACAAGAGGAAATGGACTCAAGTTGTGCCAGGGGAAGTTTAGATTAAATATTAGGAAAAAATTATCATGGAAAGAGCTGTCAAGCATTGGAACAGGCTGCCCTGGGAACTGGTTGAGTCATCTACCCTGGAGGTATTTAGAAGACAAGTAGCTGTGGCACTCAGGGCATGGTTTAATGGTGGACTTGCCAGTGCTGGGGTAGTGTTTGGACTCAGTGATCTTACAGGGTTTCTCCAACCTAAAGGATTCTGTGATTCTATTATAAGGTCTGAAAGACGGTCAGCAGCTGCAGTGGCAAGGTTCTAAGCACCTTAGATATGCAGCATGCTCAACATTACTTTTGTATATTTTAGAATCATATATTACAGGTCAATAGAAGCTTGAGAGAATGAGTCTTTTGAGCTTGATGTTTGACTTATGTTACCTTACTTTGGTTCTTTCCCACCCAACTACCTATGAAAAGCCAAGAAATCCATATTATCAAAAAGCTTAGGGATTCACTTCCTTACTTCCACTTTCAAAGTGTAATAATTTAAGTCTACTATAAGCAGTTGTTCCCAGTTGCCAATATGCAACTCTATCAAATTTCAGCTGTGTAGATGCATCAAAAGAATTATTCTCTTATTCTAAAACAAAATAAATGTGTTTTATATTCACAGTCTAATAAAGATCCCCAAACATTAGGGACAAATGTTTCTCTAAAAATGTCCCTCTCAAAAATAACTTCATTATGTCTTTCTCTTTTCTCACGTTTCTAACAGAAATCAGATAGAAAAAATCCTTTTGAATTTGTAACTGAGATAATAAACAAAAAAGAAAACAAAGGCTTCATAATATAATCCAGTTGCTTCTAACTATATTTGTGGAGTAGGAAGTTAGAAAACCCATTCTCTGTCATGATAATATTTTCACATTGCACCACTGTAGGTCAAACATAAAAGAACAATTCAAGTCTCAACTTCAAATATACTTTGGGACTGATTAACACAATTATACACAGATTTGCAATGCAACAACTTTCCATCTAAAGTCAAAAAGAAGTTTACAATCACTCCAGGCTCTGCACATATTAACACTTCATTGAATATTAATGAATTAGTCTTTGTGACCAATTGCTATACAAACAATATTTGTGTCAGAATTTATAATTAAATTTAATTCAAGATAAAATACATGAATAATGGCATTAAAAAAGTCTTTCACAATGAACTAAGTTAATCAATTAAGACATATGTCATAGTACTACTAATCTAGGGGTTTCATTACCGATTTTCCCCCAACTAGATAACGCTATGTTTTTCACACTTATTTCTAATCATCACAAGAACTCAGTAATATTCTAGAACTTTATCTCTATAAACTGCATTTGGATTTGGTTAGGAATCAACACCATTTATATTAGTTATATCATACATGAATCATCATTCTAATTTATCAGTTAAAGCAAACTGATACTGAACATTTTTGCTGAGTACATTTAATATTACCAAGCCTAAGACTTCTAAGACTTAGTAGGTGGAAGTTTCATCATTGCTTACTTCATTTTCATCACAATTATGAGCTTTTTTTAATTGTTAATGTGATGTTTACCGAAGTATTTGAAGGTTGAAAAGCTGATGTCTTTGTACTTCCAATGCAGCCATGGGAGAAAAGATACTGCTATAAAATCTTCTCACTACTGAATAAGCTGCACTGGTTCTAAAAGTGTCACATGAGATTTCAGTTCCCATTGCTTGAATTACAGGATTGTTTAAATACTATAAATACAGTTTTTGAATGGGAGGAGGGGTGGGTGGGCTGATATATTTTAGACTTTTCTGTTGCTCTGTGAGGAAACCTGGATTAAACACTTGTGTTTTTCCAAGTTCCTCTGCCAAGTCAGGGAAGGTAAAGAGAGAAAAATTATTTTCGTCCAACTTTCTTTTTGTGAGAATAATAGATACAGTTATAAGAAAGTGCAAAAAGATAAAAACACAAGGAAAGAATATAACCAGCAATAACACAAATTACACCCTTTTAAAAATTTATTTATTGATACTATAGTTGAGTCTATACCAACAGAGTGCTCTCAAATTTGACAAAAGAGTCATCAAGTATAGAAGCTTTAACTAATCTCATGACATTCTTATGGTGTCGAGGATATTTAAGTGAATTATACAGTTTTTCATATGGGATCAATTCTGAGTCCACAGTAAAGTCGGGACTGAATTTCACTACTATGAGGCATATGGGTATAATTAATTATGGTGTCAGCCTCTCTAGAAGAGGGCAGAATGCCAGCAGAAGACTGAACAACGATGTGTTGTTTTCTACCTTCTGCCATAATGGCAATTGTTTCTTTGTGCTCAGTTTTGCCTCTTGCTTTCCAACAAGATGTATGGTCTCTAGTACAAGAAATCATTTTAAAAGCCACCAAATGCAGAAAATGGAATATATACTGCTACCACTTTGCACTGTTGCTGATGCAGCGGTGAGCTACTGTGAAACACCTACCACATGGAAAAGCATTCATGAGCAGCATTAACCAAGCATCCTTGTCCGAAACAAATTTATGATAACTATCCCTCTAATTTCACACCACTGCAACTTCATAATATTCTGAAATGGGAAGGCTTCATCTCCTGACTCTACAGAGCTGAGCTATTAGCCATGCATTAGAGGAGGGACTGGAAGTCCCACCAGCAACTTAATGCAGCCACTGTAGCCAGAGCCAAGCACTCAATGAAGCAATACTTTTCCTTTTGCTGTCAATCTTCAGTACCAGAGCAGCAGGGTTTTATTTTATCTTTCCTTCTTTCCCATTTCACAAGGGTATTTAAAATTTGATCACAACAATGGTTCAGTTCATATGCATATTACAAACTGCTTTGGGGACTGCTCAGCGCAAAATGGGCGGATAATGTTACAGATTAACTTGACTTTGGAGTGTGAACTGTCAGCTATATCCTTTAGCTAGGGAAAAGATTTTAAACACTACCTGGAAAATTGGGAGGCCTAATCTTTCTGCTGTGCTAGCTTGCAGTATAATCCAAATAATGTGAATATGCTTTCCATCTGACTGAGGCAGGTGTGTTGTTAAGTGATTTGAGAGATTTGCCTGGTATAATAACCAGTTTTTCTCTGTCTCTCTGGCTGCCAGGAACTTCCTGAAAATCTTTGCCTATGGCTTGACACAGACTGCTGAGTAGCCACAAAACTGTTTGATAAAAGCACCAGTTTTATCCAGTATAAATCAATAGAATCCCGCTGCAATAGCTGTATTTGACTACAGCACTCAGCTGTTATCAAGTAGGGGACCTGTTCTGACTATTTTAACTTCAGAGTACATATCTTTTTCCCAGCTGGTCTTCAGCACAGCAGGAATGGCTGTGGTGTGCTCAGTGTTTTAGCCAAAGAACACTCAACACTGACAGTGCTCCACTGGCCTCGAGACAAAGATTAACTGAAAATGCATTTCAATGCAGATATCAAATTGCTTTATTAGAACAGGGAATACAAAGAGTGATTCTTCAAGTGTGAGCTCTTACATCTGAACTGGAAATATCTTTCGGTAATTTCATTTGTCCTGTGTACCTGATGTAACCTTAGATTTCTAAAAACAACCAAACCCTGCAACAAAAAAATCACACCTATCACTAATAATTATACACGTTCTTGAAACTAGTATAATATCTCCTACCACCAATATTCAGGACACCATTGGCCTCACCTTGTCCGTGCCTTCTACTCATGAAACCAGTTTTTAGATTACAAGACAAAATATGTTTTTTGGGTAGACTCCTGATACATAAAAATAATTGACTTTATTCTCTCCAAAACTGAAGTTACTTCTGCAGAAGAATAATACAACTTTTCTAAACATTTATATCACTTAACTTATAAAAACTCACTAGGTTAGATGTTTCTTATCTTGTTAATATTGCTTTTTGTATCTCTCAATTTTTCACTTTATACAAATGCATGGAGATTTGCCCAAAGCGTGTATGACCCCAGTGTGCTGCTCTAAGGAAAGGACAGAGCATCTGGTGACAGCAAGAATTTCTTTTTCTGTTAAATTTCACTTGCAACATGGGGCTGATAGTATTTAATGAATTCTTGGTTTCACTGAAGCTTATAAGATATTTGATATCTGCTTTAATGAAACCAGGTGTCCAAAATGTGACAGTCTCTATAATACAAGAATATTTCTATTTCCCCATGGTATAAATGAGCTATATATATAATAATTATAAATATTTTTGAGTTTACTTAGCTATGAGACCTTAAGTCTTATGTAGTTTGATGGTCAAGAAAATTTATGTTTCCCATGCATCTTAGCATAATGAAGGTGACCAGTATCCCTTTCCTTCCCAATTGGCCTTGGGAATATTATGAAAAAAACACACATATGATTCCAAACCCTGACTGATACAGTTACTCTTCAAAATACTCCAATACTCTTCTGTATGGCCACACCAGTGTAACAATGAATTTAATTATGATTCAAAGCTTTCATTTTATATATCTGCAAACTAAGGTTCATAGATTTACAACTATTTGTAGCCTGAAATAGTAAAAAGAACCATAAGAAAATCCTCCAAGGGTTTTTGTCATAAAGTTGGGTGTAAAAACTATATCTAAAAATGTGAGTATCTTTGATGGGGCTGTGCTTAACTAATAATGTCACAGGGATATTCTTACAATGGGTAGCAGAGTATCACAAATCAGGAGGTGGTTGGCAATTCAAGCATTCCTCATATGTGAAGAAGCGATCAGACTCCAGACAGAAAATGTGCAGAGAAATTTCAAGTGCTTTTATAAAATACTTTATTTTCCCAGATGATTTCCAAATTTCAGTTTTTATAATTTGAAACCAACAATTTAATTTTCCATCCTTAGCCAGGAAACTCAGGACTAACCAGACCGTTAGCTGCTAACTTTGACCTGATCTCCTCTCAGAGACCTTACAAGTTATCCAGACTATCCTACCATAAAAAGCAAAAAGATAAGACTCTACGTATCAAAGAAACAAAAAGCAAGAGGAAAGGTAGAAGGGAGGGAAGAGGAAGAGAAATGTTCAAGGAAGTCTGTCATTGTGACAGACAGGAAACATGAAACCCCCAAGCAATCTGTTGGACTCTTTGATCACTGCAGCTGAAAGACTGCTTCATGAACTCTCCTTCCAGATCCTGGTCTGCATCACACCTTACCTGCAATTTTGGAGACTCCTCTTTCCTTTCACCTCTGTCTATGAAGTCAGGATCCCAGAGTGCCACAAGAGCAAAGGTACCATTACTGTGGTCCTGGTCTCCCTTGAGCCTTAGGGTGATTATGAGAGATTGGAAAGTTTTTTGGGGTGCATTTGTATGGAGAAAGGGGCACGTCAGGCCTTGCTCTGTTGAGGTGATGCCATGTCCTGCACTCCCCATCCCTTAGATTCTGTATCCCAGCCCTGTCAGGCATGCCAATCACAGGCACAGCCAAGGCAATGGTTCACACCACAGCCCTGGAGCCCTAGTAAAGCCCCAGAGCTGCCAAATAATCTTAAGTCCCAGCTAGAGAAAGGACCCAGGAAGACCAAGGAGTATTTAAGGCCAAACATGTGGCAAATGTGTCTTGACCCTATCTCCTCTTAGAATTTCTAACATCTGAGCATTACTGAGTTGGAGCTGTATGTATCCTTTTCTATACCTTTTCTGTCTTTTTCTCTTTTTCCTTTTTCTAATTCCCTCTTCCTGGAGTTTTTGAGGAACTTAAAATCAAATGGGCTTACAGTTTGGAAAGTTGAATGGTCTAAGTTAATGCTCTGGAAGTTCTCTGTGCCAATTAAATGTTGTACTGAACCTTTTGCCAAAGTTCTCTGATTTTCTAAAGTTAAAAAGTCTTGTTTTGTTGTTTTGACATCTTGTTAGTATTTCTCCCATGCCTCTAATTCAGACTACAGGAACAACCATAAGCCCTTTTAAAAGCCTCATTGAGTGAGTTTTTCAGAGCCTTACAGTGCTCAGTGCTAAATTGTAAATAATAGAAAGATATGACATGCCAATATAGCCAAAGACAGTAACAGCCTAAAGTGATCTGCTGCTTAGCTGCCTTGTGTGATTTGAAGTTGTCTCCTAAGCACACAAAGATAACTTACGCACAAAGTTTTGAAAGGTTTTCAAAAACACTACACGAGATTCACCATGTTCAGTACCACAAGGTGCTTACGTTTAGCAATATTTTCCCTCTTTCATCCAATGACAAGACCTTTCCAAATCTCTTTTCCAATTTTTTTAATTGCCTGTGGAAAATTATAATTTACTTATTTAGATGAATAGGTATTAAGAAAAAATACAGAAAAAAAAATGTGTCAACACAGTTTTCACAGACATTCAGAAAAGTTTTGTGACTGTCAGGATTTTTATGACTGCAATCAAGGTAAACTATCATGATTTTGAACTGTTTTAAAATCAGTGATTGCCATCTAGACTTCATGCTCCATAGTGGTGAATAAAGTTCATACTTGCCTAACTTTTCAGAACATATATCTGAGTTTTCTTCTGCAGAAGCAGTTCAGTTTGTGTTTGCTAAAGGCACCACTTCTGTTCTATTGAGACTCAACAACTTATTAAAGGACATTCCTTTTAAACACAAATTGAATCTAACTAGAACTTGACTAGGCATTTAACCTTTTTTTGATGCATGTATGGGACCAAGTTTCAAGCTATGTTAAAAAGTCCTTGCTTCCAAACATGATTTGGTTTTATTGTAGCCAAAAATGATGCCTGTTGCATGCAGTAATTAAATGCCTATTAAGCAAGAAAATTAGAATTTACTTTCTTGCTACAGACATAAGCACACCAAAACAGCATAACCAGGTACAGAACGTAAGCACACTTTCACATTGTAAAAACATTAATAACATCTTGCAGTGCAGCTCAGCTTTAATGTATAAATAATAGCCTTAATTGACAAAGACACAGATGGAGTTGTGATGCAGTGGCACAAACAGGGTGCATTAAAAAATGCACAAGAGTTAAAATCTGCAAGATAAGAACTAAGGATGCAGAGTAGGCAAGAATAATGTCTGGCAAAACCAAAATAATCCTGCAGAGAAGGCAGGCAGAGTGTCTGATGGAACCAGAATAATCCTGCAGAATTTGCAAAACCAGAAGAAGCCCTCATCCCAAAAATAAATGTCAAAAGAAGCTGATATCACCCAATTTTCTTTTGGGGCAAAGTCAGAGGAACATAGAACACCAGTGGTGTTTTGCAGGCAGGGATGAGGAGGAAAGAAGGTGATAGACTCTGTTATGGCTTTCCCTCTCAAATTGTTCCCCGGACTGATGGATTACAGCTATCAGTATGAACTAAAATGGTATCACTTCAGTGGCATTGTACACTCGTAGCTAATTTAAAATAAGCTTGTCAGGAATGATTGATAGTGATTAAGTGCTAACTACTAGCAATGTGTGCTGTTAACTAATTTAGTCAATACAGGCAAGAACAATTTTGAAGCTGGCTGATTTTGAAGTTTTCTCCCATTATACTCCAATCACACTGTCCTTTTAAATTTAAAATTTAGTGTATATAGTATACAATATATATGCAACCTATATTCAGTTGCAATATTATGTCTACATTACAAATTTTCATGAGACTTAAACAAAATTTTCTAGATATTTGAAGATTCATCACACCAAAGCAAGAAGCAACATGAAACATAGTTTTTCCACCTAACTTAGTACAGGGTAATGTAGCCTTTAGGATGTTTCATGGGTTTGTACTGTTTTCCTTCTCCTTTCTATAAAAAGTGATACTAAACTCATTGCCTTGGAAAGACATGAAAAAGGTAATACTAAAATATTAAAAACAGTAAAAACAAGTTAAATAATAGTGCCTTTTGTCCTGGTCTATATGTGTATACTACCTGTATGCACATCTGTACATATATATGTCAGATATAACGGGTGTTAGGATTCATTTATTTATCTGGGCCTGAGATGATTTCTCAGTTTATGAAGAATCACAGTGGGATCTTGAAGTCACTGCATGTGCACACACACAAACCCACACACACCTTAAATTATTATCTCTTTTGTACATGCATTGATGTTTTTTCATAGTAGAACAAGATCTCCTCTCAGCCCAGGTGTTTTCCTCTTTTTGAATATCTTAGCTATCATATGAGACAGACCCACAATAAATTCTTTACAGAAGAAATGCCTTAACACATAGAAAAACATAGAAGAAAAATAAAGAAACCATACTAAACTCCCCATATTTAGGGTTTTTAAAAGTTTATACTTCACTTGCTCCAGTAACACATTTTAGGTGTATAAAAAAAGGAAAAAAAATAGATATAAGCACTGTACTTTCTGCTTATTCAGTGAAGTAGTGTCTGATTTAATTCTACATCATTGGATCAGTTTATGGAAGTAGTGATGCTAATGCTGAAGTTATTTATCAGTGGGGTCATTAATTTGTAGTGGCTATTTCTATTGACCTAATTTCTTTTCCTGCTTGAAATCTGTTTGAAATTTCATCTGACTACAATGAGGTTTATTGGAAATATTAATGACTGTGCTCTCCCCATAAGCCACCAGAAGGGTAATTGACTCAAAGGATTAATTACAACATCTGCATTAACACAATATAGAGTGGTAGAGTGGAGTCTGGCTCTTTGGCCTTTGGTGCCCTCCCTTCCTTCACTTTGAATGTGATACTGACAATTAAGAAATATTTTTTTTCTTTTTTTTTTAAGACAGCCCTCTGAGAACATCACTAATGATACATATTACACACTGTCATTTATAATGTTTTTTTATCCAAATCTTGGGGAATGTCTCTTGAAACTTAGTCTTTGAAAGAAATTTGGGAATTGCTATAAACTAAAGAGCCCTTCCTGATATTCATGGGTGTATGATACAAAGGTAATTTCTCAACATTATTTTCTTTAAAACATGACAATAATCCCAAAGCCAGCAAACAAAAAACCCCACAAAAAACAAAACAAAAACAAAGCCACTCCAAAAATAAAAAGATAAAGAAAACACAGAAAGGAAGGAAATATTTACTCTTCTGGATAAAGAATATTCCCAACTGTTTAGCGAACATTCTTCCAACTAGAAACTACTATGAGAGGGAGAAAAAACCCCACTAAAATCATGTATATTAGCCTACATTGAGGTCTGTCCTAGTTACAAAAGTGCTTAAGCATGCAAAAACCAAGCACACAGACAGTGAGCGTAACTTGGGAGCAAGAATGTGGCAAGAATCTGTGGCTCTTTCAATGCAATGCTATGATATTTGTGCCCCATATCTTTAACCTGATACCACTGGATATAAATAAAACCTTCTACAACAATATTAGATTTTCTTTTAAAAAGTCAATACAGAAATATAACAGTAAAGACATTTCAGCACTTTCTACTATTGTGTAAAGAACAATTTAATACAAAAGTAAGATAATTCAAGAGGAAAATATTTTGGTTTTGAAAATTTACATCTGTAAATGGTGTAGCTTCCTCCTGTAAAATATTTTCTAATCAATTCTCACTAGTACTTTAGTATTTGCCTTCTTAATTGTTCATGCTTTCAGGATAGCACATGGACGTGAGGATATGGGAGAAGGAGACAGTGGAAAAGGTAATTTATTATCTGTATCAGAACGGCTTCAAATACCTCTCTCCCCATGTCCATCTTTGTAGAAAAACAGAGGATGAAAGGACAAAGAATAAAGGATTAAAAAAAAAAAGAAAATACAAAAGCCACTAAGCTACGTTCCTTGCACTGACTGAGGGAACCAGACAATTGATTAGTCAGAGAAATGAGCCAAATTAGTCTGAAGGTTATTCAGTTTTTCAGACACAGACAGACTAGAAAGTCAGTTCAGCACCAACATTATCATCCATAATGTCAATACAAGTGGAACAGTTTTAACAGTCTTCTGTGTTGATTTCATCACTCCAGCTCCTTCCTACCTCTTTTGGATCATTTTCTGATATTTTTCTCATACTGATGTGAAAAGAGATCAAGAATTCTTTCTTTCTCCTTAACTTATCTCTTGTTTGTCATTTTGTTTTTTTTTTTATTTTTTCTTTTCTATCTCTGACTTAAATCTTGCTTAAAATAATTAAAATCAAAGTTTTAATAGTTATAAAAGTATTCCCTTTGAAGACAAACATTTATGACTCAGTTACAACAATTATTATGGAAACTGTGTTTATCCCTATAGACTTCAGCTTTAGAATTACTTCTCTCAGCTCCCCTGTACCTCTAAAACTTTAGGGAATTATTTCCACAATACTGCTTCCCCACAAAAAAAAAAAAAAAAAAAAAAAAGAAAAGAAATTCTCTTGGTCACAAATAAAACCCTTCAGAATATCTGCACTTGGACTTAGACATTCAAGAAGCATGAGGATTTATTGTACTTCTGTTGACCTTAATTTCACCTCAGCCAGTATAACCTCTTGGGTTAATCACTTCTTATGCTCACCTCCTCAGAAGTCAGTATCACAAAACGTATGTGATAGCATCTGCTTCAGTTAAAGCTGAAAAATAGTTTCCATTATAGCTACCTGTTTTCAGACTCCTTGCTTATTGCTGTCTCAATAGCATACTCTATAACTAGAAGAACTCAAAACCCCTTCTTTGCTATCCCAATTTTTATTCCATAACACTATTTTATTTCCTTGACCAAAGATGAGGAGATCACGGATAAAGCAGCCACATTATAGGCAGTGCTTAAAGGTCTACAATTAGCTCAGCAAGGAACTGCTTCACCTTTTCCCTTCAATGATCAACTTAATCAACAATCAAATGAAGGGAATATCAATTTTGGTGATGGCATACTGACAGAATTTCTGCTCTTAAGTTTTTCTCATTTTTAAAGCGTGCCTTTGCTTGGTAACAGGGACACATTACTGCTGTGCTGTAGTGGGTTCTTTGTACTTATATCAGAAAATCCCAGTTCCTTAACTTACTGAAAGGTTTTCAGGCTTCTAAATCATAGGAACAACTTTGTGGTTTCTCCTCAATTTCAGATGTTTAGTGATGGCAATAATTAGCAATACAACAATTCATCTGAGATGTAACAACATAGTGTAAAAGATTTTTAACTGTTAAATAACATTTTAAGACACCTGAAGTTAGTAAAAGTGGATTAAACACACACTCAAATGTTGTGTCAAAAGACATTTGATGTCTGGCCTCCATTTTCTCAACTAATCAAAAGTCTGGTCTAAAATAAAAGTATGGTTCAATGTACCTATGTTTTCACAGAGATTCATGTCTTCTTCACTGTGGTACCATGCTCTTTCTGGGAGAAACACTTTGAAGTTTAATAAGGCTTCACCAATTACTCATAGACTAAGACGGGATTCTTCCTTTTACCTTCCTTTTAGGAATGTGTAAATTCTTTAAAACTGTAAAGTCTTTCAAATCTAGAAAGCATTAGGACATGAACAGAAATTAAAAGACATGCTAATGGATCTCAAAACTTTCTAAGTAATATATTTGTTTCCCTGTTTTGTTTTTTAATACATTCTTGTTTTCCAAGAGGAAAAGAGGAGAAATATTTTTAGTACTTACTACAGCAATTTATTATTACTCCAAAATCACAAAATCTCAATGGTGGAAGGAATGAAAGTTCAGGAATCTCCTTTCTAGCTTCATTTGTCTATTTTCTGGTATCTATATGAGGGATCGATACAAGAGGATACTTCTCTGAAACTGAATAAAATAGAGATCTTCCCTCAATTTAAAATGTCACCGTAAAACTTTGCTCTGGTCTTAAACAATTTATGTTTTTTAGCCTTGGAAGTCTTGTAGTGTCTCTCAAGGTAGCAATTAAACTGCACACAAAAAAAAAATGGTGCTTATAATTATTTTTGAAAGAGAATAGAGGAATATATGAGGAAAATGAATAACATGCAAGAGAGAGACCATTTAAACTTTAAACTGTGATGTAAATGGCACATCTTTAAGTCTGCCCCTCCCCTTATCAACCACAGTTAGTAATATTAAACATGAACTAACAACTGTACTTCTGCTCAGTGAGATGCAAATGGTATTGAAAATAGTAGAAAAAATGTATGTTAATACTGACTTCAGCACAACTTTACATTTAAGTATAAAGCTTCCAAACTTACCAGGGGGAAAAGGTAATTTTCCACTGGCACAAACATACCCTTCAGACACAGCATGCCATCCATGGCAATGATAATTCTGATTTCAATTAGAACTTGCTAACTCTCCTGTGCCTCATTTTTACAAGGAAAATACAATTGAGAAAGGCATCGCTGTGATTAGCTCCTACAGCCACCTTTTCTAAGTAGTCTGAAGTGACAGCCACAGGGGTAAAAATGATTGTACTAAAACGTTTGCTAATGAGGCCCCTGTAGTACTGCTCCAAGAAGGACCATTATATGCTACATTTGTCAATTTCATCTCTTTGGCTTTCTTTTTATCATCTGCAAAAATAGTGATTAGGAGAGAGTTTCTTTTTAAGGCTTTATTCTTGATTAACCTTCATAATAATGCTCATCACCTTCCCGTACAGCTAAAATGTTCCAAACTTCCTACAGACTTGTTTGAGTTTCTTCAGACTAATATGTACTCTGTGATAACAATCCACAAACTTTCTGCTGAGTTATAGAAAAGGAGACATTAAAAATACCTGCAAATAACCTTACAAATGCAAAGCAGTAAGTTGAATAGAAAACACTAAAACTTTTTCTGTTCTTGTGGAAGACACATTCATGACAGAAGTACTAATATCTGCCACCAACAAACAAAAAAGAAAAAGGATATGGGAATGAAAAAAAATAATAAATTAAAATAGAATAAAAATGTAACTAAGAAAGAAAAATGTAAGAAAAGAAAGGAGTCAGAGAGACAGTAGCTACTTGTGTGACTGCAGGGGAGGACGAAGAAAAAAAAGACTGATTTGCAAATGTGAATTAAGATAAAAACTGATAGTGAAATCTCCTATTACTTTCATTCGGTACTTTATAATTGAAAAATAGGTATACACAAAATAAAATTCCTGCATATATATGGCTCTTAAAAACATGACAAGTACTTGTGCCCAAGGTAGCTAAGAGCTTTTTCTAGGAAAAAGACAAAATTCTTCAGGAATACACATCTTATAGTTATTATGTCCTTAAAATTTCAATATTTAGGAGAAAGATCTTTACTTTTGCTGAACTCTAAGGTGGTGGTAAAGAGAAAACTGGAACTGAGTAAGGGATAAAATACAGAACATGGACTTGAAAAAGACCTACAACACTCAAAACTGAAATTCTTTTTGTTCATGTCATAAAAAAATTAAGGACAATTACTTTGGAACATTTTTAAACCTATTTAAACCTACAGATTGTTAACATTATGAGAAATTTACCAAAAGTATAATAATGTCTCCAAAAGTGGAATATTTAAAACAAAAACATTTCATTTGGGCAAACATTTTCATATTTATATGCATAATTTCAAAATTTTGGATGTTCAAGCATATGGTCATTATCAATTGTCATTTTTAGAGCACTCTCTAAGCTAAATCAATCTTTACAGAAATATTTTTGATGGATTATGAGTGGAAATGAGGGCACATCATTCTTGGTTAATTCTTTTGTTCTTTCAGCTTTCAAAAGATGCATGCATTTTACAAATGTTCAGGTTGGAATGGAATCATGGAGTCTCAATAAAAATAAGAAAGGATGAATTGACTTGAAATTATAATTTGAGAGTTTATATTTCTACTTTGAATACCTTAAAAATTTCTTAGGATCTGACATCAGTAATGCCAATTAAAGATTAAATTTCTTGATATTTTTTCTTTGTTTTTTACATCCATTCTTTAGGCAAAAGCTGTTTTCTTTCTAACAAAAAAAACTTTGTAGACCTGACTCATTTTGCAGACCTATCATGTGATTACTACTTAGACCTTACATTTTACATCAGACAGTTTTATCAAACCACCTAAACAGTGAATTATTCAATTTTTCTAAGATTTTAACAGCGTGTTTACCCCAGGGCACATGTATGTTTTCATGAAGGTGGGAATGAGTATGAAATATAGTATCCATAAACCCAATTTTAAAGAATTTACTAACTTAGGACTTCTAATGTTTGTTTAATGTTTTTGGTTCTACAGGCATATGATTAGGGTATTCTTTTTTATTTGGTGAAACATTCACTTGAGAGTTTCAAATTTTTAAAATTGCAGTGATTTATTTCACCCCCAATTTTAAGCTGTTTCTTCTGAAAGTTTAGCCCTCCCACTAAAGTCAAAGTTCCATTTTTCACGGCTAAAATGAAGTTCAAAATCATTAAATCAAGCTCTTTCGCTGTCTGTGTTCTCTGGCTCTGAGAATATAAAAGCAGTCACTGGAGATAGAGGGTAATCCTCCTTGCATATTACATGTGTAGCTAAAACATTACTTCTTTTCTACCATGTGTCATCCAAACACTGTCTGAATCCTGTCTGGCTCTTTGCCAAGGCAGATGCAGCCAAGACTACTCATTTCATCCTTTTGGTCTTAACAAGAGAAAGCAGTCCTTCCATTCACTCTCCATTTTCAGAAGAGTTTGCTGAGAGTCCAGCAGTTCCCATGCTGGCAGCTGTAAATGCCACAACTGTCTGGTTCAAAAATAAATCAGAAACAAAACCAGGTCATCTCTATAATCTGTTTTGGTTTTTTTTAAACAATCCAGTGCTCTCTGTAATAAACGTATCCTACAAAAGATCGCTAATGTTTCTCTTCTGACATTAATATTTTATTAGTTTTTGTTGATGCCAGCATTATACTAATATTTTGACTTCTCTGTATAATTTTCAGGAGTGCATACCAGCCTGTTTAGTCTAGTGTTACCCACAATTAATTAGCTCTGCTTTGTATCTTAGCATAGCATATATCTGCTCAGAACCGAGGATTAATTTCCTTTTCACCTGCACAACTTGCAGCCGCACATGTTTTCCTGTACCCTTGCACAGCTTAAGCAGCATTTAGTACCTCTCTCTAGATATCTTCATTGCTTTAAAAAATAGGGACCTTCCAATCAGCAACTATTCCTCTGTCTCCACTTATGCTAAATACAATCTAATTTCTTCTAGACTTACTAGATATTATCCCACTTGTATAACTTTTCACATTTTAATTTTTTAAAATATTAAGAAACTTATTAGGTGCTATTAAGCCAATTCAATCAGTTAGATTCAACAACAACAACGAGGTTTTGCTAACAGAGTAAGTAATTGATCAAAGGGAATGTAATTCAATGTATTGCCATTTACATGCTTACATACAGGATGATGAATACCTCAGTGCCCACACCATTAGCCAAGCACTGTTCCTTTTTACTGAATGATTCCTCCTTGGTCTTCATTTAGTTCACAATGTAACTGTACAATTTCTTTCAATTTATGTAAATGGTATTCAAATACAGATGAGCTAGAATGCTTATACTGGTAAGCTGCAGCTGAAAACATTTAGGACACTATTTGAGTCATTTTGTTATGAGATATGACTTCAAAACATGAAGGTGAGTACTGAACAGTAAAAGTCCTGAGAAAGTACTGGTTAATAAGTAAGAAAGAGAGGTGAATGACAACACTGAAAGCCAGACTATGATTCTCTTTCTTTCTTTTTAGAATCTTCTGATGGTTTTTCTTGACCCAAGTTTGAATTTCTTTACTGTTTTTAGCAAATTGCCCTAGCAATATTACTTTCCCTCAGAATACAGCTGTGTGGGTTTTATTGCTTCACACTGTTGAGTGGAAAGGATTTGCCAGCTTGGGAAAATGCCAAAATTTGCATTTTAATAAAGATATGTCAAACAATAAACTTACTTAACATCCTGTGATGGATCTGGTGAAACTGTGTCTTGTATAGTGCATTATTACACTCACTACACTTTTCTGCAGTTGTTAGAGACAAAGCTAAAACCAAATTCATGCATTAACTTCTTTTTCAGCAATACCTGAACATTTATTACTTGGGTACCACAACTCTGTTAGAACTGCAGTGGTATGCAAAATCTCTCCCAAATTCAATACCTAGCCTAAAAAAGATAAAAATTTGGATCAAACGAAGACCTGAATTTCACCTGCATCACTCAGGGGAGGTCTTATCTACACTATAACTCCCTGAGAGGTGGTTTCAGTGTGGGAGCTGTTGATTTTTTCTCCCAGGTAGCAAGTGAGAGGACAAGAGAGAATTGCCTTAAATTGCACCAGGAGAGGTTTACATTTGACAGTAAGAAATATTTTTTCACCAAACACGTTGCCAAATATTAGAGCAGTCTGCCCAGACAACTGATTAAATCACCATCCCTCAGATATTTAAAAGACAAGTAGATGTGGCACTCAGGGACATGGCTTAGTGGTGGACTTGCAGTGCTGGGTTAACAGCTGGACCTGATGTCTTAAAGGTCTGTTCCAACCTAAATGATGCTATGATTCCATGACAAGATAAAGGTTTTCAGAAAGGCAGCTACAATTACAAAGTGGTTAGAAACCCAAAGATCTAGCAGTGACCACAAGATGAGAGGGTGCAATGTGTGGGTAACTGGTTATAGCTGATAGGACTGTTACCTTGAAGTATTACCTTTGCTGACTACATGCTTGTGAAAATACAGTACTACACCACAGTCACTCAAAAAAGAAACAGGCTTAAAAGCAAAAAAAAAAAAAAATCAACAAGTAAAAAAATCAGTCACTAATTATTCTTGAAAATATTACTCTATCAACCCTCCACATTGCTAACAATTTTATGACAACAGTGGAAATGTTCAGAAAGTGACTGAGAGATTTTTCATAATAATTTGACATAAGCAGAACCAAGCAAGTGTCTTTTGGATTCAGTACATGGAAACGGAAGCACTAAGTCACTAGACATATTACTGACTCACCAGTCTTCTGTCTGTAACTTTATTCAGCTACATGTGGTAAAACAAAAGAAAACAAAAATACCTCTCCTGTAACTAAAAAAAAAAAAAAAGAAGAAAGGATGGCTATGTTTTTTGATATCTTCTTTCAAAGACTGGCTCTGGAATTTAAAACATTGCTTATAGGAATTGTTATGTCACATGGAGCAAATATCCTCCACTGCTGCGGAGACCAACTAAAGCAAAAAAAGATATCCTACAGCTCATCAACTTTTCAAATGGAGCATGGAGGTGATGAAGAATATTTCTTTCATCTCTGCTTCCATAAGCACAAGAAATATAACAACCATACAAGATCCTGGTTTTCACTGAAGTGCAAAAGAGTAAGTCAGAATCTTTCCCCTATGAAAAAAACCCACATGGCCAGGAAACCTGCATTTGAATGCAGGAATTCAAAGTAGTGATCTTCACATTTTTCATTTTCTTGGGTTTATTTTTTAATTTTTTTTTCCATTTTTTTGCTTGCTGGCTGATAATGAAGCCAGTCGTGCAGGGATAGACCTGCTGGAGCAAAGTACTCTGCAGTCTGTCTCTGCCAACTACCAGTCATAACTGCAGCTTTAATTTGTGCCAGCTTTAAAGTACGAGCTTTCCTCAAAATTCTGAGTCCTGTTCTCCACCCTAAACAGCATTCCTTGCAAATGGCATGAAGAAAACTGCAATTACCTAGGTACAGTGTGCTTTATGATAAGAAAGTAGTGTAGAGAAGGTCGGTTGTAAATCCTTATTCAAATCCAGTCTTAATTCAGTGCTGAAATGTCACCATCTTTAAAAAAGGAACAGCATCTGGCAATGACAGATACCTAATTACCTTCATGTAATGAGACATTTTTTGTGCAAATAGTAGACGAAGTTTAGGTGCACCATAAGTTAAAATGTAAAAGCACCAAACCTTCTTTCTGCCTAATAAAAATCATGTCATTACATTTGATAGAGATACCACAAGGGTTTATTAATAGCTGGTAAATATTTTAAAATATAAAGAGTACATATAATTTTATTTTCTGGTTTTAAACTAACAAAATTTCTTGATACCCATTATTTGCCCAGGTTTTCATTGTAGTTTGTATAGCCTTTGGGGCATAGCCAACCTTTTTCTTTGGGGAATCTGATCTTGCTTAGTATTATAGATTTTCCTATAATGTTATATGAGTACTAATTAATAAGAAAATCTCTCACAAAGCTGAACTTTGTTGTGGATCTGGGGTTTTTTTTGATCATGGTCATTGCCTTAACTTTCAGATTTAATTCACTTTTGGACATTAAAAGAGTTTCTCTAACTTCACATATTAAACAGTCTTTATTTCCAGAGTCTCCATCCTGAAAAAAAAAGTCTCTTTCAAATTTTCAAATTGCAAGCACAACTTCTCAGAATAAATCATGGTAAGCAGGAAAGAGAAGACAGAGTAGTAGCCTTGAAGCCATCTTTTTTGGTACCAACAAAATATATTTTCTATTAAGTTCCAACTACTTTACAGATTTTTTTTAAGGACTTTTCTCTTTTTTTCAGTTTGTAGAACAAGAACTGCAAGCTTCCCCTCAAAGCCTCCAACAGAGATCAATAAGAAGTAGAGTCAGAATATTTTATAGACAGATGCTCTTGCAAACTTTAGCATGCCAGCTAAGCCTTAGTTGGCATGTTTTAAAATCTCCTGGAACATGAAACTGTCCTCTCTCTAAATACAGCACCTTCCAAGAGCTCTGGGGAGATGCAAGGGTATTAAAAAGATACAGGAGGTGCAAGGTTGGGGAAAGAGGAAGGGAGTGGGTGGTAGCCCTGTGAGCTGGCAAAGTCTACTGGAAAAGGACCAGCATGCCATCTGCCAACATAACTGCTTAGAGAGGGAGCTACAGTTTGCAGCTCTAGTGAGAGAACCAGACAAATATATTTACATGATCTGGTTGGTAATTAGTATGCCTGCGCAAGGTTTTCTTATAAGGTGCTGAACACACTAATGCATGGGAGTCATTCCACTTCTAGGTTCTCCAAAAGCTACTTTCTCTGTATTGTCAAGAAATATTTTTGGAAGGCTGAACTTGAAAATGAAAATAAATGTACCTTGGCTGAGTACTACATTCCTACCTAAGATAACAAGATATTACAAACAAACAACCCCTGACAAATGCAAAATTATCAAATGCTTAACCTATGTTTAATATTACAATTATTTATTAATACTGAACTGTAGTTCAATAGTTATATTGATGATTTATAACCATTTAGCAGGCCACATAACAATGCATTTGTGTGTCATGAAAGAAACACTTTTGCTAACTAAATGCAAAAGGATGATCCCTGATAATTCACATTGCTATATTCTGAGTCTAGCCTAGACAATTTCAACAATATCTCTTTAAGGAAATCTGATACAAAAGGCTGTGCCAGACAGTGTTGCTGACAGTGTTACCTCTTACTGACTTGAACCATGCAGTGTCAAAGCTGGACAACTGACCATGGCATACAGTGTTTCAAATAACATTGCAGTCATGGTCAGTATGTTAAAAAAAAAAATATTTCTAAACTGAAAGAATACCAAACCAAATAATTTATTCTTACTAAACCAAACTCTCTCTTTGCCATGAAATTATGCAAAAATGCTGTGCACTAATTAGAAGAAAAAAATAGTCATATTGTTGTCCATCTACGCGAGATTTATGTGTTGGCTTCAATCTCAGGCTACACTTCAGAATATTCACAGCTTTCATGTGATAGAAAATGTGTGACTCACTTGTTAAGTGGAGGTGGTTACAAGGATTAAACTACACTTAAATCTGGACCAGTGGGAAGGGTAATTGAAATTGTTTTAATCTTTGAGGACCTTTACAGCTTAGATCTTATCTTCTTTAGGAGGTATCCCATTATTTTTGCCAAATGTAGCAAGAGTGATCAGAAGAACTCTTGTTAATGGGATCTTGATTCACAGCCAGAAAAGCCAGGATATATAAAGACTCTACAGAGGTAACTTCAGAAAGTTTGTTCTATCATGTAAGAAGTGACAGCATGACAACAGTTTCAAAAGTATAGCCGCTTCTTTGAAACTTAGTCCAAACATTCCTCAAAAAATCACAGTCAGAAGAAATATTTAGACATGGTGCAAGACATGAATTTTTCTTACAGTCATGTGAATACAAGCTACATTTAGCTGAACAATAAAAAAGAATACACATGATGACATTTACCAGTGCGAAAATACAAAGAGACATGCAACAAATTCAAAAAAACGTCTGTGCCATCCAGTGACACAGACACTTCCACAGGCAGTGGAAGCAGGGACAGGTACCCTGGGACAATTATATGGATGTCTCCCAGTTGTGTGGGGAAGGGAATGAAAAGCAAAACTGGAGCTGAACTTGTCAAGGGATGCAAAAATAACAAGCACTTGTACAGGTATGTCAGCCAGAAAAAGAAGGTCCAAGGAAGCATTTATGCCACCAATAAACACAACTGGTATATTAGAAACTGTGGACGAGGAGAAGGCTGAGCTACTTGACAACTGTTTTGCCTTGGCCTTCCTGGTAAACTCTTTTCCTGCCATCCTGGCGACTTCTCCCTGATTCAAGTGAATGGAAAGCAGGATTGGGACTGGGAAAAGCAAAGACTCTAAGAGAAGATCAGCTTCCTGAAGAACCAGAACAGACAAAAGCCTACGGGACATGATGAGATGCATCCCAGATTCCTAAGGGAATTGACTGATGCAGTTGCCAAGCCACTCTCCCTATTAGCAATGTCATGGCATTCAGACTCAGTCACAAGTACCTGGAAAAGGGGAAAACACTACACCCACGTTTACAAAGGTTAGAAAAGGAGAACCTTGAGGACAACCAACCTGTCAGCCTGACCTTTGTGCCTGTGAAGGTGATGGAACAGATCCTCCTAGAGGAGGAGGAGGATCCTCTCCAAGGCACTCAGAGAACAGGAAGATGATTCAGGACAGCCAGCATGGCTTCACCAGGGGCAAGTCCTGCCTCACAAACCTAGTGGCCTCCTGTGATGAGTAACTAGATTACAAGGGAAAAGCTATGGATGCCCTCTGTCTGGACTTTCATAAGGCCATTGACATGGGCCCTCACAATATCTTTCTCTCTAAATTGAACAGATATGGATTCAATGGGTCTATAGGACAACTGTCTTCACAAATTACCAGCATACATCACAGAACCTTGCTTTCCTGGAGATGGCTGAACACCTCTCTGCCTGTAGGAAGTGGTGAATGAATCCCTTATATTGCTTTGCTTGCATGAGCAGCTTTTGCTTTATCTATTAAACTGTCTTCATCTCAGCTCATGAGCTTTCTCACTTTTACTCTTCTGATTCCCTTCCCTATCCCACCACAGGGAAAGTGAGGGAGTGACTGGGTGGGGCTTAGTTGCCACTGAGGTAAAAAGGTAGACAAACGCAGTAAAGAGGAAGTCCATCTTAGTTTCCAAAATGCAGGGGGTGAGAAATTAGCCCCACAGAAGAGTACAGCACATGAAACCACAAGCAATCTTCTTCCATGCTTAGACATCTGCCAGTTTCGAAGGAACTCCTTTAATTGCTTTTGGTCCAAGATCAAAGGAGAGATCAAGTAAATTGAAAAGCTGTCCTTGAACCTTAGTCTTTATCCATATGCCAAGCCCCAAACAAACGAATCAAACATATTGAGCACACCCGAAATGGAATCTAAGGATGAAGGCATGAGTGGGTCCCTGAATTCATTCATTTAATGTGGCAGGTGTGGCCAAAAACAAACAGAAGGACAGGAAGGGTACTATTTTTTGTGGGACCTAAATGGAGATAAGCTGATTTAATCTAAGCTTCCAGGTGTCTGATGATGAGTGATTAATTCACTACCTATCCCTACATTGAAGGGTTAAATGTAATGTGGGTTTTTTCTCTGATACCACTTATGTAGCTCATATAATTTTCTACAGATTTTGTTCTTCATGAGAGGGCAGGTTGATAGATATGTTGTAAATTCATTCTGTACAACTGAGGTAGAAGTTTAAATCTCAAACATGAAAGCTTGCATGAAAATTGGTCATTAATTCTCTTTGTTCAAAATTACAGATTTTCACCCAAAAGTTTTACTCTCCTAAGTCATCTTCACTCATATATCCACAAAAAACAAAATTAAAAAAAAAATCTACACTTAGAAATTATGAGAAAAAAGAGACACTTCTGAGAAAAGCTTTCCACTCTATGGATACTCATGCATAGGCTTGAAAACCTAATATTATTATTTTTTAATCTTCTGGTGGAGTTAAAAATGAAATAAAAATCAATCTTAGTGCTCTACTCCAGAATGAGATTTGACCTTGCAATTCATCTGTTCCTACTGTGCTTATGAGTTACGTCTGTCCATCTTTCTTCAGGCATAATTTGACATTTCACTAAATCATGACAAAGCTTCTATGGATTTCATGCTAGCATTCTGGGGTTCAGTATCTTGTTTCAGAGAGCCTAGCCAGCAGTCCACCTTCCAACATGTTTTGCCAGCATTTGTTAGCCTAACATCACTAATGTTTGCAATGCAGAATTCACGTCATGTGGGGTGCTGAGCTTTATTTCACAATAAACTAATTTATACTTTCCTCACAGAAGCAAAGACAACAGCACCTTTGTGGATTATGCAGTGTAACCTGCATAAGTAGAATAAGGAAGGAGCTGGTTCTGGTTCCAAGGGAGTGGATTGTGAAGTATTAAAAATACTTGCAGAATAAGAGCTGTGCACCCTAAGTCTCATCAAACAAGATGTGAAAAATTGCCATTGACCTCATGGAATTTGCATATAATCTGCAACTAGTGATTTCAGGACTTCTGAATGTTGCAGTTGTAGCATAAAAATTTGAGTCAGGATCATGCATTTTGGAATTTTCAATCAATTCTAGCTCTCAATGCAGCCACTACAAGAGCAGTATAAAACAATCTTTATAGTTATTATTTTTTATCTTGTCAAATTTCTTTCAAGATCACTGTACTTATTACATAAGAACTAAATGTCTGGAGTGGAGTGTATGCACTGCAGAGATCTCACACTCTTTAATAATAATAAAAATATATGTGTTTCTCATATTTTCATTTTGTTCAAAAGCTTCCTATGTTTCCACGTTTCCACATATTTAAGTAGCATTACAAAGAAATCTGCAATCTGACAAATGAGAATTTTGTTTCTAAATATGCTTTAGATCATTGTAAAGACCCATAAATTACATTGCGTGCATTCAGAAATTGAACACCTAAATTCTGCAACATGGAGCTTCCTGGAAGGGAATTCCCAACTGCCTGGTGGGACAGGCAGAATGGAAACCTTGACATGAAGGAAAAGAACTATGGCTGCTCAATGGGACACACCCAGCAGATGTATCTTCTTCTCCTAGACTTGATCATATTATCAATCTAGACATAAATATCTGTGAAAATACCACTTAAAATTTAATTTCTCCTTTAATTTCTGAGAAAAACATATTTTGCATATTTTGCTTTTGCTTTCTTTTCCTTTTCTTTTTTAAATGTGTGTTTGAATTTTTGCCCTGTATTCTATACCTATGTTTCAAATCTGCTCTTGGTTTATCATCTTTGCACAAACTGTAATAGAACTGAAATCAGAAAAAAAAAAAGTTCTCACACACTGAGCACCAGATTGACTTAGAATATTCCACTGAGTCATGATTCCTTACATTTGAACTCTCTCTCTTTTCCTACATCCCAAATCTTGTGCTCCCTGCCATGTAGAAATGACACTAGCTTCAAGGAAAGCCACTAAGTGTCTGTAATGTCAGATTATTTTCCAGTACAACTTCACTGAATAAATACAGTATGCTCAAACTGTTAATTCTTCACATGCAAACTAAAAAGATGCACACAATGATCATGCTCCTCCCCAGACAAGCCCCTGGTCTGTCCCAACAGAGTGCTGCAAAAGCTGTGTGCGAGCCCCCCTGCTGCAGGCTGGCTCTTCATCTGTCCACCTCCAGGCAACAAAGGCTTTGGATGCTGCTTCACACTGTACTCAGCACTGTCAACACGTGATACACATTCCTAAAATCCACCCACTGGATGATGTGTCATCTCATGGAGATCATTCACAGGGTCACTCGCCCTTTGTGTCTAAACACATTTGGATACCACAGGTTTGACAGCAGAATGTGTAGTTCAGCCCCTGTGCATTTGCATTGACAGACTATTAGAAATATTAACTTTAACTGAAAAAGCTTAGGAACTTACAGACTCTGCCACATTGAACCTATAAACTAATTTGGGGGTTTTGCCCTGGAATTGACATCTACAACTCAGATGATAACCTGTTTAAACATCAGTCTGTGTCTGGGAATTTGCTCTCCCACAATGTCTATTTTTAGGTGTACTTACAACCTTAGACAAAAGACAAATTCTCATTCTAAATACTTACTATTTTGATAAATATAATTAATTCTACTGTCATAAAAAAGTAGAAAATGAAAGAAGATAACAGGATGATTTAAACAAAGAAATTTCCCTAGCTAGCTGAAAAAGACACCCCAAAGGAAATTGAGGAAAGAAATCCCATCTCAATTTGGGATTTATTATGTTAATGAGGGGAAAAAAAGTCTAAACCCAAAAAACAAATTTAAAACTCAAAGAAACACTTCTTGCTGATACTGTACTTGCTTTCAGTTGTTAACTTCTTTAGCAACAATATGGAAAAGACATGGACAGATGTAATCACAGACAACGATGAATAATTTTAATATTAATCTCATTAACTTAATCTCTTGGGATTTCCTTAGTTAGCCTTGGCATAATTTTTGAAACAGTAGGTCACTAGCAATTTATAGGCCACTATTTGAAAATCCTTTTCTGGCCTTATGTTCTGGAATTAATATTGGGGTAGTATTTAAAGTACAGTTAGAGATAGCAAAATGATATAATTTACTCCTCTGGACTTTTTATTAAACTCCGTCTTTACAGTGACTAATGGCATGTCAAAGAAATCTTTGTTTGTCTAACAAGTGCCCAGCAAAAGAGTAGGTTTAGGTCAAAACTGTAAGATTTCAGTTTCTGGTTCCCATTTTACATTGGAAATATTCTAAATATGCTGGGAGGGCTTAAATGGTTTCTCTCTATGGACATTACTTGTGCCACTAAAGTCAGAACCAATTCTGTATTGACTTAATTCAGAGTAAGATCAAACACCTACTCTTCTTTCAGACCTACTTTAAGCAGGACAGATTCAGCCAACTGGAATAAAATAAAAGCATGATGCAAAGCGGTTCCCCAAAAGAGCTTTCAATGTTAGCCATACCCACAATGGAACAGAACTATCAAAAGCTGATTGCTTTTCCCACTTCCTAACCCATGGCTGCAATGAGCGACCTCACCCAAGAAGAGAAGGACCTAAGCAGGCACTCATTACTCTCACCTTCTCTCTGCATCATGGTCTCTATTTTCTTTCCCCTCTAGTCTTGGTTTTCTGTCACTGCAATACAATTAAAATCTGTTCTGTTACCCACTGTTTACAGTGCCTGATTTTCAGTACCATAGACATCTGGAGGCTGGATTTACATGGTAAAATGCTTATAGGTACTATAAGGATCGCAGAAAATATTTGTTTTTTATCAAGTCTTTTGACTTCTTGAGACACTTCATTTACTTTGCTAACTGACCTCTGCATACTACCTATTACACAAGTAATAATATATATTATAATAGCTCACACATGTGGCTATATGTAAATAACATTATAGCTGAGAGCTGTCTTTATTTAGTTTTGTTAAGGAAACATCCCAGCTGGACTGTTCACAAGGCACTGCTTCAGTCACATGCCCACCATTCACTGACCCTGCTGGGACCAAAGCCCTTTTCAGCTACAGTGACTCAACAGGTCTCTCTTTTAACTCCCCACACACCCCACTCACACAGCCAGACCAGGTTTCCTAGCCAGTTTGGTGCCAGGTTTCTCACAGCAGAGTCTCAGATGTCTCAGTCCATAAAGCCATTTATTCATGGCGGAGAAACACAGAAACTGCCTGAGCTGGTGTCTCCCAGGAGGGGCCTGGAACAAAGGAATCACTGGGCTTTTATCCCCTCACTGATCAAACCTGACAGAGTATGGAGTCTTTGGTGCCTGCTGTGTCACTGAGTGTCCGGTCACGTGGCTGTCTCTCCATGTCCCTGTGCCTTCATCGTGCAAAGGGTGGTCAGTTCGTGGCCTCTTGCCTTGGGCTCCCACCCAGACCTCAGTCTGCAGCTCCACCCCAAGCTATCTGGACTCAATGCGTTCCTCAGCAGTTTTTGTGATTTATGTGTTTATTTAGATTCTATACATGCATTTAAATGTGTATTTATGAGTTTAAATCCATTACTAAGATAGGGGAAGGAAATGCACATAATGTTATTTTATCTGTCCTAATTTTCTTGCTATCATTCAGTTTAATGGCCATATTAGTTCATCAAAAACATTTTGAATATTTCAAAACACAAAAAGGGTAAAGAAATTTTGTGGAAAACATGAACTGACCCACAATAATTTTGTGTGCAGTGAGTATGAATAATATATTTCTGTATGTATCCTTATCCTTTTGTGTTATATAAATTCTTCTTTGGCTTTTTACCTTCAACCAATGCTATGATTTAATCAATAGCCTGGTTTAAATCATCAGCAGTGAAGGGCATCAGAGCAACAGGCATAGCAGCTGGAACATTGTCAGAAATTGTGTTCAAAAACCTATTTCTGCTGTATATTTTCTTTCATTTGATATTTCTGTCACTGTAAAATTGCAGTATAAGGTAACAAGCAATGCTCTGTTCAGCACACAAATTCTCTCCTACCAGTATCAAAGCTTGATAGGATAGTGCCATGTGATATGGCAAAAGGTTGGAGAATGAGGAATAAGTAAAACAGAAAAACTAGACCTAGATGTCAGTTTGGCATGCAATCAAAGCTGTCAACTTCTAACCACTGCAGCTGCCTAGGCTTTGGTTAGCTTCTCATTGATTTCCCCAAATAGGATTTCATCTAAAGCACCAAATTAAAAACTGAGGCTGAGAGACGGTTCTATAAATTGAAAAGTGTACAAATGAATTGCTAGCCAATACATTTGGCAGCTTTTATTTTTCTAAAGCCTGTGATTCTGAACCTAACAGAAGTTGGTAGAGGTCAGGTCGGGTTTTGGGAAGAGAAGAAACAGAGAGAGCATGAAAAAAAAATGCAATAATTTCTTTTACTATATGTTAAGGAATTATTTAGTGAGGGAAGGGAAGTTATTAGTAGATACATTGTTTATGACAATGGAAGGGTTTAGTAAAAAATAAAGCACAGCAAAGATCATCTAAGTAGAAAACAAAGCAAAACAAACAAAAAGAATAAAAAACCCAAATCAACAACCCTCTCTTGTAATAAATCCTTGTGATCTGCAATACATTGCAAAACTGAAAAACATGCAGTAACAGCCATTTCACTTTGTGCTATTTCCTGATTGCGACATTCACGTACTCAGGCACATATACCAAATACTCTAAAAGAAGGTCCAGGATGTGAGGGTTTACAGTGCTGCAATATATTAGAAATATGACAGCTCAAAACAGCACTGTATTAAACCCAGAAAATTGATTTCAAAGACTCAGCAATGTTGAAACATTTCAGAATAAAATGCTTTCCATTTCTTTCCTACAAAGATCAGTGACTGCTTATCCACTTTATTCCCATCCATGAAACCTCATTAATCCTAAACCAGAAACAATTAATCTGATACATATTGCATGGGGGAAAAAAAAAAAAAAAGAAACCTCTTTCTTTTTCATATTTTCAGTCCTCAGAGGCTGCAAAAATCACTACAAATGCTTTATCCCTCTCTGCTCAAATCAGGTAGATAATCACAAATGAGGAAATATTTTTAAGGTCTTAAGTAATGTCAATGTATCTCACTCTGATGGCAGGAAGAGTAACAAAGGTTTTACCCAGAATGGACTAAATTCCTACTGATGAGAAGAATCACTAGCATCTACTTGGCCAAATTCCAGTTTAGTCACACAGAGTGGGTAAAACACAGAAGCATTATGAAGGCCAATGGCAAATGTCTGCTGACTTTAATCAGGATAAAGTTATCCTTATCTGTGCTACTTCAATCATTGACAAAGACAGTGCTGAGTTACATTTTCTGTATCACCTCTTGTTGTCGTTATATTGCAAAGGTTCCATATTGTTATCTCCTTATTGCAAGAGTTTCACACCTCCTTGATGGTTCTTGTAGGCATCTCCTCTAAGCACTGACTCTTCCTTCTTCTCACAGTTCCCAACTGACTCCAGTTCCCCTTAACCAACCACCCCACTCTTTTGTAGCACTCTTCTTCTCATTGGCTACAGGTGTGCCCTGTTAAAGTCAGGCCTGTTCCTGATGTTTAATAATTGTCTCAGCTGCAACTCCTTAGGGGTAAGATTACTTTCTATACTACCTTTATTTTCTTATATTCTATCCCCCTACAACCTCTGTTTATCCTCACAAAACACTCCTGCTAGTCTATACTGACATTTTATGTTCTGTTCAATTTCTGCATTTGAAAACATATGGAATTCTGCCCTCAGTGACAACCATGTGGGCTGTTCTTTACAAGTCTTGCTGAGGACCATGGCACAAAAAAGATGGACAAAAACAATAGGCATACATACACCACTTCAGCCTCTGTGAGCAGTCTTTTCCCAAGCTTCTTTAACAAATTCTTGGATATGATTTGAAAAAAAAACAACAGCAACTAAACACCCAAACCAAACCAAAAAGAACCCAAATTAAAATAGAACCAACAAGCCAAAACAAATAGCACAAAAAACCCCAAACAAAACAAAATCACTATGCACTTGGAGGCTGTGTTGCAACTCTAGGCTCAGATACTCAAAGTATCCACATTGTAGGTATTTAAACCCCAGTTTCAGGCAGTGATTGAATGCTTCAATCCATTGCCTAATCACAGGCTGTGCTCTCATTTAATACAGTATAAAGCAGGTTGCATGGTTTTTAATACAGTCAATATTTAGAAGAATTTAAGAGAAAACATCTCAGGTGAACATCAACAGAAAAAAAATTCTGGCACAAAATCTTCAATTGAAGGAAATGTTCCTTCCTCCCCCCCACTAAAAGGTTAAAATTCTTATCGTGAATCACATTTGTAGTCTATTTTTATCCTACTTCACCTTTGCATTTAACATTAGGTCATAAAATCTTTGAGTTCTGGAACATAATGTTCTTTTTAATTCTCTCCTCCTCCAAGGAAAAATGCAACTGAAAAAATTTCCTTCAGCATGGAAAGTAATTTTACTTTATTAGGCATGGGACAGGTGAAGAAAACTTGTGAAGAACTGTTCTCATGAATACTTCCTCATCTCTCTCACCTACAGTATAATTATTGGTTTAAGAAACAAAGTAGCATAAAGAATGATATAAACCCAGGAATGTCCAAGAGACTTCTCATACCAATATACTATAAAAAATACTCACTTAAACAACCTCTGTTGCACCCCACTTACAAGAAAAGACAGACATCTTAGTCTTATAAAATAATAGATATATCTTCCTTAAAATATTCAAATACATAAAAATTATTTTTCTTTTTCCCCCACCAAGAAAAATAGCTTTTAAAGAAAATAAATCTGTGGGAGTATGCAAAAATGTTTTTTTTTAATGTCAGAATTTAGTACTACATGTCAAATGTGTTTAGAATACTATATGTTGATGATTATTTTAAATGTAACCATAGTTCTAGAAGAAAAGAATACTGAATCTGTTTAACTACTGTGTTTTGAATCCCTATTCAGGACCAGCCTTTCCAAAACATTTCAGCACATTCTTTACAAAGAATAATAAATCATCACCATCAAATTGGCCAGGCATATGCATGACTGTTTTCTGTCTCTCATTTCAATGATGTTCAAAAAGCCAAAAACACATTGTACCATTTGAAAAATCAGATTGAAAGATAATACTGCCAGTAAGTCATGTAGGAGATGAAAAGCTGAAGGCAATATACCAAATCAAAAAGATAATTATTCAGTACTTTAGGAAGTTTCTTACATTCTCTTCTTTCTACTGCTGTGCACAAATGCAGAACAATATACATAAAGTGTCTGTTCTATTCATGAACTTTCATACAGTTTTTAAGGATGGATAGACACAAAATATGTGCATAGATATTCTGTATGTATGCATACATTAAATATATATGTCAAGTATTTCTATGTCTTTATGTGTTTAATAAAGTATGCCAAGACTCAGCCTACAAAAGAGGCTTGAAGAGAAGCTTTCCAATCTAGTGAAAAGCATTTCAAACATCTAGAGATTGTGAGCAAGTGACCTGAGACTTAGAGGAAGGGCAGGAGAAAGTGAAAACATGTCACACACGAGGATAACTCTCAGGGATCATGGTTGGTTAACGCAGTGCAGCTCAGGGGCTCACCTCAGGTGCCTGTACACAAACACTCGTGGAGCTGAAAACAATCACAGGGAGCCCATACAGGCTCCACAGGACACGTGGGGAGGAGAGGTTGCACTCTATGGACACGGAGAGTTTGAATTCATGGAGATTTGCACTGGAGCACGTGATTAACTGGCAGAGCTGACGGATCAAGATCAGGCTGGGTGCAGCGATGAGTGTCTGCTAAAGACTGATTGATCAAGAAGAGGAAATGAAACCTTCTTAATAAAACTTGGGGAACCCCTCACAATCACAAGGGTGGTTCTCAAAAGAGACAAGAGACTCTCAGCCTCTTCTGAAAGGGCAAGATGGTGGAGCACTAAAATTCGAAGAGACTTCTGGCCACCATCAAGAATTGGCTTTATTTAAAAGAAGTGTACTGGTGGCTGATAAACTGACTGGACTACATACAGTTTAAACTATTACCAAGAAAAAAAAAATTACAAACATAGACTTTAAAAAAGTAGATTCAAACTTGTAAGGGATCTGCTTGGTGGGATCTAATGGGACTGCCCTGGAGGGTATAGATGCTCAGGAGAGCTGACTGATCACCAGTGACAACTTCTTCAAAGCACAGGAAAAGCCCAGTGTGAGGCCCAGGAAATCTAACAGGCACAGCATTAGGTCAGTGTGGATAACGGGGAAATCCTGACTCTGCTCAGTTGTATTACAAAAGGCAATACTGCCTTAGAGGTCATACTACTGAGGACTATGATGCATAAAAACAAAGTTACATTATCAGGAAAAGGAGGACAAAGGGAAATGTGGGACCATCACTCAAGCTGTAGGGAACTTTGTGGCAAAGAACATGGAAAAACTAAGGTAATAGGTACCTTCTTTTCTTTAGTTTCTAGGGGTAACGACTGTGTCAAACCTCCCAGCTCCTTTGAGCCTGTGCTAGGGTCTGGGAGACTCAAGAATTATTCCCAGCAGAAGATTGGGGCACAAACCAATTAAGTGTATGGAACATCAGCCACTGTTTGAAGTCTTAAAAATGTCTGGGTCATTACAGTAGGTTCCTGATGACAGGAATATTTGTCCACTTCTGAAAAAAACAGGAGGACTATTACTGGAGAAACAGCAGGTCAGTCAGCCTAAGCTCAGTACTCAAAAAAAATCCCCTCCTGGAAAATACATCCAGGCACACAAAGCAGGAGGAGATCCTACATGCATTTACCAAATGCAAATCATGCTTGTCCATCTTGACTTTCTTCTGTGATGAGCTCATTGCCTTGGTGAAAAAGGCAAGTATCCTTGTTTGATCCTTGTTAAGTTTTTAAAAAATATTTTATTTAATCCACATTACTAAACTGGTGAAAAGATGTTTTGAGTGGGTGGACTAACAAGTGCCTGGAAAAATTGCTTGGACTGCCAGGTTCAAATGGTTCCAACAGCATTTTGTTTATAGGGATGGTTATGGGGCTAATGATGCCTTTGCAGCTGATGCTTTCATTAATAAACTGGATAATAAGGCAGAGGGCATCTTCTGCAAGTTTGCAGATGACACCGAGCTGGTGGAAAATGCTCTGCATGCTGGAAGTCAGTGCTCCTATTCAGAGAAAGCTTGACAAGCTGGATAAACTGTCAACAGGTACCTCCAGTGCAGCAATGGAAAACATAGAATCCATTCAGGATAGCAACTGATCAACTCGGAGGGAAATCTATTTGCAAGAAATAAATAACAGCCTCAAGTTAAACTTGTGAAGGAAATACTGAGTCACAGAAAGTTTATGGAATTTTCAAAAAGAGGAAAAAGTTCAGGAAATTTGAGTCAAATCCATATTGGACTCTCTTCCCTCAGAGTGGAAATCCTTGAGTGAAGGATCTTTTCAGAGCACAGACTGGGAAAACACAATAAAGTTTGATTGCAAGAATGTTTTTTTTCTAATTGTGGTTTGACATTTAAATTAACACCAACTGTTTGATTACTCAACTCTCTTCCTCCTCCATGATGGATAAATATTTAATGAGAATAATCTCTACTGTGATTGTGAACAGAGTAAAGAAGTTAATTCCTCCTCTATTTTTTCTCAGCTCCCTGAGAAACCAGGTATTATCTGAGGAGTTAGAGAATAACTAGCTTTCCTCTAAATCTCTTCATAAGTATTCACCAGAAAGCTAATATTTATTTAGATATACCTAAAGGAATTTTGCTACCCCAGGAGAAATCCTGGTAAACTTTGCACAGGACAACATCTTTAGGGTCAGAAGCATCACAGAAAAAGTGTGATTTTTGACTTAAGCTAGGTCTTCAGTCTTAGTTATGGATGCAATAGCTCAAAGCTTTAGTCTGCTTGACTCAGATATGCTGATAACAGCTTGTTATCAGTAGCACTGGAAGGAACATGTGAGGCTCGTTTCAAAACCAGATATGAGGAAATCCACAAAGGCAACTACTACATTATTTCAGCTAAGAAAATATGCTTAAAAATATCTTAAGAAATCCATCAGCAAACACAGTTATTATTAACCTACAACTTCTTCTTAGTTCTATATTTAATTACAGTACGCTGTGTCATAAAGAGAAGCTACATAGAATAATGCTATTAAAACTATATAACCCTCCCAAGTGTTGAAAGCAGAGTAAATCTCCAACACAGTGAAAAAAAAAAAAAAAAAAAAACAAAAGAAATCCCACATATTTTAAAATATTAAGGTTTTACTTAATATGACATTCATGACTGGCTCTCTTTTCCCTTATAGATGAGAGAGAGAGAGAAAGGAGATATAAGATATAGGATAATACCTATAAATATCTTATCATTTTATTCACTAGGAATGTAAGCATTATATGACTAAAGAGAGGAAGAAAAACAGCAATATGTTACATATTGCTGATAGACAGCAGCATCCTGCTCCAATGGCAGATTCTTAGCAAATGTCTTCACCCAGAGACAAAAAGATGCCTTCCTTATACAAGATTATGATTTACACTAGATGCCAAAACAAGTATGAGAGAGAACATCTAGATTTACATTCCCTTATGAGCCATTAGACCTGTCATAATAACAGTGAGACAGAAACTAGAATATTTTTCTTTAATATCTCAAGAGAAAAGATCAGTCAAAGCAAGTATATGAGAGTCTGGAAGTACAATTCTTCATGAGGACTGAAAGATGTGGTCTGTTTCTATTAATACAGCACATATACTCCAAATGTTCTGCATGAGTCTCTTAACTTACTAAAATGTAGGTGAACTAGTTGATCAAAGTATTGGAATATTGTTTAACAAAACAAGAATGAATCTATCTTCACCCCAGTAGGGCACTTACTTTTCCACATGCTGCTTCATGAGCTTCTGCTGTGCATCTGTCTCATATAAAGCATTAGATTGTTAGATTCACTATCAATTACAGACTGCAACAAGTTTGATTTCAATTACAGCAGGAGAGGAAAACAGCTTGGTTCCCTAAGGGGAGATGCAGACACCAAAGGGGTGAATCAAAAATGAGAATTGTACATTGTATGTTACCAATTAGGGAAAGAAGTGAAGTCAAGATATATATGTAGATTTTTTTTTATATAAACCTGTTTTTTTATAAACTTGATAAATTCAGTTTCACTTCATGTTTGAGACAGAAGAGCAGTGCCTCATTGACCAGAATCTATTTAGATTAATTTGAAAGCACTGTTTCCCAAGCAATTGCAATGACAGTTCTAAACAGCAAAGAAGCTTACTTTGAAAACAAAGACATAATAAAATCTAATTACAAAAAAGATTGCTGTTTGTCCAACATTCCAGAATTATATCCAATTTAAGGTACTTCCTTTATCATTTAATAGGCATCTAGAATTATGATCAGAACAAAATAAAATCTGACAAGATTAATAACCATATCTGTATACACAGACTGCAAAATTTAAAATGTACAGAACATTCAATTTCTCAGAATTCTGCCTCAAATAGTTGTCATCTAGCTTGAACAGGAGAGAGAAAGTAGTGGGGTTTTTTTCTTTTTATTTTAATTTAATTTTTACAGGAGAAAAAAGTACCTACAATCTGCTGTTTGGAAATCAAGTCATTTATGTGGTACACAATCAAGTGGGATATTTGAGTGGTCTGGGATTCTCTTTAACCTTAGCCCATTTCCTAGAATCTGCATCTCTTTCTCTCTCAAAGAAAGATTCTGTTAATTTAGGTCAAGCTCAGTCATAAGATTCGTGCTTATATCCTCCACAAACCTTCCTTCCTTCTGCTTCTGATTTTTTTTTTCCTCCCTCCTATACAAGCACACTCCCTGATTTGTGTATTAATGTGTTGGTGTGGGAAGCAGTATTTCCACGCCCAAGGAACAGATGTTAATGCTGTCAGTGCCAAAGTCCCATTATATTCCTAGAAGGGATTGTTTTGATTGCATGACACAAGATAAGAATCTACCCAAAAGCACAGCTTAGATAAAAGGAACCACGACTACAACTGCCCATCTGCAAATAACAAAATTAACCTAGTGTGAGACACAAGACAAAGCTGCACTGGCTGAACTCTGTTACATAATTGTTGCTGACTTCACACTTTGTAACAGATTTGGGCTGGGAGAACAGAATGATAATAACCTCCATGACAACTACTAGCTGGCCTTACATATGGATGATATCAGGGATGTTGGCCTGAAGCCACATGACAATGAGGCCACAGGCTCACTGGCTTGGTTTATAGTGGCTTACACCAACAGGATGATTTATAAATCCACAGACAGTTTAGACAATAGCTGCTCATGAATGAATGCATCCATGGGCATCCAGCATCCCACAAAAGGCTAAACCTGAACCACACGCACAAGAATCCAGCTGACAGCTAGGGCCCAGCCAGGATGTGCAGTTGGAGCGTGTGTCCTGTAGCCCTGCATGCTGGTTTGAACTGGGCTGAAGGAAATGCAGCTTGAACTGCTGTGGGTGTGTATGTGTGTGTGTGGGAATGTGCGTCTGTTGCAAAATAGGCTGATTAAAAGACCAAGTGCTATCCACGTGTTCTCATCTCTCCCACATCCTAAATATATTAGGTTATCTAAATATACTTTAGATTATTCATCACTGAGTGCTGTGTTTCCTTTCCTGCATCCATCTCACCCCAGCCCAGTCCCCCCACAAAACTGTGCTGTCTGCCCTGCTGCTCATGATCTACATGAGACACTAATCTAAAAGCTTCAGCATCTAGTATTTAGCACCATCTACCACAAATATTAAAGGCTGATATGACTAAAATTGAACTTTAAGAAATAGAAAATCCATTAGGTCTGAAACTTGTTTTAAGGCTCTTTTTTAAAAAAATTCTATTAGATACAATGTTAATGGGTATTTTCTTTGCCAAGAATCCTTTTGAAAGAGGCTGCTATTTAGATGTGCAAAGTACTCATAGGTAATTCAGCTGTTTCAAAAAAAAGCAAGAATACAAGACAACTTTATTCATACTCAATAATGCATTGCAAAATGTGCAGTCCTCATTCACTCTAGAGATCATCAACATTACTTAGATACTTCTCAGACTGTGAACATCAATATTAAAATGATAAAAATATGCTAGAACACCTAAAGTACTTTACATAAGAAACAGCTTGCAGGATTTTTTTCAAAGCCTAACATTCAAAGGCACAGAAAAGAAGCCTTAATTAAACTGACTAGACAGGCTATTGCTGTCAGCTATCAAAAACAAAAAAAAAAAAAGAAAAAATCCTAAGGTCCTCCATGTCCAATATCAGCTGGTAAAGAGAATAACTTTCTCCATTTTTGAAAACCTAGAACAAGAATGGGAAATAAATATTTCACACATTTTTTTTAAATCTCTTGAAGTATTGAACCTAGCTGAAAAAAAAATTGTCTGACAAACATAATTCTTAGGGAAAGGCTGAGTGTTACATAAAATGTTCCAAAAATTAGCTTGAAAGCTTAGAACTTTCTTCCTGTTTAGTTACTTTAGTACTTGCTTTCTGTAATTAACGTCTACCTTCCTGAAATACATTTCCTTAATATCTGTAGCTCTTAAGATGCCAGCTTTTACAATGTGATGTATAGAATACTTTCAATACTTACAATATACTTTCTCTCAAAATTGACTTGATCATGAAGCATTACATATATATTGCCTTTAGATTTAAATAAATCAGTATAGTACAACGCTTTGTTTTAAAATTAATATACAATGAAATAAAATATTAGGCTTGAGAGCTTCTGCTAAAACATTGTGTTCAGCACCAATACAAAAGGAGATACACCAAAGGTGAGCTAAAGACACATGTGCATGTTTAGTCTCACATATTGTTCCATTGCCTGAGTCTGCCTCAGTGAGGTCCAACCATTATTTATTGCTGTAAAAATAATTTATAAATAGCTATAGTCACCTAGATTTCTAGTGTTGGGCACTAAATAAAATGGAATAAAATATTTCAATTGGAAAGGACCTACAATGATCATCTAGCTCAACTGTGAATCCCATTTACCACTGTGTTCACTTTAAATTACTTGGTTTTAACTGTGTCTAATGCCTTTTTTTACTGAAAATTTCCTTCAAAATTCTTGTGGTAATCAATTAATTTATAATCACTGCATTCTCTATATTTAGAAAGGAGAGAGATAGATATCTAGGAGGTTTTAATCTAGATCAATTTTATACTACACTAATAGAGATTCAACAAAGTTTATTTGGAATATTTTACACTGAAAAACTTAAAGCAAGCCCCTTATCTCTGGCATGCCTACAGTGAAGATAATGTATCCTACTGTTAAGGCTAAAAATTCAAATACCCAGTAGATAGGTAGAAAATGTAATTTTAAATTTATAATCTGATACAGGAAACTCCAGTTTCCAGGAAATTTTCTCATGATGTAGCTTAAAGGAAGTTGACAAAAAGTGTGTAGTTTTGGGGAACAAGGCCTATATTACATAGGAAATAATATCATACTGTAAATTTATAGTTTAAATAGTTGAACAAAGGTAATTAAATATATAATAGGATGCAACTACATTTAAATTGTATTTATTGCTTTCAACCTTTAAAACAGTAGAAAGTTCTGAGCTTCTACATGGAGTTTTGTGGAATTAGTTTTGAAGAGACTCTCCTAAAAATACATATAGTGGACAGATTCTACGGTCCTTTATTTTGCAAAAAAATCCAGTGTGGAAGCTGACAGATTAGACTGCCTTTCTGGAGAAAAAAAAAAAAAAAAAAAAAATAAAAGGACATATCTGAACAGACTATGGCTCTTCCTTAATGGAGGGCTTTAGAAATTTTGAACTCTGGTTCTTCTCTTCTTCCTGACTTTGATAGTGGACAACAGACAGCATCTGCCAGACTCATTTTCAGAGAAATACACATGGTGCTCAAAAGGAGATTGTTACTTTCCCTGGCTTACTGGGTTGGACTCCGGAAGGAAGTGTTAAGCAAGACTTTCAAGAGGAGGCCTGGAGAAGGGTGCTGTTCAGTAGGTCCAGCTGTGAGCCATTAATTGCTGTGAGAGGCAGTAACTAAGCACTCACTTGTCTGAGTAAAGATAAGAGAAATGGCCTTATTATAAACTTCAGCTGGAAAAATTCTCTGTTCCCCCTGTCAGATGCTACCACACAGTTTTAGTACACTACAGGCATTACTTCAACTTTGCACCGGTGTGATGATATTGAAAAGAATGGAAACACACTTGAATACATTTGCAGTACTGCACTTCTTCTGAGCCCTGCAGGAGTTCAGTCCATTGAATTCAGTGACAGCAGGGCCCAAAAACACCTATCTTAAAATAAAATGCTTATTTTATTTATTGCAGTGGATCTGATATCTTACCACCCATGGTTTGTCAGGTACCCAAATCTCCCACAAGTACTTCGGCATATCTCCAAAATTCAGTGCCTAAAAAGCAATAATATTTAAATAAAAAAGATGTGTCATTCTTACTACGGATCTTCAGATCACCCACCTCCCCAAACGGCCCAATATTGGTACTGTAGAAAGCAAATTGTGAGTAAATTTCTATGGAAGACAGATAAATAACTTTTTGTGAGGGTTCACAAACTTCACAGCCTAGTGTCCTACCAAACATATGGGTGGTAACAGTTAAAATGCTACATCAAACATCAGTGTGGCTTCTGAAAGCTGATTGTTGAACATTTTGTTGTAGTCAGGCAACAGAATTTCAGACGAGCTTTTATTGTTCTGTTTAGTGAACTACCAAGATGTCTCATAATAAGAAAATTTTCTCCTTTTTTTAGTTTAATGCACTATTAAGCTTTTTATTAAGATATTATTAATCAGCCTTGAGACTCAAAAAAGCAAAACCAGCAGATCTTTGAAACTGCAGTTAAAGCTGTGTTTAATGTGGGAGCATTAATGGATGTTCATGCTCTGTTACTAGCTGCTGAATAAAAATAGCTCTATGTACTACTTCAGGTTCCCTCCTGGGTATAATACTCACACACCCCAAAATATCACGTCTCCAAGGACTAGAGTCATAAAGACTGCGTGTATATGAATGTGAGAACAGTGGAGGGAAAGTTCAGTAGGTTACTAAGTTTGCAGAACCTTCAAATCTGCCTATTCTGAGAGGAACTGATGTTCTCATTTAACTCAAAAACAGAAAACTACCACAATAGTTCTGAACTAAGCCAAAACAACACATACATTTGGAAGGACAGTCAGAAAGTTAGCAAGCAACACCACACCAGGCCTTTTCAGAAAACTGTTCAATTTTATTTGAGAAAAGAAAGCTTCCCAGAGAGAGAACATTACATTTAGAGTAATGTTTTTGGAAAGTCGGACAATTTCAAATCCTTTCTCTGTAGAATAATATGCCCAAATTGCAAAAAAGCACTCTGTGCCCCATATTCAGAAAGAACATTAGTATTCTGTACAGAATGGTTTACCCACTCCTTTACCACTCTATAGTGAGCAAAATCCTCAGAACACTTTACATCAAATAGTACTTTTACTTGCAATGGAAAACACATGTCTCTTCCAAAGTACTCCCAACAGGTACCTTGGATGTCTCACAAAAGTTCTGTGTTCTTGGAGAATTGTATCACTGTTCTGAAAGCTTTTTCAAGAACTCCCCTTGAAAGAAGAAAGTCATTTAAGGATTTTATCTACCAAAAGTATTCTCCTCTCATATCTGAAGTCACATTTCCAACTAAATTCAGGAAATCCCTTTTTGCCATTTAAAATTTTACTGGGGGAAAAAAAAAAACCCACAAAACAACCCAACCCACAAACCCCAAAATAAAAATGCTTTACACAATCAGAAATGTTATTTGGTCATACAGAAGCAGAAATGTTACTTGGTTTTACACTCTGCATGAAAAGGCACTTATGTAATCCAGGGAGATTAATAGGAGAGTTTAACAATAAGGTAAAGCCACTGGGAACACCTCATTCTAAAATCTGCCTGTACCTTCTGTGATGTTTTACATATTATTGTTTTCCTCATTTACATGAGTACAACTGAAGAGCAATTCACTCAAAGGAAATGGAATCAAACTGGTGAAAAGGCAAAGAAGGGGTCCCTGTGGACCAAGCTCGCTCTCTCTCAAAATGCATATTGACCAGTTTGATCCACTTTGATAAAGTGATAAGATTTTGAAAGTATACTCCAATTACCTAATACCTCCCTACTTATTAGAAAGTCACCTTTACAGAAATGTCACCTTTGCAGAAATAATAAGTAGTTTCCTGAAAATAATTGGAAAGGAATTATAAGACAAATAATGAATGTTTCTCCTACCCCCTTAGCTAACTAAAAGCTTAGGGAGAGAGACCATCAAAATAAAACAGAAATGAGCAGGAACAAAATATCATTCACATAACAATTTTCAGACTGAAAAGACAAATTCATGGAATCATAAAATACAATGCCTTTTTTCTACAAAAAAGTAGGCTACAGCTACATCAGAAGTGAAATATGTCTCTCTCACTTTCCCAGGCTTTCGGGAATGGTTAAGATCATTACATATTTCAGGGACGGAAAAGAGAACCAAAGAAGCAACAGATTCATAATATCCCCATCCATTTTACAACTTCCCTGTGTGCACCAACACCTCATAGAAAGCTGTACAGAAAGCAATCCCCATCTCTCAATCTTCCAGTGGCAATTCCACTCACAATTAAACTTGGACCACATTCTTCAAACAAATAAATTACAGCTTGAGGCTGAACAAAAAAAAGATTTTGATATAGAGGAGAGGAAAATGAGTAGTTGTTAAAAAAGAGTTAAATAAATCTTATTTTTAAGTATTACAAAGAATGAAGTTCTAACAGGAGATGAGTGCCTTGTCCCTGAGGTCAGTGTAGAAAGTACTCCCATCAGCTGATGATCTAAATTCATTATTCCTACAATGGTTCGTGACTGACACACATTTAAAATACAGGGTTGGGTTCACAAGGTCTTAAGAATATGACTTGTGAAGGCTGACTTAGAACAGAGGCTAGATGGAGAATATAGTAGGTATTTTTTAAAGGGCCTCAGTGGATACACCTTGGGCAGTACAAGAGCCCAGCCAGGGCTATACCCAAGATGAACCAATATGGTCACAAAATGGATGATTGGTGTCAAGGTCTCACACTTTACAAGTTCTGGTCCATTAGCATACTGTAGGTAATTGTCCAATTACAGCTTTAGGTTATGAAGTCCCATCTTTCTTTGCTCTTTTCAGTCCACATTGTTTATGCTCTTGGGCCTGAAATTTGGATTGGTTGTCCTTGGTCCCAAGCAAGGAATTGTTTTGTCTACCTACTCTGGGAAGAGAACTTACCATCCCCTAATATGAAGCTCAGAACTACGCATTAAAGCAGTATGGAATCTGAAAAATATAAAAGCTAAAACCTAAGGCATCACTAAAAGGTGCTCAAAAGTCAACTTAATTTAAGGTATTATAAAACATGCAAGATTTGTTTCTGTAAAACTTAGTACAGTTTTACCTTTTTCTTTCTAACTGTTTCTCTATTTTGTGAGCTGACATCAGCAAAATCTTTCAACCAAAATGCACACTTGCTTTTTATTTCATTTATAATCCCACATCTACAAACAAAAATATTATGGGAATACCTTGAGCTAAACGGTTTGGATGGAAGAGGGAAATGACAAAGTCAGCATCATAGATGAGATTGCAATCCAACAGCAAGTAAGATAACAGAAAAAAAAACTTCCCAATTGCTTTTTCCCAATAAAATGAACAGATAGAAGCAGGGACCTCTAAGAGTAATGAAAACAACCTACTGTGTCATCATTTTATGCAAGAAAGGGAGAGAGAAGATTAGCCTAAAACTCCTACAATAATATGGATTTTTTCAGCTGACAAAAGCAGTACTATATAAAATCTTTTCTGTGCTTTATTTCTAATTACCTTCTATCCTTTAATGAACAAGAAAGCACTTGATCTTGAAAGTCCTTGTGCAGTCAAAACTCCCACTAAAATTAATGGGACATTTTTTCCAGCCTAAGAGCTTTGAGATTAGTCCTCATACTTAGCTCTTTCTAAGCTACTTCCATTAATCAAACTTCTTAGGCTTTTTCCTCTCCTTTTCCTCTAGGCTCATATATTAAAACATACAGACACCAGAAATCATAACCTTGCCTCAGGAAGAAAGCCTGCTGCACTTTGTTATCTTCAAAAATTAGCTCTATTTCACAAGTAAAACCCTGATTCTGAAGAACCTTGATTACCTGGACAACTAATACTTAGTTTTGGCCTCTTTCAACAGTTCTGACAGATGTTGTGACAGTGTCTTAGGAAGTTAAGCTGCCTAAATTACACAATTGCCTTTGGAAGTCAAGCTGTCAGAATTACACAGCAGAAATGCACATACAAAAACTTTAAAATCAGACAAACCTCACTGAAACTAATAGAAAAAAACTAAGGGACTCCAAATAGTCTTGTGTCTCAGCCCCAGCAAAACAGGAGTTTAGACACTATGGTTCAATACCTGTTCCTCCTATTGAGGCTCACACAACCTGCAATGTATATCTGATCTAAGAGGAATAAAATTAAATCTTTACTTGTATGCCTCAATAAACCCCGTTCATTTTGGAGACTTCATTTCACAACAAAATCTAGCAAAAAAATATGTATTCAAAGGAATTTACTGTTATTATGGCTTTGATACAGTAGCATCGATAGCCCACCCCTCTGTTTTCTCCCATTGAAATAGAATAGGAGGCTCCTGCATGAAAATAAAAATAAAATACCCTGTAATCTGTCAAATGATGTGATTCTAACATTGTCCTAAGGAAAATTATGACACTTATTTATGGCTGATCATTAACAGGTCTTAGCAAGGATAATCTCCTTTGTTGTTTCTTTTTTTTCTTTTCAACAGCACAGTAATGTGTGTATAAATGGGAAAACTGTCAAGACACTGTAGTGTTTAATGGTTCATTTAGAGAGCCTGAGAGTGACTGTACTGCACCAGCATACAGCCTAGGAATGATACAATTCCATATGGATTCTTACATAGAATTCCATCCTCCTGTGAGGATGCTGTAATATCTGTGAGGATTCTGTGACATTGCCTTCATTTATGAGAAATTTAAGCACAATGAACTTCTGACCTTTTAATTATATTAAAGAAATAAAAGATCCAGCAGATGACAGAAAGAAGGAGAAATTTGCTAAGGTTGATAAAGTTATTTTCTTTCTTATTAATACACACACATAAAGTACCTTCACAGTAAACACTTTGTTGAAGAAGCAGCACCAGATTAAATCACTGGGTTCCCTTCTTTGCTAGCTGGCCAGGTTTAAATTTTCTTTGGTGTTCTTTTGCTCATAGCTCATCTTTATGTTTAAATGCTGTAATTTACACTACTTGAAAGCACACAGAAAAATATTAAATATATTATACCTACTGGTGATGGCTGCTCATCATGGAAGAGGAAAAAAACAACAGAAAGAAAAAGCAGCAACTATATCATTTACAAAGATAAGAAATTTTGCATATTTTCAAAAATGAAACAAAAAACCCTACACAGAAGCAGTCACTTCCTAAATGATGAAGTAAAACCTTAAAAGGCAAATTCCTTTTTCTTTTAAAGAATGAAGAATAATTAAAGTAAGAATATGCCAGTGTTAGAACTAAAAGGTTCACAAGATGTGCAATTATTTTCCTGTGTGAGCAATTAAGTATGTTTTTAGAAAGACAAAAGAATATTTTGTCAGATAAAGAATTGAAGTACATTTTTCACTGCCATTTTGCTTTTTATTCTTTTAAATCCAGTCTAGAAACTACCTATGCTGGTGTGACCAATGAATACAGAACACATAAAATCTAGCAACACAAATGTTTTGGAGATAACAGAGAAATTCTACCTCATCAGAAGAAAGCAAAAAGAGGTTTCATAATTCAGATTTTATTCCCAAAGCATGTGCATTCCCCCACACATTTCTGTATTTGCAATACTTTACGCTATCAAAAATTGTACTGGTAAGAATTGCATCTATTAATCACCATTGCGTCACAGATCTATACCCCCATCCTTTATCCCAGATTCCTTTTAAAATTAAGTCTCTGATACTTGACTAGTAATGGTTAAAATGAGATGTAAGGAGGAATTAACACTGCAAAGACAGTGCAAACATAAGATCAAGTTCACCTTTCATATTTTACAGTCAATTCATTTCTCTCTTCTACTTATTGTCTATGTAATGTCTAATTAATGCTGATCTCCTGATGTGAGACCACTTGACAGATGTAAAACTTTATCACATCTAAGGCACTGAATATATAATTTCTGCAGAATCCTTTTTTTATTTTGAGCAGGCATCTAGATGCAATCCATGCATAAGGACAACATAACCCAATAAATAACTAAATACCTCTTGGTATTTCTAGTACAGTGCAAGTCTTTATGGCTGAAATGGATCTAGACTGACTGTTAATGATGAGAGTTTATAACTGGTTCCAGCCATAAAAGATTATATTATCATTTTACAAATATCAAATTATTGTGGTTGTTTGCTTCTCCAGTGTTGCCTAAATTATCATCCGTGAAGTCTTTCACACTCATCTCAAGGGCAAAGGAAAGACAGGGTAAGTAAGACAAAGAATAATGTGTGGTTCTTGAGAAACAGATGACCACTATTTAGGCTTATGTGGATTACCTCTACATGAAATAAATTGGTGGTTTAAATTTAGCTCAACACAGATGTGATTTATCAATGAAGAAACACAAGTAAATTACTTACTGGTAACTCTACGGCCAAAAAGATCTAAGATCCAAACCACTACCTGACCAACAATGATTGGCTCTTTGCACTGCTGTTCATTGCACTGCACCTCTTCTGTGGATATGTTTTGGAAAAAGTGGATGACAAGGGCCTATGTACCACCTCTCATGGCTGTAAAACTTTTTTCAGGTGAAAGTGCAGTAAGGTCAGTTGAATGAACACACTCCCCACAACATTCAGGAGAAAGATTGGTTCAAGAGCTGCAGCATTAAGTTAGCAAACTGTATGTGATGAGGAAAAAAGAAAAAAAGAAAAAAAAAGAGTGGATTTTTTGTGCTCTCCAGAGATTTCTAAATGCTATGTAATAATATGCTAAAAATAAAAACAGGAAAACCAGCCAATAAAAAAAAAAAAAGACAAAAAAGAATAGAATATTTCTTGAAAAGTGGATGCCCTTTCCTAATTTTCTCTCAGAGGCAGTGTATTATGATTCAAAGGAAAATCCTTTACATCTCAGAAGAAGACCCTAGTATGGTGAAAAGACTTAGTAGAGAAAAGATACATTTTACTGAAATCCTAAAAGTGATTCAACTTTGAAATTGGCAATGTATTTCAATGTACTATTTTTTTTTTCTGCAATTTAATGCTTTGACTCCAATCCTATGAAGTCTATAAGTTCAAATCCATGCTAGGAATAAACACATACATTGAGACTGTCTGGTAAAGATTTGCACAGGCGACACATCAATTCTCTTCTATGAGGAAGGGAGCAGCAGCCCTCTCACTGAGGAAGACGAATACAGGTAATTACTGCTGCCTTTCAAAAGAAGTATAATCTTCTGACAACTGAAAGAAGGAGATCAGGAGGAGATTAACATGATCAGTTTATTTTTCTCACTAAATAGTGATAAAGGAGTCCTAATGAAGACCACCAGGATATCAAACAAAAAAAGCAATGCTTGAAACTTCAGAAGCTACCCTGATTACAATGCCTAGGATTACATGGACTGAGCTCACTGTTAGTAGCTTTCCCTCTCACAAACTGTAAAAATAAAGTTTGTCAAGATTTAAATAAAGAGCTTACATTGTTACAGACATTCCTATTAATTTCTTCACATACCTTGTTTCTATAAAGACTAATTTTAATTTTCTCATCTATCTGAATGATACACATCCCAGTTCTTACATTGATGTTAGTAGTGGAGAGAAAGGAAGGGGTTATGTTGAGGTTTAACCCATTGCATATACAATAATACAATTAACAGATTTGTTTGACTAAGGAGTTGAAGGCTCATTCATGCCCTAAACTGTCTTATCTGTCATCCATTACCTCCATATAGAGAAAAAAAATAACCCCTTCCCTTTTGTGCTTCTTCATAACCATGAATTACCATTTAAATAAAAACATTTAATCTTCAAGCTCTTTAATTTTTTTCTGATTCTACAAAAGCCAGACCTACACTGAAAACAGAAGTCAATAAAATAATGCTGTCATTGCAGCAATTTGCATAGCAAAAATGTTTCACTCACATTAAACAAGAAGAAAAACATTTTTCAACAAGATAATGCTAAACTGAACTCAAAGGTCTAAAATCTTGGCTTGTTATACCATCCCACACTAATCCTTTCATTGCCAGCAGTTGATTTATATCAGTGAGTATTACAATATAATGTAATTAGTAATGGTAATATTACCACAAATAGTATAAACAGCTCTGCTCTACTGCCTTTAGATTATTTTTGTAACCATGTTAATAACATACCATCAAGCATCAATACAAATCCTTGACAGCTTCTTGAAAAAAGATTATGCATGTCTAAGCAATTTTCGCATACACAGGTTTTCTTTAGGAAACATGTTGTCACTATTCCATTAGCTCAAAAGGGAGGGTATGCATAAAAGAATCTCTGCTAAAGAAGTCTGACTGCTAGCCAGGAAAGCATATGTTCAATAGTCTGTATTTACTACTGGCTGGGTTAGGGTTGTAGGTAGCACAGCACCAAATGAATTTCATCTTTAAAAGATGTCTAGCAGTGCAGTGAATGAACCCTTTGAATGGCACAAACCCTCACTTTAAAAGTATTTCAGCATGGACTGTTGGAAAGAAAACAGAGTAGATTAACAGATATGTAGAGCAGACATCTTAGGTCTGAGCCAGATTCTCTGAAGCCCACCAGAATTTGGATGGTATCCTGAACTAGACACCTTAGACACCTTCCTGGATCAATTAAAAAACATTCTCATATGTCAGCCAAAAAAAAAAAAAAAGGAGCAAAAAACAAAAACCAAGCAAACAAACAAACAAACCAACAATGAAAAAAACCCCACCAACAAAAATGACACACTATAAAACCTAAGCCTAAAATCAAATTAATGCATTTTTGCTGAATGTCCTACCATAATTTAAGGGTACCTAACTCCCCGCAGTCAAATGCTACATAACTGGCAAAGGTAAAAACAAAGTCTGTAACTCAGCATTATATATGATCTAGATATTATATTGATGCCCGTACTTTTGCTATGGATGTAGCCCAGCACAGGCATCTATCATTTTGCTGTCAAAAGGTTCAGCAAAGATCTTATCACCATTGTTCAAAGATATTTTCCATATTGTCAGATGGTTGGCTGACTTGATTCTTTCAATTTTGTATGAAACTATTTGCTTAATAAGGTATTCAGAATGCCAACAGGTATCATTATCACTATGATATGATACATATGAGCCTAGAGAAAAGTCAGTTTTGTCAGCTTAAATTATACAGAGATGGAAAACAGATTTTTCTCTAATCTCTTTTTCCTATTTTCTTTCTTTTTTTTCAAAAGTCATTAATTGAAGTATTTTAACTCAGTTCTTCAAAAGTTTCTATGTCTACAGTCAATATCTTTTATGAAATATTTCAGTCTAAATTTTTAAAGTTTGTTTACTGCAAAAAAATATACAAAGGAAATGTGGATTTTATTTTAGTTTGTCTGATTGGTTGTTTGTTGGGGATTTTTTGAGGAGAATGATAGGTAGTTGTTGTTGTTGTGGTTTCTGGGGATTTCTGTGAAAGCATACACAATCGTAACTATGGCTATTGATGGAAATTTACTTTCATAAGTATACTCACAGTTTTTTCTGAAGGTTCATTATGTTACATGATTGTATTAAATATCCTCTATGATGTTTCCACTTATCCATACCTTCACAATCATTTTACTGAAACAATAATCTTGAGGAACAAAATCCACCTCTGCTGACTTTTAAATTTTGCCTTGCTTGGGAAACCAAGAAAATAGAAAAGATGCCTAAGTCAGCCTAAACAGAATCCTTAATTTGACCCTCAAATAAAGAGAACTTACCATTACATGGTTGGGTCAATCACCTCTTCCCCTTCTAGGGCTGAGTCAAAATTTTACAACTTCTTCTCCTGCTTTGATTTCACTTAACACTTTTACATTTGAAATTAATGATGTTTAACAATTAGCAGTATTATGCTAAAAAAAGCAAAAATTTTTATTCTTTAATTTAGGTGTCATCATGAAGTCATTCCTCCTGTTGGGAGATACAGCTCAAGAGAAGAGGAAAGAGCCTTTCAAGATCCCCACCATCTAAGGATGTGAAGATTAGAGATCTATTACATCATTCATTTCTACCATAACTGACATGAAAATACAGAGGAACAATGTATAAATCCTCCTTTCCCTAGCTGTACCTAGAACACACACATGCAACCAGGACTGACCAGGAAGATACAGCTCAGTAACTCCAATTCAGTTTAAGTAGCCAAGATGAGCCTCTTCATTACTCCCCAGCTACTGACAAAATTCACTTGATTAGTCCATATGAACTTTCAAAACCACCAGTTGTGCAAGTTCTGTGCTGCATTGACGTTCAGTGTCCTATTAATGTAATATTCCCCAATTATATATATATATATATAGATAGATAAAGATATATATAATTATGCAGAATGCTCTCATAACCAGCTGATAACATAGCAACATATTTGAAGTTTTTAACTATGAAATCCAGCTTTTTAATAGTTTCATAAAATTCAATATTATCATAAGATATTATCATATCAATGATTTTAGAATCCATTTTACTATGATAATTACTTATGTCCAATTTTGCAAAAGTAGACATCAGTTAGTGCTATGAAGCAATTCCAGTATTTAATTACACAGAATATTTTAAATCCTGAATTTAGGAAAAATAAAATAATTTTAAAAGCCTTCAACTTAAAGTACAGATGGGTAGTTTAATGCCAAAAGAAAATAATTTTATGAAGCATTAAAGAAACTGCAAAAACCATTATAAGAAGTTAAATAGAGGGAAGGGAAATTTATAAATTAACTTTTTTATGGCAAAAATTTTGTCTGGTATGTTTTACTCATAAGCATTTACTGCAGCAGTATTCAACAAAGCTTTTCAATTTGTTATATGGATCCATCAACTAATTGTATTTACTTGCCAAAAAAATTCTAATCATCTAGTGTAACAGAAATTCTTTATTTTTTTTCCCCTACACAGCTTTTATTTGAATGAGTCATCACAGCATCCTATGTTCCCTCTCTTTTACATACATGTCTTATTTATTTGTATCTGGATAAGCAGGAGATAAAAAACTGAATTCCCAGCCTACGTTTGATTGAGGATTGGATAAAAACCTCAATACTGAAAACAAACTACTTGAAAATTTGAACTAAAGTACAACATTTAATTGCCTAAGACTTTAAATTCCTCTGTGAAGATGGGGTACTAAAGAGGAAGACCCTCTCACTTCCAAAATTTTTTAGTATGTTTTTTAAGCCAGCACAGCGACGCTGTGTAATTTTCTGTGTGCATACTCTATACATGACTGGTCATTCTTCCAGAGAGAAAAAATATAATAAAAGAATAGTCAGTCCTTTATTTCAGAAAACAGACTCCAAACCAAGATTTACATCAAACAATTCATGCTGGTTCTAGAAAAAGCAAGAGATAAGCAAGCATCCCTCAAGCATTCTCCCAGCTTCTGATGATTTGAAAATGAGCTGACAGCTATTTAGAAATCCACAACTGTTCTCATTATTTCATATTTATGCAGGGTAATGCTTAAAACAACAGATAAAATGATCATATGAATAAAAAAAATATAGCTGAGGCTGAACTGTCCTATAGAGGCAATTGTGGGGCTTTACAGGGTGTTTTTTTGCTGTTTTGTAATTCTCTCTTTAATAAAGACTAGCACCTAATGACTCAAACCACACATATTTTCAACTCTTCAGTATTGTTACTCTTTAAGTATCCAATAAGAGAAAAAAAAAAAACCAAAACCCCAAAATAACCCCCAAAATCCCCAAAACAAATCAAAACCAAAAAATACCAGAAAATTCCCCAAAACTAAACCAAAACAAAGAAAACCCCCCAAAACAACAACAAAATAACTATGAGTTTGATACAAACAGCAGCAACATATTTATTTAGTATTCTGTCCATAGAGTGATATTCTCGCTGTTACAGAGTTCAACAGAAGATGCTACAGAATCTCTTTAGCTGAAAACACTACACTTCCCACTGTGTCTCCCATGACAACCAGGCTTCTCTGAAAACAAACTGTACCACCCTAAGGCATCAAAAGTAGTAGAAAGAATTTGCATTCTTCCTACTGTTGGCTTCACCAGAAAAAAAATTGAGCTTCGGCACACTGAGAGCTAAAGCGAAGTCTTATTTCTCCTTTGCAAAGTCCTACAGACAAGTGAATCAAGAATTGCATCAGCACACAAACTTATACATATAAAGAAAAAGAAACCTGGCTATCTAACTCACTTGTTCTGATAGAAATCCTGAGGTATCAATAAAACTGAAAATGCAAATAACAGAGCAGGATACAAGGACTTATACCAACAGAATTAAGCAGCTGCCATTTGCTAAACTCCAGCGTTTTGTAAACGTTCTCAAATCCTAATCAAACCTTTCCATGGTAATTTTTTATTTCTGTAAACTTGCATCAACATTTACACAATCTCACACTTTGCAGCCTTCACTTTCTTCTCTTTTGCTGGGCACATCCTATGTCAGTACTTAAATCACGTAGCTCACCAGTTATGTCAGTTCCTTGAACTGACTAATACCTGGACCTGCCTCCCCAAATTATTATTTTTCCCAGAAGAACAGAACAATCACTAGTGCTGACACAAAAGAGGTGGCAAGAACAGACAGCTGGAGGCAGGGAAAAGAGCACGACTTGCCTTTTTGGCAGTTGTGTGGTCAAAACTGGTGCTGATACATCAAAGAGAAAGCTAGAATTTTATATGACAGGAGTTGTATCTCATTCCATATTCTTCTCCTGAACTGGAAAAGCTTGAGATGAACATGAATTCCCATTAGAACTAGCTTTATTATACAGTTACCTAGCACCAAGACTTTTTCACTATCTGGAACAATGATCTGATGATTTATGGTATTGGAAGCTGGGCTATCATTCCACAAGGGCCACACTTAGAAGGATCTTGACTTTTTAAAACTTAGGGAAACAAGTTCTTTGAAAGACCTAATAGTCACAGAACCAGAGCATTTGGTCAGAAGCATCTGCCAAAATATGTGTCACTTAACTGTTCCCTTGGGAGCCATTTAAGAAAAGATACATTCAACATCTACCACAACAGAGCCTATAAAAAGTTACCTCTACTGCATTTAAAGAAGAAAAGAAAGCCAAAACAAAATGCTCACAATAAACTACAACTGCTTGCTCTTTAGATCTACCAGATGACTTCTAATTTCACATTACTAGGAAAGAAATTACAAAAAAAGTACACTGCAAATATATGTCCGTGAAGAAATGAATTTAGTCTAATTAGTACTAATACAGATTTAAAACACAAAAAGAAAAAACAACCAAAAACATAGCAAAGAGCCTTCAAGAGTAAAAGATAATGATCTTTAATATCAGTGGTTCACCCCTGACAATTATTGGAAGTGTAAACCTGGAAAATGTACTTAACTAAAACAGTGCAGATTTAAACCATTTGCCTTGAATATTTACTGAATAATATAAAGTAACTACTTCTTCAAGTAAGTGTCTGGACTTGGAGACGTAATGTAGTCTTTCATTCCAGAAAGATCAATTTGCAACCCAACTATCTCAGAACTGACCTTTCTGAGTAAATAAGTTTCCATAAATCTTATAAAATTTCAGATTGCACTTGAAAACAGAAGTCAAAACTTCTTCAATCTTTCTTTTTATTTTCTTTAATTAAAATTCATATTATACAATACCAGAGATTATCTGGGGGAAGATACAAAAACTAATTCTTTCCCAGATGCATTTCAATCTCATTGTTAGTAATTCTTCCTAAATCGTGTTGGCCTTATTATATACATATAATTATTAAAATTATATTTTCATAAATGCCATAATGACAAACTTTGAATATACCCTAGAAATGCTAATCTGCACTCAATAATAAAAGCATTTGGATAATAAACCATTTAAAGAATTCTTTCACATTTCAGAAATCTGCACACATCTTCCCTCTCAACTAAAACAAGTATTTGACTTTACCAAAAGCATATGCGCAAATAACTTATCAAATTTAGGTCCTCAGAACAGGGATTAGAAGAGGGTAGCCAGAACATCAGCAGCAGCCTGTGAAGTTAAATCCATTACCTACAAGATCCATACATCAGCAGTTATGCCTAAGCATTGTGTGAACTATGTATATGTCACTCTTCTATAAGTAACTTTCCACTGGAAAAGGCAATATTCTCAATCACTCATGAAGGCAGTATATTAACAGAGTTTTAAAATGCAACATACTGCTTATCTTAAAACATTTCACAATGGCAAGGCACTAAAGCATTCTCTACTTACTCAGTTTTGTTTTACTGTGTGAGACCTGAGCTAAACTAAATGCCACAATTTGATCAGCTGCACCAATCTGATCTGAGAGCTTCTGCTGTACAAATGCCCAATTCCCTTGCTCTGATCCCTTCTCTTACTGAAACAGATCTAGTAATCTCTGTTGTACACTGAAGCTAGCCTCAAAGGAGAAAGTCTTTTCTATGGCAGTTCTAGGGGGACTAACACCATTGATAGACATTTCTAAGCCCTCAGATATTCAATCTCTTCCAAGTCAATGAATTTTAAAAGAGTTTCTTGTAGCATAGAGTTCACTGTTTGATATTCTGCACTTGAATATGTGCCAACTCACCTTTCAGGCCCACTGGTTGCTGAGGTAAAAAAATTTGTATGGAATTTGTCCATTTTTCTGAAATGGGAAGGTTATTTCTCAGAGTCTAAAAACCCTGACACATTGATAGGGCTGGAGGGGCTAGCATTTCTTTCAATTAAAATGCTGTGGCTTTCAAACTGAGTGAGAAATTTGATAATGTAGACAGCACATGTAAAGCCTTTAGCTTGCAAATGACTGAGACTGTGCAATCCATCATCTAAAACAAAACCCATAAGAATTGTCCTAGCATGAATGATATCTTTCCCAGAACTATTACCATTGGCATCCTGCACCATTTCACACTGCTACACTGAGAAAATATGAAGTATTCCTGAACTGTTCAGGAATACAAATGCATTTGGTCTTTGATTAATTGCATTAAAACCACAAATGTGAAGCCTTCACACAGAGAAATGGGTGAATAGGACATTTTTTCCTCTTTTATTTTTGTCTTTTTATAAAAATGCTACTGTTTTCACTTTTAGGAAAGGTGCCAGCAAAGCTGAAATACACAGAAAATATGCAAGCGTTGGCCAGAAGGAAAGTTTTGCCATGACTGTCAAGGGTTCCTATAAAGGAGATAGGGGGTAGGAGTGGTGGTCAAGAAAGGATGAAATTGTGAGATTTTCAAGATGATTTATTATTCATAGTACTGGGCACCACATTTCTTCTACTAGTTTTGTTTCAATCTTTCCCTAGTATATCCTAGTATAACAATTCTCTTCCTGTCCCAGTGAAATTAAACAATTTTTCCCATTTTTTTCTCTTCATGCTATGTTCTGTCTTTTCAGACACCCTATTGCTTGTTGTGTCTAGGCCAGGCAAGTTAAATCTTGCTGCCTTACCTTGCAAATCAATCAGTTCTATTTTGCTAACAGTTAGAACACTTACCCAGAGTGACACCCACTCCAAAATCAGCACCTTGAGTTTGATCTGTGCACATTGGATTATTGAACTATAAAAACTGACAAAAGGAATTTAAGATGATTTTAATGTCTGTGACCATTTAATTAAATTTCTAAGGGTGACATTTATCTGGCCATATCTATACCGTGGGCCATCTGCAGCTGGAGGAGCCCTGAAGTCTGTCTCTCTTGTCAGTTAAAGGGAAGCAAACACCTACAACAGATAAGATGGTACAAGTCCTGATGGTATTTTTTCCCTTTAAACTACAAGTGCAGATGTCTGTATTTCAGCAGAAATGTGAAAGGCAGGAAAAGCAGGTTTGAGTTTACAAAATTCCTCATCGTGAGCTTTGCAAAGCCATCGAAGAGGCACCACATCGAAAATATCAACTGTGTTTGGGCAACATCATTGAAAGAGTTCAACATTCAGAGATGAAAATGCATTTAATCAGATTTTTCTAAGAAATGTTAAAAAAGGAGACGTACCTTGAAATGTACAGATCTTTACATATATGTGAAGCAAAAGATGTATTTTGTAGCATATTTGTCCTAACAAATTATTAATTGTAATGGAGTTGGGGAACAGTACACTTCAGACTACTTCAAACTAACCAACTCTGCCTGTCATTTGACTGACTCTGAAAATAATAAGGAAATAAAATAGAGAGTATAAATAGTGAGTTCTCAGGAAATATTTATGAGAACAATGAATTAATATTCCAGGCCATTTGATCTAGTAATAGTGTTCAGGTTACTGCAGAATCTTGTGATATGAGCCTAGACTGAAATGCTAATGCTATATGCAGGACGACAACAGACAACAACCATGGTGGGGAGCAGGGAAGAAATACAAAAATAGAGCAACAGAAAAGAAGCCACACATGAAGAAATCACATAAATTATATTATCTGTACATGCAATTTGTGTTGTAGATCCAGTTGCTTGAATCTAGAACATCCACTACAGTGCTCATTGAAGAAAACACTATTAATGGGAAAATTAATTGCTAGGTTCAATTTATCTCAATATAAAAAAGTAAAGCACCATTAAAAAAACCCAGTTCTATAAAATTCAAACAAAAGAGAATATCCAACATAATAAACAGACAAATTATTTAGTATGCACACCAGAAGAAAAGCTAATAAAAGCTTATGGATAATATTCACAGGTTAAATGTATCCAAATCCATACTACCTAACAGGGCTCTCCTGAGAGAGCTCTAAGACTGGGTGGTGTGACTTTAGTCCACTGTCTATAACTTGCATGGCAATTTGATGAGATCACTGATGGATTTTAAAATGCTATCATTAAGGACCCTTAAAAAAACAGGAAAAAGAGTCCAGAGAATAATGGTATGACCCTCAGATCAGGAATCTGCAACATGACAGAGAACACAATAAAGAAGTTATCAGGAATATACAACTTGGATTTTCCAATGCTACATCATGCTTGACCAGCTGACAGGAGCAACCTGACACCTCTGATGAAATGTCTGGCTGCAAAAGACAGTGGATGGAACCTATCTTGGATTTAGCAAGACTGTAGATATTAAATCAAACACTTTCTTCATATGGGAGGTGAGAACACAGGGGCTAGAGGAAAAGGATTGCCAGGCAGGGTGGAGGTTGGATGTATTGACATGAAACCAAAGTTGGGCACCTAAGATCTGGTAACAAGCAGATTGTCCCAGTGGTTCATTTGCAGTTCTGTCGCAGACATTTTTTCACAGAAATCCTTTCTTTGGGATTTGTGCATCTTCTGGGAAGCAGAGGCCCCAGAGAGAGAATGTAAACAATGATTATCAGCTGCTGTGCAATGCAATAGGATGCACCTGTGATTGGTTCATGTTCCATGTGTACAATTAAGGGCCATCACAGGGCAAGCTCTCTGGAACACAGGGACAGAGAACTCTCTTGTTTTTAGATTCTTTTGGATTCTATTCTTAGCCTAGCAGGCTCTGCAACTTCTCTCCTCATTCTTTTTAGTATAGTTATAATGTATTATATATCTTATATCAATAAATCCAGCCTTCTGATCAAGAAACAAGATTCTCGTCCTTCTCTCACCATGGAGACCTCTTCAGGTCGCTGTAATACAGTTCTAATTTACACACTGGATGACAATACAGACTGCACCCTCAGCAAATTTGAAAACAGAAGCGATACTGGGTAAGTGCTTGACCTCACAAGTTGAAGAGATTCAATCCAGAAGAAACTGGATAAAATTGAGGACTGGACCAACAGAAAACTTATGAGACTCGATAAAGAGAAATTAATTCCCATGCAGACTGGAAATAATTGCCCTGTAAAAGGTGTCTGAAGTTTAGGACTTGATGACAGGTAAAACATGCATCTCATGGCAAATAGGGCAAGTTGCAGACATTAGGAGCACAGTAGCTGCAAATCACTATGTGTCTTTTCTCAGTATCATTGAGATTGCATCAGTAGGGATGATGAAAATTCAGGAGGTTGCAGCAGGTAATATCAAGACTCATGTATTTTTATTATCATATAATTATTATTATTGCATTTAGATATTTTTATTACCACTGCATTTTCTAAAAAGGTGATTATTCAGAAAAGAATAGGTAACTGATTTTCAGTCACTGCTGTATGACAGACAAATGATAACCACACTTAAAGTTATGTTTCATATGTAAGAAAAACGCTTGTTTTGTCTCTACAGCATTTCACAACATCTAACAACACTGTCACTATTCTGCAGTGCTGTATTAGAAACTCCAGAACCTGGATCCATAAAGGTAGATGTAAAATAACTGAAAAGTACCTCCTAGTCATATTAACAAAAAGCTTGCAGCCATGTACCCTAATTTTTGTCCCCACAGGTTTAGGTTCTTTTTTTTTTGGTAGAGGATACTGAAGGCAAGTGGGTGAAAAAGGGGAACAAAATTATAAATAAATTAATGACGACTGACAAATGTTTTAGAACTTGGAAAGCAAAAGCAGTTCTTTTAATCTAGGAATGAGTTTTGCAGAGAGAGGTCAATATTTTCCAAATTTTCAGAAAAATTATGGATTGATGACAGCCTGCAAGATTATTATTTGGTTTGCTACCATCCATTGTACTTTTCCCCATAACTTCATATTTCTTTTACACCACTTAGAGTGCTTTGATTGGAAGTGAACAAGAACAGTATTTGGAGAGTGGTAAAATAGCTTCATTTGTCTAGTGCTGAACTGTTTCACAAAGTATTACCTTCTTAGAACTGCTCAAATGACACTGGTGAGACTAACAATGAGCATAAGGACAAATGAGCAATTATATTTGCCAGGTTGCTTTAAATATTTTAAAATGGCATATGGGAAATTGCATTGCTACAAAGCAATGCAAACAGGGGCAACTGAAATTGTCCTAAAAAAACTAATTCTAGTTTTTTATTTAAAACGCATACTTATTAGAATGGCAATGTCAGTAGTACAGAACAAAATATGCTGGTAATAAAACAGAAGGGAACATAATACAATCAGGAGGTTATGTGCCATTGTCAATACATTTAGATGCCTTGGTTTGAAGACCGTTCAGTACAAATAAAAACAAACAAGTTCTGAGACTAAAGGCACAGCAGAAGCGTGTGGAAATTGCAAAGATACTTTGTATTGCACAGCATCAGGAGGTGTACAATCCATGATGGGGATGAGATGATTTCTCAGGGAGTTTTGTCACACCAGAACAGAATTCTGCCACTATGTTCACTTGAAGAACTGAGAATGGGACAACTAGCACAGCTGCCTATAAAAAGCTTTTTCTCTCTGAAAGTCACACAGAGAAGCATCACTTATGACAGCAATAGACTTAGAATATTTGTAGGAATTGCGGAACCACTGAACTGTCACATAATGCTGTCATGCAGCAGATTTAATTTGCCCTTGTGAAAATTACAGAAATAACAGAAAGGAGAATTGAATGCCTGGCCTGTATATTAAGAAAACAAAAAGGAAAGCAATGAGAACAGGAGGGTTTAGGAAGAGGTTGAATAATTATTGAAGATGATAGCATATGGAAAATTTAAGGGTTTTGTGACTTAGCATGTGAAATGACTTTCTTGTGTAGATTATTTTCTTAAATATTCTTGAACAAAATAATTGTTTTCAGTTCTTAAGAACTTTACAATTAAAATATTTAAATATGGATTAAAATAAAGAAAAAAATATTTTTTAATTGTTGCATTTTACATTTCTTGGAGTAGCTTCAGATATATCAAGTGTTCAATACAAGTTGGTGAGCACATGAATCTTCATCCATGTCTTAATTGAAAAGAATTTCAGTAGAATCAAAGAACATATGGAATAAAGACCTTATCTGGCTCTGAAACAAATTAACTAATAAAGTCTTTGTTATGGTAAGAGAATTGTTCACCTTCACCTTTCCACTCCAAGTTTAATCACCTTCTATTTGACTGAAACTTCCACCTACTTTTTGACAAAGTTTTCTTGCATTTTTTTCTACTGGAAGGAGCTTTTCTTTGTTGATCCTTGGAGGAGTAGAAAAAAGACAGTTCTAATATTTATTAATATGCCATACGTGAAAGGAAAATCCAAAATATTTTTATGAAAGAGCTAGTCTTCAATTTTGTTTCCTCTTCTTTTGTCATGATTTGGCCATGAAGCTTAAATGTTAGTGAGGTATGACATTGGGGGATAAAATTCCTGAGCAACCTGATTGTTACTGCTCTTGAATTTGTGGATTGTAAGGAAGGAAAAAAAATGCAGTTGGGAGAGAGCTAGAAGTCTGTGAGATTGCCAATTATAGAAGTAATCACACACTGAATTTCTAGGCACATATCTAACAAAAGAAGCACTGTCTGTGTTTCCTTTGAGATCTAAAATTAAAAGGTTAAAATGAATTGCAGAATATCATCCCCTTGTTTCATACTGTAGATAACAAAAACTCTGCCAATAGTTTTATTAACCAATATTTACTGACTCTGCCCTTAATAAACCTCCAGTGATGACAAGTTTTTGTCTCTCCAGGTAATCTATTTTCAGATGATAGTTCTTTGCATCTATCACAGGAAAAACTTTTAATCTGAGTTTTCAGTGCTGCAATTTAAGCTTAATGTTTCCTGTTGAATGCGCCATAGACACAACACAGATTACAGATGATTCCGTCCCCTATTTACAGTAGCCCTTTATGTGCTAAACTTTCTGCATAGGGACAAATGTGATGCAGCCACATGGGCACCAAGCCAGTGTCTGATAAACTCAGGGCATAGACACTTCTCTAATCGTTTATTATATGTTGTGCCAGATGTCCTATAGAGCCACTGCTGTATTTTTCCCAGCAGGAAAGGAAGAAGGAGAAAAACCTTTATTGTTATCTTTACTTGTATGAAATGCTCAGACACCACAGTGATGAAAACCATATCAGAAGGTACCTAGGCTCCCTACTTTCTTTCAAGAATAATTTACCCACTTCCAAAAATTGCAGTGGCACTGCTATTTCCCGAAGACTTTCCAAAACAACCTGTAGAAATCTCACCTACATCACGCTTTGAAATATGTGCAGGATGAGCCGTACCAATGCAATCTAGTAAAATACTATGCTATATAACAAAAACTAAAGAAAGCATAATAATAATAATAATAATAATAATAATAATAATAATAATAATAATAATAATAATAATAATAATAATAATAATAATAATTTTATGCCTAAAAATGTTAATATTCTATGTTAGAATTGACAGAGAAAGTTTTTCCTTTAACTTTGCCTATTTTCTTTTTTCCTCTTGAGTGCAAGCAAGAATTACACTAAAGGGAGACAGGTACCTATCAGATAAAGCCTGTCCTCCCCATGTTTGCAAGCCTAATGTAACAATCAGTTTTTCTCAAACCCCAGGGTGTTTCTTTAAACATGATAGTGGTGTGCCTACTAATTTGCCAATTTCCACTGTTACCAGCCCTTACTCCTTCACATGCAAACACATTTTCTTTTTAACAGTAAGACTAGGAACCAGAAATATGAGGTAGAGGAGTAGTATAGATTTCTGTATAAACCATGAGAAAGAGCTAAAGGAGAAGCTGTACACAGTTGTTTATAATTTCTTTAGGATCTTGAAGCATTTTCCCTACTTACTCCATTGTATGTCTATATGACCAGTGATTGCTTGTATAAATATCATCACTAACTGTTTTTTTCCCCTAGGTTCTTGCACTACAAGCTTCAAACCAAGCTTTACAGGTTAGTGAAGGAGCAATTGAATTTTCAGGTTTTCCTGACTTATATCCTGATATTAGAGGTACCAGTCAACATATCTGTGAGTGTGGTCCTCTTCCCCAGCAGACCACTCAGTAAGAATGGTCTTTTGCTTAAAACCGCATTTTCAGTGGTGAGCTATATTATAGTCCTATGAAAGAACAGAATTCACTATTAATAGAATTAAGATTACCCTCAGCTACTCTGGAGTAGCTTTTGCAACTAATTACCCCTAACCGGCGTCAGGTTTGTTGTGCTTTGAGCATCCTGAAATATGCACCTTTTTATATTAAAGATGCTACACAGTCACCCAGAGAAGTGCTCAGAAAGAACAGACCTTTCTGGGTTAAACCAAAATCACCACCCATTCCCTCTGTTTCACAGTTATATGTTCCCACTTGGTCTGTCACTGATTACTGGGATACAAACTTGGTAGTTCAGTAGATTAAGTTTTCTCCTGGTCCTGATACTCAGCAACTTCTGGATTTTGGCCACTTCACCATTGCAGCCATTGGAAATTGGTGACATTTTATTGACTACATTATTAGAAATATCAAATCCACAACCTTTTCTTTTAGAATTATACCTCCTTTTTCTATATCAGTATTCTATAAAGACAAAATATCTGGGAATGAGGTCTTCAACTGAATATATTATCCCCTGGGATATATTTTAGTTTTAGGAGAAAAACTAAGGACTGTCACAAAACATAATGAGGTTCATCTCTTGTTACTCTTCTCACACTGTAACTTTATTTTCCCATTTTCAGTAAGTAGAGGCAGTAGCCTGAAGGATAATTACTGGACTAGCTAAATTGTAAATGTTTTTTTAGCTATTGATTTCTTAAAAATTTGTTTTCAGAAAAGCCAAGTACAAGCTGCATTTGCAGAGAAAAAGCCAGTGGGGCGAGGGGAGAGTGGGGTAAAGGAAGAAGGGGAGGAAATGTTATCCTGCCATGAAGATGGTGTTGATAAAATTTATTGCTAAAAATTTAATATGTTTAGGGCCATGATGAAATGCTTATCATCAGCTTGCATTGCCTGTAGTTCTTGCTGATTCCAGCCCGCTCAGCGTATCCTGGTAATGAAATGAAATGGCATGGGCCCAGTGCCTGCAAAATAAAATTCATTTCGTTATAGTGTGAGAGGCTTTCTTTTTCTTTTATTCCTTAAAGGCTAAACTCAGGGACATACAGATCACAAACCTTTATGGGTTTCTTCTTTTTTTTTGTTTTGCTTTGTTTAAAAAGTAATGGTTTAATATTTGTTACTAAAAGGATTACCAAAACCTTAAATTTGAATTTACTGGCAATGGGTCTGGTACACCCTTCCCTTAAACCCAGCTGCGGTCACATAATTTCTATTTAAGTACCTATTTTAAGAAGTTCTCTTTAAAATCAATGTCACCATTGAACAGTTAATATATTGGCGGCTTCTTCCTCAATTCTCCTTATTTACCCAATAACCCTTACCAAGCCATGGTGCTTCTAGCTTAATAATCATTTAAAGATTATAAAGAATCAACCAGGATTCATTATCCCCAGACCTCTCCACTGGGGCAAAAAAACCCAAAACCACAAGATTAGATTTCTGATTTGACAAAAAAAGGATTTTTTTTTGTTTGCTTTGGGTTTATGTGTGCTATATAGGGCAAGTTCTCCACAGTTATCAATCTATGGACAAGCATAAACGGCACACATTAGACATCAGCTGAAATACCACATTCTCCCAAACATTCCATCACAATGTTTTGTAATGTTCTAATGAACTAAATCTTGTTGCAACAAAGCTTATCTATGCAAAATATTAAGCTCTAGTTTTACTGTGCTCTCTTTTCAAAACTTTTATTTTATTCCTCCTCCCAATAAAACTGTGTTTATTTTTACATTAAACCATACTTAACGCTTCCCAGAGTTACTGCTAGTTTTATAGTCAAATTCACCTTGCATTCACCCTACAAAACCATGTGTTTTCATTAAACTGACTATATTGGTGCATCAATATTTGGCCCCTAGTATTTCATACCTCTGGCAATAAGCTGAATGAGCCAAAAGTATCCATACTTCCACCATTTTAAGAGAACATTTATACAGGGATATGCATTCTATAATCAAACGTGCTCCTCTTTCCTTTTTGGGATAAACCAGAACTGGATTGAGCCTGAAAGCTTTTGGCATTGATAACGCAACCTACTGTTCAATTTGTATTAAATCCAAGCAGGAGCAGCAGAACTCTCCACTGAGGTGTTTTGCCACGTTATAAGAAAACAGACTTTTAAAAGCAGAAGATGAAAATAGTTGCATTAATAATCTTCTTCCAAAGGATGGATAGGTACAGTGATTAGTGTGTTATCTTAGGGCTTTAATGACCTGGGTTCAAGTTTCTGTTCTATTTTCCTTATCTCTTTGAGACACAAAGGTACACGTCTTGTGTTTCCAAACTAATACAAATACCCAGATGCTCATGCTTCCCTGTCCTTGAAGATACTTTCAAAAGTTTTTTTTCGGTTTGTTGGTTTTAGTTTATTTTAAAATTAACCAAAAGTAACTACTAGATACAGATTTGATCCAACTACAATAAATTAATTCCAAATGGACAACATGTCAACACGATAATCAGTGATTCAATGTTTAAAAAAAAAAACCTTCAAACAAAAAATCTCCATAACTCTCCCTTGGAGACGCTGAAATTCTTTAAAACTGTTTATTGGCTTTCTGGTAGTGTCAGGCAAAATACCTTATGGATAGAAAGTTACAGTTTTGTATTCTACATATGAGCATATTTACTCATATTAATAGAGCACAGCAACTAGGAATGCAATTCAGTCTTAATGGCTTAAGACATAAACCATTCTTTTTATATTTTTTCACTCACACCAATTTATAATCCCACTTTTCTGTCATTTACCATTGTCAGACTCATTCTGAAGGCCCTCATTAGGGCAAATGAAGGGATAAATGGGCTGCAAAGTTGTACAGTACCAATTTGGCCTTACCTGAATGAAAAGTTCAGCTAAATCTGACACTTTTTTTAACACTTTCAAAACAAGATTACCTTGAGCAAGGTGCTAAAGATTTTAATTTTTATACAGGAATGGGTTACTTACCTCATTAAAATCCCCAGCAACAATCAATTTTCTGATTAATTTCTTGATACATATTTGCTGTCTTCTGATAGTGAATTACCTTGTTGGTATATTTAACACAAGTCTTTTGAAACAGCAACAGTCTACTTTCTCCTGTCATGTCCTAGGACCTCACAGGGCTTGTCACTTACTCATTTTAAAGTGGACTATATTTCTGTAAATTAGGTCAACTCTTCAAAGGGTAATGCTTTATTTTAACTCATAATTCTGATACACTAAAACATCAGACATACACCAGATCATAGCTGCTACAAGGGAGATCTGGGCATTTTATCAGTCAATCTGACCTGCTTTCAGCATCATTAGAAGGATGATGACACTTAACTGCCTGTTTCCCCCAACACATGACACTTCCTTTCATTTAGACTTTGGATTACCAGCACTGTTACTGAGTCTAAAGAACCAAAAATACCTTTTCCTGCATTGCAAAGTGCAGTCTGCCATTAGAAAAAAATGAAGTCCTCAAATTTGTTTGTAATGGATCTCTTCCACCCAGAACAAAGAAAGGAATATGAAGGGAAATAGTTTTCTAAACTCCTGCAATGAGATTGGAAAATCAGGTTTATAGACTGTATGAATTTGAATGTAATGGCAATTATGGAGAACAAGCATTACTAACCTCTGATGTGTATTTGACAGTCTATATTTCCTCAGAAGGGTGACTAGTTGTTTGTTTGGGTTTTTTTTTGCAGAGCTGGAAAGTAGAGGGATCTAAGTATAATACCAAGAGTATCAATGGTTTGGTTAGCTGAAATACATAATAGCAAACACAATTACTAGGTGTTTAACACTGAGTAAATACAGAGAGCCATGTTGATAAGGCTCAAAGAACTAGAAAAAAATGGAATGGGAGGAATCAGTAAAGAAAATACCAATCTGCATTCTGAAGGAGACACTAAGAATAAATAATGTGGGAAAAGATCTTTCTCCTAAAAATGTTTTCTGCTAAGGCTAGACATGTATTGGAGTGTGCAAGAAAACGCACCCTTCTCCATACTGCACTAGTCATAGATACATAATAAATACAAAAAGATTACTTATTTCAGCTTCTCTATTAAAAAATAAAATATTTAATATATGTAAAAATAGGTTTTTAAAATCTGCTGAAATTATATCTACAACCAGACTGTAAGTTGCTGCACTTATTGATGTATCAAACATTTATGATTAATAATAATCTTCTCATGAGTGAGTTAATGTGCTGCAGATTTCAGAGTGAGTGAAGTCTGTCCAGGTTAAGTGATTCACTCTGCTGATTATTTTCCCTCAACACAAATTTGAGGAGATATGTTGCCTCTGGAATTAGTTATCAATAACTGCTACTACCTCCAGGCACGGCTGAGAGCTCAGAGCCATAAAGCAGGGGAGTACTGCACAAAAAAGAAGGACTGTAAACACTGCAGTGAGGTTTATTGAAGAAGTCTTGATTACTGTGACAGTAAACTCCTCTAACCACTGCCAGCACAGTGAAAGATAGTTACAGAATTTATCGACTTCTGTTCAAACCAAATATGTATCTACCCTCACTCTTCATTTTTATTTTTCTTCATCACCCAGAAGAACACAATTTTTTGGTTTATCACAAACCTTCTGTCTGTTCTGTCCTCTGAGTCATTTGTCACACTCCTCAAGGTCACAGGGGAGTCTCAGTGGGAGAGCATGTGTGCTGATTGATTGGTACTATGATGCTTATGTCTACCGTGGCTGCTAAATGAGCTTCTTTCCCTTCTCCTCTTACCCTCTTTGCCTCCAAGCAACAACTTGATTGAAGGCAGGGAGGGGGTGGAAGGAAGAGGGAGGGAAGACCTCAAAGAAAAAAAAATAAATCTCACCTACAAATTCAATTAAGAATGTTCATAAAGCAGTATTGTGCCTGGTGATCAACCTAACTTGTGTCACTGTCAGAGACTTGTACCTTAATTTGGGCAGAGGCATTTCTAATAACTTTAAAAACCAGACCATAATGGCCACTAATACCTGACCCCTTTCTGGCTAAAAAAATCCCCTCATATTTCCTTTAAAATAAAATAACATGCAATAAGTTTGAGAGGAGTGAGAGAATAGAAGAGACAGAGACATACAGTGCACAGGAGAAAGAAAGAGAGTAAGAATTCAAGAGCATAAATGAGAAAGGGAGTGAGTGTAAGAGAGATCATGTAAACAAGGGAAAGCAAGGGAGCAAGAGCAAGAAAGTGAGTGTGCAAGGATAAGTAATAAGACATAGAGTGATAGCACCCACAAGAGAGCACATGAAAGAGTCAGACCACACCTGAGAAAACGTATGAAGCAGTGAGCAGGCACGGGAGACCGCAGTATTGCACAGGATGAGTGTGACAGGAAAAGGGCAGGAGAATGTGAAAGAGAAACTGAGAGCAAGGAGGAGTGCAAGGAAGACCAGGGGAAATAAATGAGGAGAAACTAAACATGAAAATTCTCTTCCTGAAAAAAAGAACAGAAAGATCCCCTTGTGGCTTACCAATACTTGCAATGTTATTTAGGTAAAAAAAGCCCACAATTCAATGCACCTGTTAACTGCTCCCCTGATATATATTTGTATATACAAAACTGAATATACATATGATTCTGTAGTGGATACTGTATTGACATACTAGGTGAAAAGCTGTGCTTCTCTGTACAACTCTCTTTCCTGTTCATCTCGTAGAAACTCATAAACACATAAACATGCCGTCAAACAGATTGTATCTGCAACACTCCGGGACTCATTTTAATTTCAGAGAGAAGAAATCTGAAAGATTATGACTGCTGAAGGTATCAGTGGCTTGTGGATTATCATAATATCTCTAATAAAAAGTTCCTAGATTAAAACAAAACTCACTACCATAAAAATGCTAAATTAAAAAAAAAATCAAATGTCTTACTCATATATTTGTTCTTCATAAGTATACCTAATACCCAGTGTCTAGAAGAGTGTTCTTCTGTCCTTCAGTCATGACACAGTGAAGAAATAATAGATATTGGTGATGAAAACAGAATAAGAGAAACTGTCATTCTCCTTTCACCTCACTGATTTGTCATTTCATGCAGTAAAACAAGGTTAAAAATTTGCCAAAATTCCCAACCTCTCTCCTCTTTTTGTTACTGAGGTCATAATCACATGCAGCAGGATTATTAAACATATTAACCCTTAAGGGTTTTTTCTAAATCATCTCTTAATGACTGGCAAGTTGTATCCATCTTCTGGGCACAATTCTGCCTAAGCTTTAAGACAAGCATGACAGGGGTCTTAATTAAATTAAAATTCCCAGGTTTGTTCATTATCAAAAACATTGCAAGTTCACAAGAAACATGAAGGTATATTCTCTCTTAAAAATCTACCAATATTGTCCTGGGTTCTCTATAATCTAAATAAAAGTGAAAGATAGCATTATCTCCTGAATTAGTCATTAACAAGAATAAGTCAAATTTTGTGTCATTAATATAGCATAGCATGCAAAGGTTCCGCTGCAGCCATTCGTGAATAAGCCACACAAAATTGTCTTTTATCAGGCACTGAAAATACATGGTTACAGAGAATTTACCATTTTCCTGCTGAAAAGAAAATATATATATAGCCATTGCAAAAACAGAGGTAGTATTAGTCCACTTTTAGTGAATTAGACTAGTAATATAAAGTTACAAAAAATCCTTTCTATGAAACTACCAATTTCATGTGCAATGACAAACTTACACAATTAAGAACACAGGAATAAAAGTGCATACAAATCTTTACAGCATTTTTACTACTTAAGCTGAAAAATACATAGAAACTGTTCCCAAATTTCAAATTATGCAATGAACACTTAAACCAGGCATGAAAAGAAATATATGATTTACTATTAAAATTATTAAGCTGAGTAACCAGCTACACAGAACAGATGTCAAAATCTAAGCACTTAAAAACCACTAAGAGTATACAATTTTGAAAAATATTGCTAAGAGAAATATAAAGAGAAATATAAACGGCTTGTTGAATTCTTCAAAATTTAAAAAACATAACAAAAAGGTAAGAAATTGTGGACAAGGCCTCTAAACACACTTTTTTTTAACTGAGCAAAATAATTTTCTCAAAAAATTGATTTTGCATTTGTCGTGAGACTTGTATAAAATCTAAGACCTCAGGTTGTGTAAGCACATTAAATATTTATGAAGAAGATCTAAAGTTTTCAGTAAAATAATTTGGATTACCTGACAAGTCAAGAATGATAATAAACAGAATGTCACCAAATAAGGCATTGCAAGCCTCTGTAAATATAGTACAGGATACATTATGTACACTCAAATGAAAATTACAGGAACAGTCCAACTACAAAGAAGAGCAAGGATTGATTAAGAAAGTCCCCAATGTATAAGTTGATCTTTAAGTGTTTTGTATATATGTGTATATAGTTTTTAAATATATGTACAAATTATGAAAATCATCTTTGTTATTTTTGGAGGTGGTTTTTTGATTTATTTTTTCTTTTTATAATACTTATTGTTTCTTCAGTGCAAGACAAGAGGTAACAAGAGCCTGGTACCAAATTATTCAAAAAAATAGTAGGCACTGGTGATGTGTATAAGCAAATGTGTGGTTTCTTTGCTCTGACAATACAAACATCTGCATTGGGACATTTTTGGCTACCAACTGCAGCATACTGTTAGCTACTTTGTCTGTATGTCAGTGGAGAAAAGAGAAGTTACATGTAATAAAACCCATAAGTAATCAGCAATAAAAAGAAAAATACTTAAAAAGAATCAATTTGCAGGGACATCCCAAATCTCAATGCTATCACAAACTAACTCACTCAGTTGTAAAATTATACCAGAAGCTTTCTACAAGGAAGTTTTCAAAGCAATCTATCACTCCCTCCCTTAACCTAGGACAGATATATTCCAAGCAAAATATTTGTCTTAATCTTTCTGCTTCTATGAAACACAGAGGAAAATCAATTAATACTGTAATAACTTTTTTTTTTAATGCTCAGCATTAACTAAAATGCTTAGACTGAATTCTGAGGAGGGGAATATTGCTGTTATCCTTATTTCACTTATTAATTCCAAACTGGTTTTTTACCTCTTAAATGACATCAACATTTTAAAAAATTTCAAACCTATTTTAACCTTGGAAATAATTTTACAATCTATTGTCCCTCTAAAACTTAATTATAAAATACTTGGTAAGTTTTCCATTACAAAAGGTCCAAAACAGGACCTCCCTCTCACTCTGTCCATTTAAAGCCAATCAACTGGAAGTAAAAGTTAACGGGAACTAACAAACGCACACCAGTGAAAATGTCACTATTTCACCTGAATCTTCTGCATTCTCAACGCCACACCTTTATTGTCTGTAGCGCATAGTTTACATTTAACCAAGTCAGACGTGTCCTCCACAGTGACAATAGAGGACGTGTTCCAGTCTCAAATGACTGTATATTTTATCACATAAGAGTTCCTGTCTCGGCAAGGGTATGTGCTTTGAAAAAAAGCAGGAACATTTTCTCAAACTCTCTCATTCCCCACTTATAATCATTCAGAACAAACAGCAAGTACTTTTTCTCAACTCCTTCCCTCAGCCAGAAAAGGGGCTTCACTTTCCTCCCTCCAAAGCCAACAGATCTATGGTACATCAATAAGTTATTCAGGCCCATGCTGCTCCCCACACTTGCACTTGTGGGACTTTCAGGAGCACATCCCCCATTAATATCCCTGGTCATGTGCACGAACTATAGAAAATCAAGATGGTTTGTATCCTAAACCCCTCAGCCTGCACTAATCTCAAAAACATACAGCTCCAGCTGCCTCACAAAGCCTCAAGGGCCAGTCCTGCTCTCCTCCTCTCACTCTTCCTCTTTTTTCATGCTTAAACTATATTCCCATTTTATCAATTTCAATTCCCATCTTCTCTCTTCTCCATTCCAGTGTTTTATTACAGCTCTGGACGGCTGCACTGCAAGATACCTGAGCTGCCACTTGTTCTAAATCCTCCTCCTCCTTCTCCACCTCCCACCCTCCCTTCTCTGTGCTCAATTCACACTGTGAACAGCTGCATCACAGCTGTCAGGGTGAACAGCAAAGATGTCCTTTTGCAATAAGATTGTGCCTGTGGCACACAGAGTTCCTTCGAACAGCTAATTAGCAGGAGAGAGTCCACAGCAAGGTTTGGTTCTGTCCATCAAACCTGCTGCCAATGTCAACACCATCAGCTGAGCTGTCACGTTTGGTTCCTCATTTAGGGGACTGGCAAAGCCTCTTTTCATGGCTAAGGAAAGATGGTGGCATTTGGACAGTAGAAAGTGGAGGGTTGGGCATTGTCAGTATTCAGTAAGAAGTGTTTCATAATGTTAAAGCCCTTTCTCTGCATATATTTTGTTTCTTCCAGCTAGCTCCTCTACTAACAACTCACAACTCTGACAGAAAAACAAGCTATAAAAAGCAAAAGTGAGACAGACTCATTTCTTATTATTGTAGAAATAGAAACTAATACACCCGTAACTGGCGTTGTATTTGTGAAAATTTGGAATAGTTTGGAAAATCTTTCTCTAAAAGAATTCATATCCCCCAAAATTTTTATTTCTAATAAGTAACAACCAAGAGCATACAATTTCTTGTGGGGTTTGGTTGTTTCATTTCTTTCAAGTTCCAGACCAAGGCCTGCTAGCACGGCAAGGACATGTGATTAGCTAAAGCTAAACTTCAATCAAAACGACATGTGGACTTCGGGAGCTTTTTTTTTTTTTCCTAAGATGATGAAAATGTAGAAGGGAATAAGAAAGTAAATCTCTGATTAGGTGACTATAGAGCAAAAGGTCATGAGATGCCCGTGGGGAGCTGCTGTATTTAATTTCAATAGCTTTTAGATATCTGAGCTGTCAAAGCTAAAGCACAATATTAAGCTACAGCCATTATTGTGGGAAGGATGCTATCACATCAGGAACATGCTCTCTGAGCCCAGCCATTATGCCAACTTTTAAAATACAGTGCATTTTATGCCTGTAAAATAATTTAAGTTGGAAGAGAGCTGGTGTAATTGCCCAGTCTAACTGCTTAAAGCAGAAGCTAACTTGAGAGCAAGTCTGGCTTGCCCAGGGCTTGTCTAGTCCAGTTAAGTTTGGGGAGCTTCCATGGATGAAGAGCCTCCATTGCCAGTTTTAGCTTCATGCAGCTGAGTACAAAATGGATCTTCTTTCAAATCACACCTGGGAAAAGACTATGCCTGTGGCATGCAGAGTTCTTTCTAAGTCTGATCACCTATGAAGTCTTTGTTCTTCACAAAGCACAGGCATGCTGTTGCCCAAGTTCATGTAAGGAAAGGACAACTTTATCACAGATTTCTTAAGAATATCATAAGGCTGTGTGTTTTCAATGCAATATTTATTGAAAAAAAAATCCCAAGTATCAAAAGGACTAAGATCCCACTTCAACAGACTATATAATCTGCTCCAAAGAAGTTTTGCAGAAATTGCAAAAATGTTTTCCCCATTTTGTTCTTAATTGCATTTTTATTTCAGAGTAAATATTTTAAAGAGGCAAATCTCAGGTTTAGAATTAGTAGATATGGAGCCCAGCTGTTACAATGAATAAGCTTCCAATTTATTTTCCACCTTTTGTTTTTATCACTCAGTTTTCATTTGATCCTGGTACATGAAGAAAGAGCAACTACTTTTATTTTCACTTGAATGATTTGCCCATCATAGTTTAAAATCAGCTCCTTAAGTGACAATGTAAAATGTACGGCACAAGCACACAATTTTTAGCAAAGGAAAATTGAACTAGGTTTAACAGGAAAAAAAAAATCAGTATAGAACTATTAAAAAATAGGGTTTATATTAAAAGACATGGATGCAGAAGTACTGCCAATTAAAATGGTGTATTGACTGTATGACTGTAATTGATCATCAACAAAATTAACCTCAGCTCACAGAATATTTTTTCTGATGTCATACTTAAATTAAAAGAAAAAGTAGGCTACATATCCTCATTTCTCTTGTTTGAGTCTTCTACTTGATCATGTCCCTAGGAAGTCTGTTTCTGAGAGATGATTTTATTTATTTATTTCAAATAAAAAGAAATAGCTATTTAAATGGAATCAGTTAAATTTTATGTGCATTACTGAGAAGTAATTGGAATGGGGTTATCAACCAGTTTCACAACGGTACAGGCATATATCTAATTTCCTCAAAATCTGAGCTACATTTCCAGGTAAAATATGTAAAAAAGTATTTCTTCATTTCAGTCACAATTTTAGTCTTGATTTTAATGCTAACTTTTTTCTAAGCTCCTTAATTTCAAACATGTCTCCCAGACATCTACAACCAGGAATTTCATGCTTGCCCTTTCTGACAAATTTATGAAGGTAAAAATTGAAATTGGCATTCATTAAAATCTCTTTCCATCAATCCTTCAAACTTTGAGAACTTTGATTTTCATCTGACATTGATTTTTGGATTTCATCCCTACGAGGAAGAAGTCTTATCAGAGCCACTCATACAGTGCACACTGAATGACTTGGTAAAACTGCTTCAGCTGAAGCATCGAACACAGTGACAGGAACAGATATTGCATTGAAACACTGCCTAGTCTGACTTCCAGTGGCATTTTAATTGTGCCATTTATTATATTATAACAATTAATATTACAGCATGTTGGGAAAATTGAGTATTTTACCCAATATTGTTTTTCACACTTTGAATTCAAAATGTTTGCCTAAAATGGACATATATAAAATTATTCTATATTTAATCTTCTATTTCAAACTAGTTACCAAATAAAGCTTTGTCAAAAACCTTATGATTGTTACTCAGTTACGCTCAGTTGTTACTTCATAAAAGTACATCAGAAAACAAAATAAGTACAAGCATTTTACCTCCCAGATGAAAATTAACAATTCAGATCTACAGAAATAGCATAGAAACAACAACTACTTTGCTTCAGCTGTCAGCTAAAATCAGTGAAATGTAAAATAAGGTTTTACATGCATAGAAAATATCTAAAAGCACGGTAAAAATGAAAACAAAAAAAGCCAGTTATTTTCCCTGTATAATTGCAAAATGGAAGTCCATCGAGTTCTACAGAACACAAAGATAAGCTATAGCCCCTGAGCCAGCAGTCACTTAGAACACAGATTTCAGGAGCAGAAAGCAGAGAAAGAGAAACCCCCACACAAACTAAAACATGTGATATATACAAAATACGTTTGTCCTAATCTGTGACATAATAGGCTAGGAACTCTTGAATACAGTATATTAGGACCATTCTTTTGTATACTGATATTTGAAAGAAATGGGTACTGAGATTAATTAAAATATTTTAGTTAACTAAACTATTTAGTTAACTAGTGAAATTGTTAGATTTTCACCCACCCATTCACCCACTCAGTGGAAAAAAATTTCAATAGCAAGAAGTAAATAGTTTACTCATATTTCTGGGCCTCTCCTAAATTCAGCAGAATGAGGCAGCAGCTAAGGAAGAAGCACCACAACCATGTATTTAAAATGTCTGAAAATACAGATATTGTTGCATCATATACCAAAAGACACAAGCTAAACCAAGAAACAATTACTGCAACACCAAACAATGCAATTGTTTGGGGGAAGAAAAAAAGGTAAATGGAGAGGAATAAATATATTATGTTCTCTGTGAACAAAACGGGAAAAAGTGGAAGCTTTAGGAACAGCCATTAGAGGAAAAAAAAAAAGTAGACCCACTAGAAGGTTGTGAGTAAATATGAGTGAAATAGTATTTTTTTCCTCCATTTTCCAGCCACTTCTATTCTGCATTCAAATCCCAGTTGCTCCCAGACATAAAGTGAACTCCATTAATTTTCCATCTGCTTCCATATGCAATTAAGCTTTCTCGAAATAAACATTTTTGCATAAATCTGCAAGGATTTCTATTTTTGAATACTTGTGATTCACCCACTTACTACAGTGATGTGACCCCCTAATTAAGAATGCATTCTTAGATAAAGAGCAGACCTCCTGACATTAAAAAGAAAAAACAAACATAAAAAACTTCTGGAGCTCCCAGAATCTGACCTCTTTTGGTTTCAGATTTTAATTTCATGAACTCCACACTTTTTCTGACTCACTCAATTATGCCCCTTCATAACAAACATTTATCTAGGTGCTTAACCTTATATAGAGCTCTGTCTCTTTTCATGCTGGTTTCAGTTCCTCTGAATTGTATCTTTCTTTCAATCATTAGACTTGATTTAGCCCCCTTCAACTACAGAAGAAATCCTTGCTCACAGAGAGATTCATTTTCTCTGTTGACACTGAGTAAAATTTGTGCTGGTCTCATGGAAAACCACATGTGCATCTACTGAGGTCCCATTCTTTGGGAGAAATGAGATATGGCAACACGTTCACCCCAAGCTGGAAGTATTCCACATATATCCATTTAGACACAGCCATTTACTTCACTGCCAATACTTCTAGAGTGATTTCTTTTTCCAGAAAAACAAATCTCTAAGTCATGTTTCTGAACAGCAATCCAAGGAGATGGAATTCAAAAAGAATTCTTAATTCAGACTAGTAAGAATTAATAATGGTCATCAATATTTACCTGCTTGAGATAAATAACAAAGTTTTATAATAAAATTTGGAGGTTTTAAGTTTTGTTTTCTTTTTTTCAAAATACAAGATCAATTCAATGCGTTTCTTACAGACGAAAAATAAAAACCGTCATGAAAATAATTATTTTAGAAGAAAATAACAGTAATAACTGCTCACAGTTCATTTGGAGTGTTTAATGATATATACTCAACAGCAAAGTAATGAAAAACTCAGTATTAAAAAAAAGTTAAATATTTAATCTGTAATTATTATTGCCTAGATGCCACACCAGCTAAAGGCAAATATCCTGTAACAGTTTTATTTCTCAAGAAAAGATCAAAATGTATATTAAAGAGAAGACCTTTATAACTTCGAGCTAGAAGGAAAATGAGAAAGGAAATACAAATTTTTATTGCTCCTTAATACAAAACTTACATTCTACTACAGATAGGACATATCCCCTTAGAAATAATTTTTATCCTTTATTCACTGTACAAACAAGTATGTAAGAGAGGCAAACACTACCATCTATTAAAATAGGATCTCTGAGCATATTTCCTTGAGTGGCAAGGCAGCAAACCCAGTTTGAAGGTTACTAATTCACACTTCAAGATATTACATTGTGTTTGTATGCTGTTCCATACTGGTTTTTATTTGAGCATGCAGTAAAAACTGTTGCCAAACGGGGTTTGCCAAGAAGAACATTCGTTGATGCAATAAAAGAAAGGGATAAAAGAACTGCACTAATGTCTTGCTATACAAAGGTAAAGAAATGCAAGGAAAAGCTAGCTTCTAGGACAGAGCTAGGACAGAGATGCAAGGAAAAAGTAGCTTCTAAAGGACAGAGAAATTTTCGCAAGTTGTTCAGGGAAAGTGAGTGCATGGGCATGCGTACTTCATGGGCTATATTTCATAGAATGCACTTCAGGTTTGGAAGTACACAGAAAGAGATTTAAACTTTTCTGTAAATTGCAAACCACAGAGCATTAAGCACAGCCACACTAATAAAACAGAAAACACACACGATAAGAAATCTTTTTTAGCTTCTTATCAATTACTTTAACTTCTTAAGTTTCTCCGCAAAAAAGAGGTCTGAAGGAATGTAGAAATCCAGAAAAATCCAGATCATATTCTTTTTAAACATGACTGGATGAGCCAACATTTTCAACTACATCCTTCCTTCTTCACTTGCTCTGGAGGGAAGAAAAACAAGCAACAACTGCCTCTCGAAAGGGAGAGATGGGGAGAGGGAAGAACCAAATGAACCAAAGCCAGCACTGAAAGAGAACTCTATATTTTATCCATATTTACAATTTATATTCCCACTGTTCTGCCTACGCTGTAGTCCCAGGTGCTTCTGCAGTCAGACCCCAAATATAACCTTGGGCAGTGATGGTAGTGGAACTAGCTAAGGACAATTGTTAGACCAGTGTGCCAAATGTCCCAAAGGATGAGGTGTGAGAATATTTCAGCCCATACAGAACACAACATTGCCATGGCTAAATTGGCATCTGCTTGGTCAGTAAGGCGTATACATACGCTGCAATCTTGTTGCTGGACTACAGCGTAAAATCAACCTGGTGTATCACTAGAGGCATTGGGGCAGGTTTTATCTTCTACCTCCAACTCGGGGAGAAAAAGAAAGAGGACTAGTCTTTCCTATTACTGAAGTGATAACAGGCAAGACCACTTCTCAAATTAATCTACAATCTAGGGGCTCCTTAAGTCATATCAGCCGAAAGAAATGTATATTTTCATTTCATTCCTTTGCTGTCATTGCCAATGTAACCAGGAAGATCTGCTTAGTCTTACAGCGCATATTTAAGCATTCCTAAAGAACCCCAGATCTAGAGTTACACTGGTTTTGGACTTCTATGGGTAAATCAACTCTAAGAGATCAAGTTAGCCCAGGACAGTCAGAAGATATAATCTGACTGTCACACTTGTGCTGGAATTTTACATCTGTATGTTTCCAGCATTTTTGGCTTGAATAACTTTTGTGGCCCAAGGAGGATGCACAAAGAAAACAGGACATATTTTGTGGTAAAACCTGCCTATAAGCATAAAACACTGAAAATGCTAAATGATAACTAAGGATGAACTACTCAATTAACTCAAAGCAAGTAAAAAAATATAAGTTAAATTAATGAGTATCTAGGTATCTTCTGAAATCTCACACCTGCCAAAACAGATTCTATTTACAACTGGACAATGGTGTTTGACACTGATGTTTGCCATGCTAAGTATAAAATTAAGATGTTTAATACACCAGTTTTAAATCTGAGGATATAATAAGCAAGAATGTATTTTTAACTTTTTATGTTAAGCAACCCATTTAATGAGAAGTTTCTCTTATAAGGAAAAAAGTTAAGTTGAGGCACTCCCATCTTGTGTTAAGTAAGCAATCTCTGTCTAGAGTTGGGAAGCACCTAAAATTCAACGATAAGTTTTTAATCAAATGGAATGTCAATGTCAAAGAAAGGCAATCACAGTATTTGATGACATGACCAAGTTGAATACTATTGGCAAATCTGCTAATGCTGGAAGGTTTTAGGAAAGACCTATGCAGCACTTGTCAATAAACTACATACTTTAAAGATTTAAAATTCTTGTGTAAATGAAGACTATCCCATCCTGCCAATGACATTTACTCTGAACTCAGTGTGCTTGTGACACAATGTTTAGGATGTAATGTGGATCTGACCAGGACATGCTGTGGTTTTTTGTCAGAGCACTCTGAAAATCAGATTACTGATCTAAACAGAAAAACAAAACCCCAAAACTTAATAAAATTGAATAGCACTACAAAGACTCTAGAAGAAATTTCCAAAACCAGAATCTAATAAGACTTTCCAAGTTTAAGAAGTTCTTTGAACTGCTTGACTGAAAAGCAATATTTCTGCAGCATCTTTTCAGGACCATTTTACTTCATGGCATGAATGTTAAAGCTTTTTCTCCTTGTCTAATTTCATATAACTAATATTAATAAATTAATAACCTATAGAAAGCACAGTAAAATAGCACACAAAAAAAGGGATTGAAAAACAGGCTGAAAATGGCAACAAAATTAATGAGGATACAGCAACATAAAAGAGAACCCTTGAAGTGATCAAGGAGAAAGTCAGTGACACAAACATGAAGACTCCCTAGAAACATACCTCATAATGTCTTTTTCCAGTCTTCTGCAAATGAGAAATTATCACATAGGGATTTCGTGCACAGTTGTGAGAAGAATACTGTCAACTTCGCTAGGCTGATTTGCACCAAATTTGACTGCCAAATGATTGTGAGAAACTAGTCAGCTAGTCACAGCTCAAGGTGATTATCCATAACGAGCTTCACTGCTGAAAAAAATAACATCAAGTGCTGCAGACAGCAAGTCACGGAAATCACTGAAAATATCTGTCACTCTGAAAGTCCAATAATTTTACATGGGGAAGCTGAATGGCTCATAGAAACTCAACGCCAGACTATGGATTTCTCTTAGAGCTCTGCTTAGTCCTGCATTACTCTACACTGACTATACATGAAGTCTTCACTGACAGCTTTCTAGGAAATTGTGTGCCTTTCAAGCATTTCAATTAGATTACTGTTGCTTACCATACACATGGCTATGTGTTACAGTTCCTCAGCTAATACAAAACGTGACTGCCCAAGAGAATATGTGAATATTTAAATGCAAGTATCTCACATATTCTGTTCTTTCCTGTTTCTATATTCATGGAAAGACAAGGCTTTGCTCCCCATCCAAAGACTATCAATATATCATGACCTATTTACATCAGTTACTGACCCCTGTTCAGATGACAGCAGTCTTAAATCCCAAAAATAATATGAATCATAAAAAGAGATGATATGTATTTGGGTCATGGACTGACACAACGAGGCCACAAGCAGGGCACAAGACCAAGATGGGAGCTGTAGTTTTGACCTTAGAGTGGTCCAAATTATTGACAGAGCAGAACTCAGCATACATTAGACTTAGGACTTACATTCTCCCCACATTTTATAAACATTTCTTCTTCTCAGCTAGCAAGTACAACAAGACTGGAGACTGAAAGAAAAGACACCATAAAAATCTTTGCTCGTTCAGAATATTTGAATGAATCCTTGCCAGACTCAGATCAAACTTCTCCCAGAATGGTATCTAAAACCCCAGTCCACCTACTTATGAAATAAGTCTTCAAGGATTTTTAATCATTGTTATGCTAGAAAACATTTAATGATAGACACATAGGCTAAGAAAATTCCATAATGACAAATGTACTAAAAAATTATTTACCAACTTCAGTCCAGTATTTCTGCATCAAAGGTCACTGAACAGGACCCCTACATTCTACTTTCTTGACAGCAAATAGTGCAATTTTGCAGCAATATTGTAAAAACTTAAATTTTTTTGGAAATACTGCTGCTTTTCTATCTCCTGAGAGAGACACAATGAATTCAGAGGTCTCAGTTGTTCGAGTAAGCTCGCTTGCCTCCTATAGCTGCTCATTTTCCTGAAGAGCATGCAATTTCTTTGAAGGATCTGCTAAATTGTAACAAACAGTATTTGTGAAAAGTCACAATAAAACATGAGATTTTAAAATGTCATTAGATAGTACTTGGAACTTGTCAGATCCCACACAATTCATTCCCCCATCCAATGACACATGATATTTGGCACACAGCGTACTTATGCTTTTTGTTTGTAAAAGAAAGAAAATTTTTCCTCCTGCATTTCTGACCTTTATTCTTATTATAAAATACTCTTTCCAATTGCACTGAATTATGCAAAACTATCCCTTGTGAGTGATGCCAGAAGGATTTTGTCCATCTTCTGGAATGAGATATTTTAATTTATGCAGTCAGCTTGTGTTTCAAACTCTACTTAAAGAAGACTAGATTAAAAAAACAGTTTAATACAAGGAAAAAAGTACATAGTTCTTTATTTTTTATCTCAGGATTACCTATGATATATAATCAGTTATTAAATATAGCCTAACAGAGAATACAGCTTCTCTAGACAAGGTCAGAGGTTTCCTTCTCAGTACTGGAACTCAGCACTTGTGGGTGAAAAAGGTGTTGATAAGTGACTGAAAAAAGGTAGGATAGCTTGAACTTCATTGTACTTTATGATGCCTGCTACAGCTTTTCTGCAAGGTTTATCCAGCTTAAAATATCATTGTTATTTTAAGATCACTAATTAATTCCCTTATAAAAAAGTCACTCAATCCAGGAAGGCATTTCTTTCATTTTAATTACATAATGACTATTTTCAGTGATTGGCAAAAGTTCTTCCAAACGCTATATTCAATCTGTATTCAATCAGGGACAATCTGTGCTGCCTACATAGCATTACCTCATCTCACTAGCTTTTACAGCAGCTACACACTATCTATTGAGATTTTAGGATGTAATTTCCTATGAATGACCGAGGCTGATAACAATCCCAGTCACGAAATTGAGAACAATATTCACTTGCTTTTTAGAATATTGAAAATATTTGCTACATAAATTACACAAATAATTGAATATTTTTGTTTAAGAAGCACTCAATGCCTGTACCCTGCTGGAAAGCAATAGCAGTGTACATTGTTATTTAGCTGCACCATCTACCCTTCCTACAAGATCAACATTGTTCATGAAAGATCAATAGAACCATTATAAAATGTGTTTTCTATAATTATGGAGGCAGGAGTCTTATATTTATGCTGCAGGATGCATTAAAATACCAACAGACATCAGGACTGAGTTAGCACTCTCTCAGCTACACCAGCTATTCCTCACTAAAACATGTTTAACTTATTTATTTGATTCAATTTCTACTCCCTCATTAAGAACCCCATGCTCTAAATTTAAAAGCCCTGCAGGAAATACATTTTTTCACATCCTTTAGTGAGGAAAGAGTATAAAGAACATGGATTGGAGGGAATAGGTAAGGACTATACTCTAAGTTCCTCAGAACACAAAGTGAGAAATTTCTTCAAAACTAAATGGAGATCAAAATAAAGGAGTCTGTGGGAGGAGGAAGGTAATCAAACAACAATTTGCTTATGATTAGATAAAAGTGCACCTACACATATCCCATACATCTATATTTATATAGCTTTACACCTGAAAAGGATATTACTACCATCACTAGCCATTTTATTCCTGCAAAGCACTTACCTGACTTTTACATTTTTATGGTGTTGAAACCTTAAGATGGAAAACTGTGATTTCCATTTTGCTTATACAACAACTTGCGCCAATAACAATTCTGACAATGTTCTCAAAAATGTGTATATCAGGAGAAGTACGTTGATTCTTATCCGCTGTGCCTGATGCACACTCAGTCAAGTGTGCTACAAGTTAAATACTACTGAAATATATCCCAACTAATCTGAATAAGCACTTTAAAAGTGCTTATTAATGAAAAGTGTACCATCAAAGACTGTTGGACCACAACAGCAAATAAATAAATACAAGTAAATACCCGCTGACTTGTATAGTTGCAAAGATCACAGGATAATAATACACCAAAAAGCAAACCACTTTCAAAGGCTTAATTTATTTTTATATATTTATATTTTTATAGTAGTTAAGTATCACAGAACCATGGAATGGCTTGAATTGGAAGAGACCTTAAAGCTCATGTGGTTCTAAACCCCCTGCCATGGGCAGGCACACCTTTCACTCCTTAAGAGTGGCAATTGCTCCTCAAGAGCCCCTTCAAATGTGGCTTCAAAAATCTCCAGGTTTGGGGCACCCCCAGCTTCTTGGGGCAATGACTTCCAATGCTACACTACCCTCACAGTAAAGAATTTCTTCATAATATAAACCTCTCATTTTTCAGTTTAAAATTGCTTCTTGTCTTGTCACTAAACACTCTTGTAAAAAGTCCCTCCCCATCTTTCTTGCAGTCTCCTTTCAGGTACTGGAAGGCTGCAATTAGACCACCTTAAAGCCTTCTGTTCTCCAGGCTGAACAGCCCCATCTCTCTCAGCCTTTCCTCACAGGAGAGCTGCTCCATCCTTCTAATCTTCTTGGTGGCTCCTCCTCTGGACTCTTTCCAGGTATCCTTCCTGTACTGGGGACCCCAGCAGAGGGGCAGAATCACATCCCTCGCTGTGCTGGTCACAAAACTGTATATCACTGTACGCAGCTATATAGTTGTACAAACCATTGTTCCAATGTAGAAAAAGGCATATTACAAGCGATGAAAGCAGAACAAGTCACAAAAGGAGCAATTTAGAAGCACTTCTAGGGCACAGAGGGCTGGTGTTAGGAGAGCAAAAACCCACCTAAAGCTGACACTTGCAGCGGACATAAGAACAACAAGAATTTCTGTCACGGTGCGGGCAGTGAAAGAGTGAACAACAAAAAAGTTGTACTGGTACTGAATGGTGCAGGTATCTTAGTGACAGCAGGCACAAGCAAGGCTGAAGTACTGAGTGCTTTCTTTGCCTGAGCCTTCACTGACAAGGGCTTCCAGGTCTCTGTGAAGAGGGATGGTGTTCACAGTGGAAAGCAACTACCAGCAGTGGATAAGGATCAAATCAGGAATATATGTCATATTAAGAATAACTCTCTTCCTTTAATTCTGAAACTGTGACACTAAAACTGAATTGATACATAAAGATACTAAATAATGATAATATTTTTTTCCCACTGCATGTTTTATTCCAATTAGAGTAATTTTAGAACACTCCATGGCATATGTTCATAATTAAACACACCTAAAAATATCAGGGAAAATTAATTTAAACCAGACCTAATTTTAAATACCTTGTTCAAAATTGAATTTTGAAACAGAAAAAAAAGAAACTAGTATTCCTTGACAATACTTAAATTAGAACTGAAGTTTAATAGTGTATTTGTTACACACGTACCAGCCAACATACTGCTGAAACATAAAAGAAATCACTATTCAGTTATCCATTAAAAATAAGGGCTTGAAAATAATACACTAAATGTACAATTACAATGGAATTGTTGGTGAATTATTTAAGAACTGAAGAACATTTTGAATGTAACCCAGCAGGTTCCTAGTAAATTATCTGCAATATGCAAGCTATATTTGAGCTAAAATCCAACAAAGCATTAAGTGTGACAAAGGAAAAAAAATGAAGGAAAAGAAAACCACAATTGGAGAATGGTAAACAAAAGCTCACATTTAGGAAAGCCAACCTTGTATTTCAAAATTCAAGTGCAGAGATTATTCACATTCCACTATTGTCCATTTTTCCATCATATAATATTCAAACTAGAATCTTAAGTCACTATTCACAAAGCAGAAGGAAAGCAGAAACATTTTGATATGGATCACATTTTTCAGATATTCTCTGCCTGTTTCTCAGGTTTCAATGGTTTATAACTATTGTATTTGAGTTTTATACCTTTGTTCTGTCCAAGTTGCCATGGGTATGCATTTAAAAAAATTCTCATCAAAACATAGTTTGAACAGTAAAGGGATCTGCCTTGCTGTTTCCTCACCTGTATTTATTTCCTTGCCAAAAATTTATTTCATAGAAGGAAAATGCAATGAAAGGTTTCAAATGGCAATAGGATAACATCTCTACAGATCTACATCACAGATCACTATGATTTCCTTGATATTATGCTTAAAATAAATTAATGCAAGAAAGGTAGGCATTTGCAACTTTACAACCAGATGAATAAAAATGCCATTTTGGTCCAAATCATGTGTTAGGAAGAAAACATCAAGTATATTTGTTGATAACTAAAGGATTTCATTCCATTTGCTGCTAAATAGATTAATAGAGAACTGAAGTGTTTTGTGTAGTGAACATACTATTTGTATCATACAATTTTATAAACTTACACTTACACTACAGAATTAACTCCTTTTAGATATTTAATATTAAATATGACCTTATCACAGCGCTAAAATATCCCAGCGTGCTGTGCAGACTATTCCTAAAGAAATTTATTTCTGAAACAGGTGAAGTACAACACTGTAATACTGAGATCTGATTAAAATAAGTGATTGCCTATCTAAATATGGAAACTAGCTGTATTTTAGCTCAGAGTTCAAATTTACCTCTTGCTAAATAAAGCTGTAATATCTTTTTAAGCACCCCACACAATCCATAAGCAGATGCATTTCAGCAGTTTTAACAGATGTGATTGGACATGTAAAAACAGTTTAATTTTTTCATTGCACGTGTTTAGAAATTAATGGAAAAAGAAAGCTAAAAAATTTTATTTATTTTTGTAGATTTTAATAATGTATTAGGGTCTTATAATTCGGGATATTCTGAGCACAGACACCAAAAAACCCAGTTTATTATGTGCACAAATACACATGCACACCCACACAAGTGTTCATTTTAGACATAGAGCATATTTTATTTGGACCTTAGGACAGTGAATGCTACCGGAATGCAGGTGACATTTTGAATTAAGTTGATTCCCAAACCTTCACTACGTAAGATAGGAATATAATAAACATTAAAATCATCTTTCTATACTATCTTAAGCTTTCTTTTCTGCCAACTTGGCGCCACAAACAATTGTAAGCTTCAAGGGGTGAAAAGATAATAAATACTAAGACAGGAAGGCATTCATTATGACTGAAAAGCTTGAGGGTTTTTTTTACTAAGATTAGTGTTCCTTCCTTAATTTTAAATCCACAAAAATCTTTCCCACTATGAAATCTTAAAATCTATGAAGTTCAAAGGCATACCAAAGCCAAGGTCTATTCCTTCAAGAAGAAATAAAATCCATCTATAAAATGGAGGGAAAAATACTACAGGAAACTAAATTGACATCCACTCTGTGTTTTTTCAGAGCACAATTTTACTTTTACTGTTCTTGTGATGGAAAAAATCAAATTCATAAAATCATGGATAGTCTTAGAGATGTCACTTCACTACCATTAACGATCTGGTAAATCATCAAGAGAAAAAATAATTAGTTTCAAGATTCAAAATCAAAAGTATTATATAAAAATATTAGTTATTCCATGGGCAGAAATCAATAGCCTTTGACTTTAACCAAGTGTGAGCCACTTAATCTTTCAAAATCAAAGTACCAGAACACATCTGGAGAAAATTTTATCTTTCCCAAAAGGAATTCCAATCTGTTTACTGGAATTCTTTTCTCTTTTGCTTTGCTTTGTTTGATTCAGAAAAAAATTAGTAAATTGAACAACAGATTTAACTTTCACTGTGAACCAGAATCAAGAACTTATACAGTGTTGCATAACACAAAACTCCCCCTTATCCTCCCATGGAGCATGAGGGGGAGTTTTGGGTGAGGAATGAATTCAGAATTATGTCCTCAGGCTTCACTCACCGCTTATTTGGAGCTCCAGTGTAATTGTAACTGACTTAAAAAAGGCCAAAAACCTGCTCCTGCAGCAGTCCTTTGACTATAGAGCTTCTTATTCATGCTCTTCAAAATCATATTAATGCCAGTATATTTTCAAAGGGAAACTGAAATCTTCCTTCAATTCCACCATTCATAGGGTCTTCTCACATGACCCTGCTCAGTTCTCTTTTAAAAAGAGCAGTGATGGCTGGACTATGGCTTTGATCCTGTCACCATTTTTTTATATTCTAGCAGTGCAGAACTGATATAGTTTCAGGGCTGCTTTGAGAGTCTTTTTGTAGTTGGGAGCTCAATAATTCCTGCATTTAGGTTGCAGGAGGATCAAACCACAGCAATCTTTCAGGCAAGATCCTTATCTTGATACAGGTGCAGTCTAATTCCAGTCATGAACTCATAATAAACTCCAATACTTTGTCTTTCATCTAATTCTCCTATAAAAGCTTCATATCTCTTAAAGAGCATATCCTAAATATATGTGAGCCACAGTACTTTTCACATTTACTGAAAACTGATCTCACAAGCTTGAAGAGGGGAATTTCTGAGTAAGAGATATATTGTATGGGGAAGAATCTATAAACTCAGCCACAGAGGAGAAAAAAATTCTCTTTGAAATCCTTTCTTTGTTTTAGGCACAAAACCTGTACAACCTCTGCACAGCAATTTTTAGAGTTTATTCTTTAAATCCAAGGTCATGTAGCCATAGCAGCTAGTTCATGCTCAGAGGGGAGGTAATCATCCTCTGTTCTTCTCAGCAAGTGCTCTTTGCTGAGGTCAAAGAAATGGGGCAATGTAACACTAGAATCCATTACAAATTAGCATAATGTCACCACCTCTCTCTGTGACATTTAAAATGAGCACAGATGAAGGACAGCGTGGAAAACAATGCAATTGCAAGTATCTGGATCCAACAGCAGTCCTGGAAAAGGACGAGGAACTGGAATTGCCTGCAATGAATCCTTTAACGAACTCCAGCATTGCTGTCTTTCTCTGACCTATCATTAAACAGATAAATAAAAACAAAAACACAAACAAACCATCAAAGCCCATCAATTCCAGTCAGACACTCACTTTTGAAGGCAGAAAATCTGAATGAAACACTACCACAAGTTTTCATCATGCTCAAGTACAAAAAGAGAAAATAGACATAAAGGTGAGAAGAACACCATCTCAGTGCCACAATACAACACCACTGTGAGGCAATCTGTGAAGATGAAACCAATCTCTGTCTGTACACTGACATCTAGTCAGACTTTAACACTTCTGAACATCTGAAAAAGAGGACACAAAATATAAAGAAAAGGGAAAAGAAACATACAAACCCCAGAAAAACGTATTGCCTTTTCTTATACATTTCAGTAGCAATTTCACAGAATTTTTTTTTAATGAGCGATGCCCAAAATTATGGGGAAGGAACACAAATACAGGACAGACATAAAAACCACTCAGCTCCTTTTCAGTAAAAATTGGCAACTTCCATCTCATCCAATATGTCCTAAGCTTTCTAGAAAAATAAAAAAAAACAAACAACAAATAAACAATCAGAAAACAAAAACAAAATCAAGTGGAAGTACCTTAAACTTATCTTAACATATTCTGAAAACATTTTAAATTTTATGTCTTTTCTGAATCATGATAGCTAATTAGTTATTTGATTATCATAATCAGGAACACTAATCATTCCAGTCTTGATGAAAATTCAGTGATTATCCCAAGAGGGTTACGGTCCAGTAAATGTGTTGACAGGCTATTTGCTATTGTAACAGCAATGCTTCATGATAACATATAGCAGAAAACAAAAGACAAATACAGATTAATACTATCCATAGAACTTCAACGCAAGAAAAAATGTAATGTGACCTTCAGGTCAAATTACATGCTTCTTAATAAAGAAAAATTTCTTGTAACATCAGCTGTGCATCCAGAAGTCTATAGTCTCCTAGTGAATGAAAATACAAATCCTACTAAAATAGCCAGCAACCAGTGCCAAGCCACATCAAGGTGTCTCCCTAAAAATCCCCTCACACCTAATTGAAAAAATTCATCTGTTTTATTTTGTAGAAATACAATCAAAATATTGCAAGAGAAAATAAAATGCATGAAACAGTATCTCTTCTCTTCATAAAGTTTTCCCTCTAAATCCTCCAAACACCTAAAAAACTATTTATTCTTTACAATCACTATTATATATCTTTACCTCTATATTATACTAACCGCCCTTTTGAGAAATACTTAGCAGTATCAGACCTTTTCTTGTGAAAATAACAACAGAAAACTGACATTTGCTAAACCACTTTTCCCCAAGAAGTTGCAGTTTGCTGGCCCACTTGAGAATTTATTTTTAACCCCATTCCTTCAGCCTATAATTTCTTATTTCTACTTTCAGTTTAACAAGCTGCAAGTGGAACTGTTCAGAGATGAAATAGTCATTGAGTAGCTTTAAAATACTAAATTACTATTATCTGCTCCATGAGTTGGAACCCTTTTCTCTCCTTCACATTTTTGCCTTTTTATTTTTATTATTTTCAGCAGGTAATATTAAATGTCACCCAAGCTCTACAAAAATACCAGTGCCATTACTTTTTTTTTTTTTTATTTTGTCTCCTTCACCTTCAAGGCTAGCAGCTGCCAGAATTGTGGCTGTCAAAACTGGCAGCTAGGAACTTTTCCCACACTTGCCAAAGAGTTGATTTGAGATATGCAAATAACACTTCTCCAAAAATTGTCCAATGGGTCCCAAGAGGCACAACTGAGGTTAGATACTTCCTTTACTCTCTGTGAAGACACCGTATCTTCCAATCTCCCAGAAATAGAAAACAAGAATTCAAGACAAAGAAATGTCATTTTCACAATGACTTTGCATAGAGTAGCTGTCTGTCACTCTACAGTGTAAATGTATACGGCTTCCATTGTCACAGTACCCAAGAAATCTAAATATTTAATGTACATATACTCTCACCACAACTACCAAAAAAAAGAAAGCATCGTTGTATTTGAAGCATAAGGGACCAAGGCACAAAGATGCTAAATAAACCTGGTACAATAAACATAAATGTTATGGATTCATATTAATGAATGGGAATCTCACAGAACCTCTACTTCAGCAACAGAAAATAAAGGAAAGCAACTATACTTGACTCATTTGTCAGACATTTGGCAAATTTGAAGAAAACTCCAGAAAACAAAATACATGCAGGTAGTTTATTGCATAGATTTACTGCCTGCTAAGATTTTATGTTTTTTTACCCTAAACTTAATCTGTAGATGAACCTCATTTATTCTTCTCTTTCACTAAGTGGACAAGAAAAGCAGTATCCTCATCCTGCTTGCAACAAATTTGTGCATAATAGAGACCATATTTTCTGAGTCTTCCTTTTTTTAAAATAAATAAAACAAATCTTATCAATAGATTGTACAGGTCATGTCTTCAAAATCCCTCATCATTCTTATTCTTTTCTTTTGGACTGTCTCTAGCCTCTTCAACTCTTCTTTAAAATGTGATGACCAAAACTACTCAACATACTAGATATGGTCTCAAAAGCATTGACTTGAATAATTGTTTTTCAAATCTTGCACACAGTAAACATATTCATCTATTCTACAGGATCACATTGTTAACTCATGTTTCATTTCTGACTATAACCTGATTAGCCAGGTATTTTCACCTTGGGGTATTTAATTTCTCCTTTTTGAGTGTAACAATTCCCACAAATCTTGAACAAATGTCAGCTTGTCACTTTGAAGACATCTTCAAAAAAAAAAAAATTTATTGCCAATCCCCAACCAGCCCTTTACACATTGTTAAAGCTTTGATTTCTATCTGAAGCTTTTACAAGGATACATTAGTCTATCATCAACGTCATTAATGGAAACACTGAAAGCAATACTCTGCCCGAGACGGACAAATGCAAGACTGCTGACATGTTTTCACAATCTGAGGGAACACTAACAGTAACTCATTGCTTCTCATGCAACACAGGACAACAATGAAACAGAGCCCAAGTTTGCCTACAGGAATATAATGTGTGACAGAATGAAAGCATGTACCACACCCAAGGTGTGTTACATCTACAGATTTCTATGGATCTGTTAGCCTGTCAAAAGCACTCTATAGGTAAATTCACTTCTTGTACATATTAAATGCTTGTTCTAGACTATTTCCAAGGATTCAGCTCAGAGTGGATATGACAACATGGGTCTGTTTTTCTTATTCTGAAGCCCAGAATCATCCTAGATCCCTCCTCCATGAGTTCTCAAATGTTAAAGATTCAGAGAAAGCTCCCAGTCGTTAATTTTTAATTTTATTAATTCATTTTTAAGGTCATTCTTTTAGGCAGCCATACTTCAGCATGCAACTCTTCTAAACCCTATGTCTCCATGTTTTTCATGTATTCTATGTACTCATTAAAATACTTCCATTGGGTATTGACAAATAATTCTGTATCATGGAGCATGAAGACTGCACTGAGTCCTTCAGCTTTCTCTACACTATTGTATATTTTCTCTCTTTATATTTAAGGCCTTGAGCAGCCTGGTCTAGTGGAAGGTGCCCCTGCCCATAGCAGGGCAGATTAGGACAAGATGAAGTTCCTTTCAAGCTCTTAATGGTTAATGATTCTATGATTATATAATGGAAAGGTAGTATTTTCTAATTTTCATAGGAATACAAGATTGACTTAACCTTTAACGATTTCTTTCTAATCAATTTCTAATTAACATAGGGGCTCCATTTTGCACTACTTTATGTTGCCTTTATTTCCAAGTTATTTTCTTTATTCTTATGACTATTTATGTATATAGTTCTTCGGTGTATTTTGGTTTTGTTATCGTGGGGTTTTGCTTGTTTGTTTTTAGTTCACTATTTTGAAGAAGCTTGACTTGCAATTGGAATTCA